>NC_044565.1:30040698-30365698 GCF_007565055.1 Rhinopithecus roxellana
CACTTAGTAGACTATAGTTTAGTGCAAGCATAACTTTTATATGAACTGAAAAACTAAAAAATTTTACTTTGCCCTGGTGGTCTGAAACTAAACCTGCAATATCTCCCAGGTATGCCTGTATACACACAGGTATGTGCAATTTTATATTCACCCACATATTGCCAAATTTAATGCCATAGTTTCTTGCCTATATTTCTTTCTAAAAGTTGTTTAGTTTTAAGTTTTACGTTTAGGTCTTGGACCCATTGTGAGTTAATCTTTGTACATGACGTAAGGTACAGGTCCAGCTGCATTCTTTAGAATGTGGATATCCAGTTTTCCCAGCACCACCTACTGAAGAGACTCCCCTTTCCCACATTGAATGGTCTTGGCAGTTTCATCAAGTAGCAATTGAATTTATACGTAAAGGTTGATTCTATTCTATTCTATTGGTCTGTGTGTCTGTCCTTGTACCAGTACCACAAAGTATTGATTCCCACAGCTTTATAATAAGTTTTGAAATTGATACCTTGTGAATCCTCCAACTTCATTCCTTTGCAAGATTGTGTTGGCTAGTTGGAGTCCCCAAAGTTTTCATCTGTACTTAGGATGGGGTTTTCTCTTTCCAAAGAAAACACAATTATGATTTTTAAAGAGATTGCATTGAATCTGTAAATCTCTTTAATTAGTACTGTCACCAAAAAATATTAAGTCTTCCTCTCCATGAATATGGTCTTTCCATTTCTTTATGCTCTCTTAACAATTATCAACAATGTTTTGTAGTTTCCATTGTGCAAGTATTTGCCTCCTTGATTCAATTTATTTCATATTATTATTTTTGATGCTATTGTAAATTGAATTTTTTAAAATTTTCTATTCAGGTTGTTCATTGTTAGTGCATAGAAAAGCAACTAACTTTTGTGAGTTGATTTTTTGCTCCCTGCAATTAATCCTGCTGAATTCACTTAGTAGCTCTAGTGTGTGTGTGTGTGTGTGTGTGTGTAATATTTAGGGTTTTCTATACATAAGATCATAGCGTCTGAGAACAGAGATAATTTTACTTCTTTTCCAATCTGGGTGCCTTTATTTTGGCATAATCTCTCTGAATAGATCTTTCAATATTACGTCGAATAAAAGTGATAAAAGTGGGGATTCTTGTCTTTTCTTAATCTTAGTGGAAATACTTTCAGTTTGTCACTATGGAGTATAATAGTGGGCATGAGACTTACATATGTGGTCTTTATCATGATGGAGAATTTTATTCTATCCCTGGTTTGTTGGATGTTTTATGATAAAAGGAAGTTAAATTTTGTCAGATGTTTCTTCTACTTTGAGATAATCATGTGAGGGTTTTTTCCTCTTTATTCTATTAATGTGGTGAATCAATTGAATCTATCAATTGATTTTCATATTTCAAAATATCCTTGTTAATTGGTTGTGGTGTGAAATTCTCTTAATGTTACTTAATTGTATTTACTAATGTTTTGTTGAGGATTTTTATGTCCATATTCATAAGAATATTGGTTTGTAGTTTTCATTTCTTGTAGTTTCTATGTCTGACTTTGGTATCTGAGAATTTTGCCTCATAAAATGAGCTGTGAATGTTCTCTCCTTAACTATTTTTTAACGTTTATGAAACATTGGTATTAATTTTTCCTCAAATATTCAACATACTCCAGCAATGAGGCCAACTGTGCCTGCAATATTCTTTGTCAAAGCTTTTTGATAAGTAATTAGAATTATTTAACCAGAAAAGTTGTATCAACAGGTTTCTCCATCTTGGTACAATTGATGTTTGGGGCTGAATCATTCTTTTTTGTGTAGAGTTGTCCTATTTATTATAGAATTGAATGGTGTCTAGGAGCATCCTTGGTCTCTACTCACTAGATGCAATAGCACCCTTTCCCCCTGAGTTGCGGCACAGAAAGGCCTCTAGACATTGTCAGTGGATCCCAGAGAAAATGAACATACCTGATTGAGATTGACTGATGTATTAGGATTTTTTCCTATTCCTTGTGACAGATTTAGAAATTTGTATCTTTCAAGAAATTCAAATACTGCATGTTCTCACTTATAAGTGGGAGTTAAATGATGAAAACACATGGACATTGATGGGGAACAACGCTCTCTGGGGCCTGTTGGAGGACAGGGGGTGGGAGAAGGGAGAGGATCAGGAAGAATAGCTAATGTATGATGGGCTTCATACGTGGGTGATAAGATGATCTGTGCAGCAAACCACTGTGGCACATGTTTACCTGTGTAACAAACCTGCACTCCTGTAGATGTACCCCTGAACTTAAAATAAAAGTTGAAAATCTTTTTTTTAAATTTGTCAATTTCTTCAAACTGTCAAATGTATTTGTTTATAACATTCGGTTATCTGTCTTTATGGCCGTAGAGTCTATAATAATGTTAATTGATGATATTTATTGTGTTTTGTGCTCTCTCTAATTAATCTATCTGGTCTAATTGGAAATCTATCAATTTTATTAGTAGTTTCAAAAAATAAAATTTGTATTTTAGTGATTTTGCTCTACTGCTTGTCAATTTTCTACTTCAATGATTTCTGCTCATGTCTTTACTATTTTCTTTCTGTTAACTTTGGTTTTAACTGTATTTTCCTTTTCTAGCTTCTCAAAGCGGAATCTTATATTCTTAATGTTTTAATATTAGCATAAATTTTCTTTCAATTACTGCTTTAGCTGCATCCCTCAAATTTTAATATATTATGTTTTCGTGGATTCTTGGTTAAAATATTTGCTATTTTCTCTTCTGATTTCTTTCTCTTATGAGGTATTTAGAAGTGCTTAATTTTAAGTATTTTAGCATTCTCCAGATATCTTTTTATTTATTTATATTTTAATTCTATTGTAGCCAGATAATATGTGTATAATATCAGTCCTTGGAATTTATTGGTACACATTATATGGCCCAGCATATGTTCTATCCTGATTTAATGGGTCCAAGTACACTTGAATATAGTGTGTAATGTGCAGTATTAGGTATATTGTTCCTTAAGGGTTAATTAAATTAAGTGATTGGCAATAACATATAAATATTACATACCTTTATTACTATGAGTGTGTTAAAATCTCCATCTATAACCATAGATTTTTCTTGTTCTCACTTTAGAATTGTTTTTGTTTGATGTATCTTGAAACTTTGTATGTACATGGAATATTATATTGTCATTTGTTCTTAAAACATTTCCTTCCAATTTCTTTATCCTCTTAAACCGAGAGCCAGTTGGACACAGGTTAGACTGTGCTGAATGTACATTGATTTCCACATGTGCCTTGAGAACTTTGTGCTTCAGTATATGCAGATCTACCTCTTTCTTTTAAATGATGAATAGCATCAAGCAGTATTTTAGTACCATAAGTAATATATAATTTTTTATCATTGTATGTGTATTTCCAACTTTTTCCCTTTCCAAAGAAAGCATTAAAAATAAATACTATGGGCTAACAGTGGTGGCTCACACCTGTAATGTCAGCACTTTGGGAGGCCAAAGCAGGTGGATTGCTTTAGCTCAAGAGTTTGAGACTGGCCTGGGCAACATGGTGAAACCTCATCTCTACTAAAAATATGAAAAATAGCCAGATATGGTGGCACATGCCTGTAGTTCCAGCTACTCAGGAGGCTGAGGCAGGAGGATTGCTTGTGACCAGGAGGTGGAGGTTGCAGTGAGCCAAGATCATGACACTGTACTCCAGACTGGGTGACAGAGTGAGACCCTGTATCAAAAATAAATAAATAAATGCTGTGTATTTTATACACACACACACACACACATACACACACACACACACACACATACTATTGATCTGACATAGGTACTCACTCGGTTTTGGTTAGTGGAAGAATACTTGCACTTACAGTTTTGCCAGTAGAAACTGTTTGCAGTTTTAAAAACTCTACATCATGTTAAATTCCCAAAAAGTGTATATGAAAGTATCCATTGTCTCACACGACCAACAGTACTTGAAAATATCAATCTAATTTGTTTGCTGTTGGGTGAAAAAACACAGGATTTCATCATTATTTAAATTTGCATCCCTAGCTACAAATACTCTTGAAATTGTATTTATATTAACTCTCTAAATTGTATGCCTCTATTTCTCACCTGTTTTTCAAGATTTTTTTCTTTTAGATTTGAAGTTTCCCTCTACATATCGTGATTGTTTTTATTATTTAACTTTTCTACATCTAGCAAATACTGTTTCCAATACCGTTTCCAAGATTTATGGGATTAATCTCAATCTAATAACCTTGGATTATTATATCATTTCCTACATGGAAGTTTTTGCTCTCCTATTTATGTAGTCCACCTAGGAATATAGTGTAGACAAATGCTAAGGAAAAGGCTCTAGAATCAGATTATGTGTCTCAAAATCTCAATATCCTTGTCTAAGGTGAGGAAATGTTAAGATAACAAATCAGAGAAAATTCTCCTGTTAGTATGTGAGTAGGTATTCTTAAGCAAGACACAAAACCTAGGTTCTATTAAAAAAAGAAAGCAGTGAAAAGAATATAAATCATTCTAACATAAAGACACATGCATGTGCATTTTCATTGCAGCAGTATTTACAATAGCAAAGACATGGAATCAATCTAAATGCCCATTAACAGTAGACTGCATAAAGAAAACGTGGCACATATACACCGTGGAGTACTACTCAGCCCTAAAAAAAGAATGAGATTCTATCTGTTGTAGCAACATGGATGGAGCTGGAGGCCATTATTCTAAGCAAACTAAAACGGGAACAGAAAACCAAATATCACATGTTCTCATTCATAAGTGGGAGCTAAACGCTGAGTACTCATGAACACAAGAGAGCAACAGACACCAGGACCTACTCAAGCGTGGAGGAAGGGAGAAGAGGGAGGATCGAAAAACTACCTACTAAGTACTATGCTTATCACATGGGTGATGAAATAATCTGTATACCAGACTCCATAACATGCAATTTACCTGCATAACAAGGCTGCACATGTATCCTGAACAGAAAATAAAAGCTAAAATTTTTAAATTTTTAAAAAAGAATAGTGAAATCTTACTATATTTTGGATACATTACAAGGATCAAACCACTTAACCCTCCTAAAACCCTGAGGTATAGGACGATCTCCGTTTCACAGATCAATGTTTTTTGAATGCTTTTTTACATTTTTACAGATTAATTTTAGTGGTTTGATCTAAATTATTTTCATCCAAAAGATAGCCAGTATTCCCAACAACATTTACTACAGTTCTTCCTTTTCCCCACTAATTTAAGTGACCCTTTGTCATACTTGGATCAATTTTAGTGCTGTGTACAATTCCCATTGACCTTTCTATTTATTCTTGTGCTAATATCTTACTGATTTAATTACTCTAGCTTTAGAGTATATTTTTAATCTTTTGTAACATATCCAGAGTTTTTATTTTTCCCATTTTTTAAAACAACAGTCATGATTTTTTTTTTCCAAATGGAAGTTGGAATTTGTTCTGTTACATTAAAATATTTCTGTTGAAATTTCTATTGGGATTATCCAAATTTATAGATTATCTGGAGAATCAAAATTTTTACAATATGAAACATTACTATTTTGTAAGAAGCATGTCTCCAAATTAATTTATTTAAATGGTGCCCTTCAAAGTAATGTATGGATTTCATTATACCTCTTTTGAGCATTTCTTATCAAGTTTATTAACAGGTACTTTGTAGCTTGTTTTGCTCTAGTTATTCAGATCCTTCCTACCCAAATTTTCTACTTAGTTAAGAAACTGACTTTTAAATTTTGAATTCTGTTAGGACTCTTCACTGATATCTCTTATTCTAATAGGTTTTTAGTGGTTCCTTTGAGGATTGCTAGGTAGCTTGTCATGTGGTCCTAAATAATGATGGTGTGTCTTTTTTATTTTAATTTTTATATCATAGCTTTTCTTTTTCTCTTGTCATATTACATTGGCCAGGATACCTACTACAATGTTGAATAGCATTAGTGACAATAATATCTTTATTTTTCTCATTTTTTTATTTGAAGAATATTTTAAAATTTCACTTTACATGTGATTTTGATGCAAATTTTTAATGACAACTTTATTCAAGGTGTTTAGTTCTATTTTCACCATGTTAAGAACATTCAACTTGGAGGCAAATTAAATTTATCAAATGGTGTTTATGTATCTATTAATGTTGATTTGTTTTATCTTTTAACTTGTACTTTAAAAATTCTCTAACTTGAATTGCTTTTGTATTTCTAGCATAAAATTGTAAATTCTTAATAAAACCATATGTTTAATATTTGTAATTTTTTATTATATCACTTCTGTTCGGTGTTCATGGTTAGAGAAAATAGTAGCCATATCCCAGAAATGCGCCTGTGCGCACACACACACACACACACACAGCCAAAATAATTATTAAATTTATCTTTTTCATCTATTTACTCTTTGTTACCTTCTTCCTGTTTCTTATTTTATTTTTGCATAAACAGAAAACTAAGCAAATTTGCTGAGTTGTGTAACATAAATTTTTAAAAGCTATCTTCAGATACCTCTGGATAATATTTTTGGTTCTCTCATGTTGCTATTTGTCATTAAATGAAATAATTTTGTTTTTGGAAAGTGATATTTCAAGGCATTTCTGATTGTATTTAGGAATAAAAAAATATTTACTCAAAAGTATGTGGGTTTGTTTACTCCTTTTGTTATTTCCTCACTTCCTTCTTCCTTTCCTTCCTCCTCATTCTTCTTTTATTCTCTGCTTCCCTCTTTTGTTTATTTTCCTACAGTAATGGTGAATTTGCCTTAAACTGAGCACATTGTATTCTCTAGTCCCTATTGCAGCTAGTGGAATGCAATCTCATGATGGATAGACAGGAAAATGCACAGTCTGTGACAATGGAAGATAGTACAACCAAGGGGCTCATGGAGATCAATGGAACAAAAGCAGTTTATAAGCATCAAAGCTAAGCAGCCAAGAAAAGGCATATTGTTCTGAACACAAGCTATATCTTCACTAAACAAAATGTAATGACATTCTACTATGTATCAGGCACTATGCTAGGTTCTAAGGCAAAAAAGGAGATCAAGACTCAGACCAGGCACCTCCTCAGAGGACTAGCAGTGTTTTAGGAGGACATATATGAAATCAGAGATTTATTACAATGGAGAGAGCATTAGATGTATGTAGAAAACGACTGGTAGGTACTGAAAGGTGACGCTAAGGCAACCTATGGAGTTTAGGACATGGTCCACAGTGTGCTGGATAGTTACTCCAAGTCAGATATAATTCTGTTTACGACAGTTGTGTGAAAGCAATTATGTCTATTTCACATTTTATTCCTATTAAATTATTAAGCGCACTACTTACCCACTTAGTTATTTAAGTTAGGACATTTGCACTTAAATGCACAGACATTCATTTCTTTACTATTCATCTTCTAATAACTCACTCATTAAGGCAGGCCACTTATTCAATAAAAATATACTGCCCACCTACTACGTGTCATTATTGGACTCAATTAGAAGCCAATCTGACTGAGTCCCTGACCTCGTGAAATTTACTCTCTAGTGGGACAGACAAACATGAATCAAAATCTCTCAAATAAGTGTATAATCAAAGGACAGAAGGACAGATTTATGTGCAACCTAAACATTTAGTGATTAATTATACAGTGCTGGGTGTAAGCATGGGAGCATTAAGGGCCCAAGGGAAGGAGGAAGCCCAGAGAGTGATAATTGAGTTGAGACCTCAAGAATATTTGGGTCAAGAGACAGAGGTAAAGGGCTCCAGACAGAGGGCTCCATGTGAGTGCAGGCCCTGTGGGAGGAAGCATGGTGCTTCTGAGGCTAAGAAAAAGGTACAGAGTTTAAGGGAGGCATGTGCACAATTAATGAGAGCTATTGCTCTCTGGGTCTTGTAGGCCCTTTTAAGGATTTCCTTCCTTAGAAAAATGGGGAACTCTGAAGGGCATTAAATGTGGGAGAAAATAACTGATTTCCAGGTGGCCGTAACGTAGCAAATGGACTCAATGTTTTCAGCTCTTCCAACATCTCTACAGCAATTTCCCTGTATTCAATTCCCTCCTTTAACCTCCACAGGATGAATACTGACTCTGACAACATATACAGTATATAACATTTATTCAGTATTTTCTATCTGCCAGGCATTTTCTTAAGGGCTTTACATATATTATTTCATTTTTTTCCAACAATCTTTTAGATTTGTATCTATTTATGTCCTCATAGCACAGACGTGGGACCTCAGGTACAAAAAATTTAAGTAATTTGTCTAAGGTCACAGAACTGTAAGATCTGTACACTAATTTGGATTTCTGGCACTATTATCATTGTTTCCAATATGTTGTTTGGAGCTTTTTCTAATATTTCAATAGTTCTGCTGCTTGTTTTCTGAAATTCTATCATAAGTAAATGGAGTGAAAATATGAACTATGTAAACATTTCAAATAAAATGAGGTTGATATTTCAGACATTCTATGTTATATATGATTTCTGAATTTTCCTAATTGGTTTAGAATAAAAATATGAAAGAAAGGCAATGATGTTGTGAGGAATACAATTTTATTTGCATATTTATTTAAATGAGATATTTGAATATTTTACTTGGATTTAAGCTTAAAATCAAGCACCTTTGGTGAATCATTTTTCTCTCAGCACTAAATTTGATAAGTTTGTGAATCTCAAAATGGTGAGATGTTCACATGTTTATTACTTTTTATTTCATATATATTTAGAGTGTCAGTAGGTAAGATAGGTTTGTGTCAGATTCAGTGTTGCCATAATAAGGGGATTCTATTTAAAATGTTGCATATGCATGCACAATATTACTGGCTATATATAACAGATATATGTGTAACAGTTACAAGCTTGTAAATGTTATTTAAATGAAGACTTTTAATCTACACGATTTAAATAAAATTTATTTCTATTAACCTTATATAGAGAAAAAAATTCAAAACACCAAACAATATGGTATTCAAAATATAGAACTACCAGTTAAATGCAGATTAATTTTTTAACAAGAATTCCTATGCAGTAGGCAGATAGGTCCCACATCCCATTGTGATTGACAAGCCTGACATATGGAATAGTTCACAAATTCCCAGGTGACTGACAGATGGAGAATAGAAAGGCGGATGAAGTTGCCTAGAGAGCTGAGGATGATTTCATATTCAGCGGTTTTGATCAAAAGGATTCCAGATCTCACACTAAATTTAGCACCGCTGGCAATTAGTGCATGATTTATTCAGTCCTTTCATTTGCTGGTTGACAAATGGAAAACAAGCACAAAATTAAAAATAAGTTTATTTCCAGCATTTCGGATATTTAAAATGTGTGTGTCTTTGTTTGCACATAAATTAACATGAGATGAATTTATAGTGAGATTAAATCTGAAATGGAGATGCAAGCAATAAATAAGAGCTTTTTTATGTATCATACGGGCAGAACAGGTGTTTGAATTAAGAAATACTAATATGTTTAGCAGCACGGCTCCACCTTTAGCATTAGGGAGTTGATGCTTTCCTAAATTTAGAATAATCTTTTCACAATTTAGAGTTCTTTCGTAAGCTTCCAACATAGGTGACCATCTGTATGACAATGTTAATGCTTTTCAGTCTAGTAATAGTATAAAAATAAAAACAACTCCCCGTCACCAGGCTTTCCTGCATTACAGTGAGTCACAGAAAGGCTACAGCCTTCTTTCCCTGTTTCTGAGTCTTGGATGTCCATGGTGAACAGGCAGCAGACACCCAAATCTATCCCCTCTCATGCATTTATAAATGGGGTTACAAGATTTCAACCTTTTCTGTACTATCCTTCAAGCTAGACCATGTGTAAAGCTCTGTTTCCGGTTTCTCTTCTTATTTCATGGAACAACAATGAGAGGAGCAAGATAGACTGATGTCAACCTTCTCTTCTGTTATTTAGAATCAGAACACAACAATATCACATCCACAATTGCAAGAGAGCATAACTGTAAATTGTCCCTCCTAGGGATCAAGAAAGGCAGAGACATTTTTAAGCACATTGACTGAAGGTGTAGAAAATGAATTGAGCAAAAGCCCCATTCTTTCAGTGGTGGGAAAAAAAAAAAAAGAAACAATTATCGTATCTGAAAGACCTTGTGATTTCTGAGTAGGTGTGTCTGTCTATCTCCTTTTAAGAAATCTTCTTGGCACTGTCTAATATAGCTGCTTAGAAAGATGAATGAATTTCTCGAAAGACGGTGGAAGCTGGAAGGATGTCTCAGAGTGTGAGGTGCCCTATCATTGTTAATGGAACAGAAGTGGCCCATTGAGGTAGCTTGACATCAAAAGCAAACCAGGGCGAACATTTATGAAATGTTGGGCTGGCAGCAAAGCACCTGAGACTTAGGGATTGTGGGGGCAGATGTTTGGGATACTTACAGGTTCTCTTATTTGATTTGTATTCCAGGTCTGACATTCAACTTTATTTGTATTCATTATTCACAGTGGGAACTAGAATGGTTTTTAAAATAGCATAAAATCCACTTAAATTATAATGGAAAGAATTGTGTGCAATGTGATGCTTTAATTACCGTTAGGCTAACCTTGGGATATGGGAAATGTCAGTTTTCATTGGCCACATGAAGGCTGAGCCCAGGTTTTAGCCCGCAGATATGTGCAGGCAGTAGGGGAGCAGCTCATGGGCACAGCCTGCCTGAGGAGTGCTCACAGTGCTTCAAATCTGCTTTGCCTCCTCCCCACACACCCTGGAGCACCATCACCATTTCATTAGTATTTTCTTCCCCTTCTGCAATACCCTCACTGGTTCTCAGCAGCAGCCCAAAGACATTTCCCAGGCAAATGGCTTCAGGTCAGTTATGTTACTTCTTTTTTTTTTTTAATGGACCCTCCCTGGGTGGGAATGTCCTGGGTTTTCCACTCACCAAGACTGGGCACAGGGAAGCTATGATGAGCTGGTACAGATCTTAAGACCTCTCTCTATCAATCTATTCTTCTATTACTACTTGAAACCAGTAGCCCAAATACCATGCTATCTCCCCTGTGTTTTCTGCATGCATAAATTATTTCATCTGTAAACAGGGATTATCAGTTTTGGGCTTGTGGTTCCCTAAGAGGATGAGAACACCTTCCAAAGTAAGAAGTCATCATTCTGATTACCCTACTCTACTGAAGAGTCTGTCTCTGTTCTTTCAAGACCTGCCGTGGTGGTTAGGTATATGGTATGAAAGCAACTGGACCCGAAATTCTTCTCTCAATTATAAGGAGATTTTGCATTTCAATTTACCCAACTGTGTGCAAATGTAAGCCATATATGAACTGAGAGAAACAGAGACTAAATTTTTTTCTTAAGTCGTGTTCCTGGAGAGTATACAGACTAAGCCTTCATGTTACAGCCTGGAGGCAAGTTATGGCATCTATACATGCCCACACAGATAAACATATTTATACAGACACTTCCATTTTTATTTATTTTACTCGAAAATATGCTCTCTGAAAATAATGAGTGTTTAATAATTTGGGGAATAACTACATTTTAAAATACATGTTGCCTTTCCTTCAGTGTGCCATTTATTTTTCCTAACTAATCTGTTGAATTGAATTGAACTGTTCATAATTGCTCGTGTTTAAGCTATAAAATTTACAATGTCATATGGTTCAACTTAGTAAAATCACAGTATTAGATGGGAGAAAGGTGGCTACACCTCCATTCCACTACTGGAGAGAAAAGAAAGCAGGCAATACTTTCTAATACCTTATTAGTTATGCAAAGAACTATAAAAAGAATCTATCTCAACTGACACACAAGATTTTTTCTTGTTGCATACTTTCTCATCATAGTAAAAACCTGTGACAAATATAAATGCTTTATTTATTTATTTACTTATTTATTTATTTATTTTTGAGACAGGGTCTCACTTTGTCACCCAGGTTGGAGTGCAGTGGCAAGATCTCAGTTCACTGCAGCCTTGACCTCCTGGGTTCAAGTGATCCTCCTGCCTTGGCCCTCCAAGTAGCTGGGACCACAGGCCCACACCACCATGCCCAGCTAATTTTTCTGTGTTTTTTGTCAAGACGAGGTTTCACCATGTTGCCCAGGCTGGTCTCAAACTCTTGAGCTCATGCAACCCGTCTCAGCCTCCCAAAGTGCTAGGATTACTGGTGTAAGCCACCTCAACTGGCCTAAATGTTTAATGTTTTAATTTGCTCTATATTACCTGTATGCACTGTGATACTGTAACATTGTAAGAAGAAGGAAAGCGAAAAATGTAACACTCACTGAATGACTCTTATGTGCCAGGCACTCAGCTTGGGGTTTTAGCAAAACATTAACTATTCTTCTCAGTTTTCTATAGTTCTCTGAATGAAATGTTTAACAAAATCTGAAGTATATGTTTAATCTCAGCATTTGTCTAAATATGACCACCCAACATAGTCATCTCTCGCCACATGTGTCTATTTATGTTTATATTTAAATTTATCAAACTCAAGTAACTTAAAATGTTAGTTAATTCTGTAATAAAAGGAACATTTCAACCACTCAATAGCCATATGTGGCTAGGGGTTATACCGTTAGAGCAGATACAGAAAGTTATCCTCATCTCAGAGAGTTTCACTAGACAATGGTGGTCCAAGTCAATCTTTCAAAGGATATATTGGTCAACAAAGTTTTCATAACTTCATTAAACCCCTGGCAAGCTGGTGGCCTACGTCTATTTTTAATTATTTATCATTTCTAGAGGCCAAACACTAAAATGACACATTACTTAAAACATAATTTACAAAAGAATAAGCGACAATTTCCTTGAAAGTATGTAACATGAGATACTTAATAAACAAATAACACTCCCCAAAACTCTCCCTACTTTTGAACATTGATATAGACAGAGTGCATATATGACAGTTTATGTGATACACTCTCCACTCTTGATCTTAAGCGGTTCTTTCATGTCAAATGAAATAGTTTCTAAATAATGCATCTAGTGAAATCAAAAGTCATCTTTTCTGGGAGGAAAAGAAAAACAAATGTTTCCACAGTGATATAGAAATACAGAAAACTGTTCAGAAGAAACATTAAAACAGTAAGTGATCAAACATAGGTGATAATTCAAAAATCAGAAAAACTTGGAAGATTTTAACAATAGCTTTATGCTTTCAAATAAATACTTTGCAAATGTCACTGGGTGCGGTGGCTCACGCCTGTAATCACAGCACTTTGGGAGGCAGGCAGATAAACTGAGGTCAGGAGTTCGAGACCAGCCTGACCAACATGGAGAAACCCCATCTCTACTAAAATTACAAAAAAATTAGCCGAACATGGTGGCGCATGCCTGTAATCCCAGCTACTCGGGAGGCTGAGGGAGGAGAATGGCTTGAACCTGGGAGGCAGAAGTTGCGGTGAGCTGAGATTGTGCCATTGCACTCCAGCCTGGGCAACAAGAGCGAAATTCTATCTCAAAAAAACAAAAAACAAAACAAAAAAAACTTTGCAAATGTCTCTTTGAAATGCAAAGATCAATAATCTAATCTGAAACACATCAAAGAGATAGATAAGGGAAAGCATCTTTTTTATTTTGAGATGAAAATTTGCTTACCTGGTATAGGTGCTGGGAAGTTCTGCTGACTAAGCACCTCATATAAAATTAGGGCACCAAAATTGCTGTTGAATGAATGAAAAGAGTATCAGGCTGAGGAGTTTTACAGAGTAGGGTATCTGACTGTTAGTTTCAGTTCACGAAGAGTTGAGAATTGTGACCAGTTTTCTGCACACTGAAAAGCCTAACAAAAGTGATCTAATCACTATTCACCCTTCATAAGCATACATTTGTTGCTACTAATCCTTTTTTTACTCAGATATTTTAATGATATTCCCACAAAATTCTCTATTTGCCTTGCCATACTTTAAGCAAATATACATATCTCTTTTGCAACAGCCACCAAACATTAACCATATTCCTTGTTCTCTCTTTTCTGAGGAACTTCTTTCTGCCAGTCTGTTCTTTTTTTCTTTTTTTTTTTTTTTTTTTTTGCATCTCAATCTACTATCCATCATCTGTCTTTCTCATCACCTCCCACTGTCTGAAATGAAGCTGAGAATAGACATACATAATGCTTCAACAATTACAGCTGGAAAAACCTTACCAGCATGGCTCTCGACAGAAGGGATGACAAGCCCTGATTTCTCATTTGTCCCCATACATTTTGATCCAGAAACTAAGAAAAACTTTTCAATTCCCAATCATATTGATCATGGAGGAAAGTCATCTGGTGAATCAACGGTAAATACTGCTAAATTAAATGAAAACACGAGGGATATTTTTCCTCATTTTTCCTCTTGTTTTAAGATTATTTTATTTCCTTTTGCACTAGGTTAGTTTTGCTGGCAATCCCATGCCATGTTAGAACTCTTCATAAATTAGGAGAAAACATACCAAAATTTTAAAATAAGTTTATCATTCTGTTAGTACTGGCAAATCATATAGTTTCCTTCCGGTTTATTCTAAATATCACTGTTGCTATCCTTATCCCCTACTTTGGTGAAATTACCAAAAGACAATGCAAGTAAGTGATTATATGCCTGTCACAAACTGTATCAGAGTTTCATTTTGTGCTCTCCCCAAGCACCAACAAATATGATCATTAAGGAGCATTTATTAGTGATCTAATTTGTAGGGTAATGTGCTAGGAGATAAAGACAAAGAGTTATGTTAAGGTCAGCCTTACAATGAAAACAGGCGAGCGAGCAAGCGAGTGAGGGAGAGAGAGCAAAAGTGCCAGGAAGAGATGGCCAGGTATCAAAGTTTTTAACCATTAGTTCATTCAGAGGGCAAAACCTTTTTTAGAATGAAAAATTAAAGGCTTAAAATATGTAAGCAACACCGTTGGGGTGGTTTATGTGAAAGCTACTCACTGTGTTCTTAGGGTGAGATGTCTTCTAGCAACAGACCTGGATTTTCAGAGTTGTCTGAATTCTGGAGAAGGACCTTGGCAAAATGGAGAAAAGGAAAAGAATTTGGAGAAAGAAGAAGAGATTATACATCTCTTGTTAGTTGAGATAAGGCTCAGACAGAAAAAAAATGATTAATTACTATTATTAATCTCTAAGACCATCCTGTCCATCTCATTTTATTCCTCTTTGCTACTTGTTATTCATGCACATCTTTAGAAGGCATATGTCACAAGTCTATACAAAAGCCTGTACTAAATAAATGGATGGGTGGTCAGGGAAGAAATAATATTAGTTGGGGAAATAGACATCACATCTTTTCCACCTTTTGAGACAACTCAAAGGACTAAAATCAAAAATAAAATCTGACAAGAGAAAATATACCCAGAGGGTAGAAGTTATAAAGGAAAGCATTGAGGGATATAAGTAAATAAAAGAAATATAAAAGAATGTGGACCCATGCACTATTTGGCATTAAAAAACTGAGTGTTTCTAGGACACAGAAAATGAAACTAAAGCAATGATAAGATTAAGCACTGTGTAATATAATATTCAAAATGAGTGAAAATAAAGATAGTTTAGGTGATACCTGTATCCAAATATTTTCAAGGGAGCCAAGGTGAGAAATTCCAAAAATGTCATATATTGTGATATTGGCCAACCTCCAGTTGTCCTATTAAATAAAAAAGCAATGAACTACTTGATGTCATAAGAAATACGTAATTGGGGCAGAACTGTAAATTAAGTCCAACAGAAATCTTTAAAAATAATTACTCTTGCAGAAAGTTGGAATACACGTAGCTTTCACTGTTCCTCCCACTAAGTGCAACTATAAACCTTGAATGTCAAATATAAAACAAGCATAATGATCCCAAAAGGTGGAAAGAGGAAGGAAGAATGGCTGGGGACTCTGCTATCCGAGAACTGACAAAGTGGAGAGTTACTTGGGCTTTCATTTTGCTTTGTATATCTCTAAATACATATTGGGGAAACCAGCAGCCAGGAAATGCCTAAGAATACAGACAAAAAGAACACCAAGAAAAGCTTGATCACTCTAACAAAAGGACCCAGAGAGGGGCAGCCTAGCAAGACAAAAGCAAACTTTTATTCGACAATAACTGCTCTACTTTTCCAAACATAAAGATAAGGCTAGGGCCCAGCCACCATGTCTGCAAGCCTGGTAGAGTATCTGAACTTCAAGGTTGTGATAAGGTGACCCAACCACACTGTTTGGATGGTGTCTGAGAATGCTGAGTAGGGATCTCAGACTTTTATTCTTGCAAGGTAGTAACAAATCTTCCAGCACTCCTCTTACACCCCACCCTGTATCAACAGAAACCACATGGACAGTCTTAGAGTTTTATCTACATACTACTGAAATGTGGTTGGAGGCCTGGTGAAGAGTCAGGATGTCTAATGCAGTAAAGTGGTAATGAGCTACCCTTATACCCCTGAGAAACATACTGCCACTGTATTATTCAAGGCCAATACCATCACCACTAATGAGATGCCCCTCACCACAAATCAACAAACAGTTAGTACAGAACTTGGGCTTCCTCTGAAATTCTAACCCAACCTTTCAGTGAAAAGGCTGTGGCCTTTTTCTGACCCCTTCATCCCCTGACATTGAGCAGTGTAACAAGAGTTGCTGAAACATGAGATTTAAATAAGGTTCACAGTCTCTCAATGTAATACCTAACATGAATAGGTTTCATCAAAAAACAATCCTCATATCGAAAACCAGGAAGATCTCAACTTTCAATAAGAAAAGAAAATTGACAGATGCCAACATCAAGATGACACAGGTGTTAAAATTATCTGACAAGGGCTTTAAAAAGCCAGCACAAAAATGAAATGAGTAATTACAAACACACTTAAATAGAAAGCCTCAGAAATGAAACAGAAAGCCTAAGCAAATAAATAAAAGATATAAAGAAGAATCAAATAAAAATGTTAGTACTGAAAAACATAATTAACAACAAATTCTTAATGGATAGGCTCAATAAGAGAATTGACAGCAATCAGGGACTTATGAGACTATAAAAAAGATCTAACATTAATGTCAATGGAGTCCAAAAATGAGGAGCAGAGAACGTAGAGCTGAAACGGTTTTTGAAGTATGATTGAAAATTTCCAAAATTTGTCAAAATTAATAAGCCTGCAGATTCAAAAAGCAGAGTAACCCCGAAAAAGTTAAACCCAAATGATTCCATGTCCAAGACACACCATACTGAAACTTTTAAAATTAAATGGGAGGAGAATAAAGGGACATAAAAAGAGGTAAGATTTTTACACTTCACTTAAAGTGATAAAAAAAAATTGACACTAGTAGATTGGGGTAAAAATGTAATATTAATAGCAATCACTAAAAGAGATACATAGAAATATACTTTAAAGTTTATACTATATATAAATCAAAATGAAATTTCAAAAAATGCTCAACTTATAGGAACCAAAAAGAAAGCTAGGGGATTAAAAAAAAAAGAAAGAGAAAAAACAGAGCAAAACCTATATAATGACCAGTTTACACTCTAATCCCTAATTATATTAAATGTAAATGATCTAAATACACCAAGTAAAATACAAAGATTGGTAGCATGGATTTAAATAAACAACCCAATTATATACTGTCTACAAGAAGCTCATTTCCACAATTGTACTTAGACATTTCAACAAACTTCTCACAACAAGTAATAGACAACTATCCAGATAATCAGCAAAAATATAGTACTCAGAATCACCATCCATCAGCAGGATCACACTTATATCAAGTGCCCACAGAATATATTCCAACGAAGACCACATCCTAGGCTTTAAAACAGATTTTAACAAATTCAAAGAAATTGAAATCATCAACAGTTTGGTTTTTGACTACAGTGGAATCAAACTAGATATCAATAACAAACAAAAAAAAAAAAAGAAAAAGTACCAAACAACTGTAACCCAAAAAACACACTGCTAAATATTCATGAGTCAAAGAAAAAAATTAAAGGAAAATCTAAAAGCACATTGAATGCAAGAAAATAAAAATACAACATATTAAAATTTGTAGATGACAGCTCAAGCAGTGTTAGAAAAGGAAATTTACAGTACTAAACATTCATATTAGAAAAGAGGAAAAGCATGGCATGGTGGCTCAGCCTGTAATCCCAGCACTTTGGGAGTCTGAGGCAGGTGGATCACCTGAGGTCAGGAGTTCAAGACTAGCCTGTCCAATATGGCAAAACCCTATCTCTACTAAAAGTGCAAAAATTAGCCAGGCATGGTGGCACACATCTGCAGTTCCAGCTACTCAGGAGGATGAGGCAAGAGAATTGCTTGAACCCAGGAGGAAGAGCTTAACTGAGATGGCACCACTGCACTCCAGCCTGGGCAACAGAGCGAGACTCTGTTGCCAAAAAAAAAAAAAGGAAAAGTCTTATGTCAGTAATCTAAGCTCCCACTTCAAGAAAATAGAACAGAAAAACGTAAACCTAGCAGAAGAAAATATATAGCAACAGAAATAAATGAAATTGAGACAAAAAAAGAGAAAAGACAATGAAAAAATGGTTTATTTTAACAAAAATCAATAAAGCTGACTAGCCTTTAGCTATCCTGACAAAGAAAAAAAAGAGAGAAGCCACAAATTACTAATATTAGGAATGAAACATGGGATATTATTACAGACTCTGCAGACTTCCAAAGGATAATATGAAAATGTTAGAAATAACTCTACAAACATACATTTGACGACTTAGATGAAATTAATCAATTTCCTGAAAATCAAAAATGATGCAAACTTACCCAACATAAAATATACAACTTTAATAGCTTTATAACTATTTGAAATTTTAATTCATAATTAAATTCCCCACCTTCCTCCGCCTGGCGAAATCTTCAGATCAAAATATTTTCATTGGAGAATTCTGTCAAACATTTAAATAAGAATCAGCATCAATTCTACACAATCTCTTCCAGTAAATGGAATAAGAAGAGACACTTCCAGTATGTTACGTGAAGCCAGTAATACTCTTCTATAAGAATCATATGGGCAATACCACAAAAGAAAATTACAAAACCCTCATAAATATAGAGGCTGAAATTGTCCACAACATATTAGCATATAGAACTCAGCAATATATAAAAATAATTATACAATATGATTGAGTGAGATTTCTTCCACAGATACAAGGCTGGAACAACAGTCAAAAGTTAATTAATGTAATCCATATTAACAAGCTAAAGAAGATAAATAATAATATCATTTGATGGAAAAAAAGAACATTTGACAAAATTCAATGTCCAATCATGATAAAAAAAAAATCTCAGAAAACTAGAAGTAAAGGGGACTTTTTCAACTTGATTGAAAAAATATACCAAAATACTATAGCTAACCACATCCCTAATGGTGAAATATTGAACACTTTCTCTCTAAGATCAGGAAGAAAGTAAGGATGTTCTTTCTTACCAACTTATTCAATATAGTGCTGGAAATTTTAGCTGGCATGGTAAAGCAAAAGAAAAAATGGCATATAGATGAGAAATGAAGAAATAAAACTCTCTCTATTTGCAGATTACATGACGGTTTCCATAGAAAATCTAAAGGAGTAAAAAAACCCTAGAACTAATCATTGAATTCAGCAAAGTTGCAGGATAAAAGATCAAGACACCGCATCAATTGCATTTTTATACTAGCAGTGAAAACATGGAAATAAATTAAAATTCGATACCATTTAAAATCAACCAAAAAATTGAAATATACAGGTGTAAATCTAATGTATAGGAGGGAATGCTAAGAAGTGAAAAAACACTAATTAAAGGGATCAAAGTAAAGTAAATAAATGGAAAAACATAATGTGTTCATGTATTGGAAGGCAACATGGTAAAGTTGTCAATTCTTCTCAAATTGATGCACAGGCTTAAGCAATTCTGATCAAAATCCAAGCAAGATATTTTTATAGATAGAGAAAAGATCTAAACTTTTGTGGAAATTCAAAAGAATTAGAACAGCTAAAGCAATTTTAAAAAATAAATATAAAATAAAGGCATTATTGTACTTGTTGTCAAGACTTATTATGTAATTATAGTCATCAAGATCGAGTTATATTGGCAATCCACAGTCAGATCTATGTAACAGAATAGAAAATCCAGAAATTGTCAAAAAACAATATTTCAATATTATAAATCATATTGATCATCTTGTATTGGTCTAAGATACAAAAGCAATTCAATGCAGAAAAAAATAGTTTATTCAACAAATAGTGCTAGAGAAATTAGATACTCATAAGCAAAAAAGAAAAAGGAAACAAGATTTTAAATCTAAACCTCACACTTTATCCAAAGCTAACTCAAAATGGATCATATACTTAAATGTAAAACATAAAACTAAATAGGGGAATGGAAGACATAGTGTGAAGTTGGTTAATAGATGGAAAATTATAGCTAGATCAAGAGAGTAAGTTCTAATGTTCTATGGTACTATAGGGTGACTATAATTAATAATAATTAATTGTATATTGTCACAGTTAGAAGAATATTTTGAATGTCCCAACACAAAGAAATGAGAAATGTGTGAGGTGATGGATATGTTAATGACCTTGATGGGATCGTTATACATTGTATACACATATGAAAATATCACACTGTGCCCCATAAATATGTAAAATTAGTATATGCCAATTAAAAATAGTAATAAAAGCAAAAAATGTTTAGGAAAAAATGATAGGTAAAATCTTCAGGTCCTAAGAGTTCTTAGACATGCCACCAAAAGCACAAAAGAATAATTGATAAATTAGAACTTCATCAAAAGTAAAACCATTTGTTCTTTGGAAGACCCTGTCAAGAGAAATGGAAGAAGAGCTACAATCTTGGAGAAAATATTTTCAAACCACATTTCTGACAGAGAATTCATATCTAAAAATATGTAAAGAACTCTTACAACTCAGTGGTTAAGAAACAATCCAATAAGAAAATGGGCAAAAGACAGGAAGAAATGTTTCACGAAAGTGGAGCTATGAATGGCAAATATGCACGTGAAAAGACGTGCAAATCACTAGCTTTAAGAGATAGGCAAATTAAGACCACAATTAGATATCACTACACACCTATCAGAATAGCTAACATAAAAGTGGTGACAACACCAAATGCTAGACAAGATGCTGAGAAACTAAATCTCTCAAGCACTGCTGATGGAAATTTCCAGTGACCTCTTGGGAAATTAGTTTGGAAGTTGCTTTAAAAAGGAAATATATGTTTACCATGCAATCTAGTTTTTGTACTCTTGGGCATCTGTCCCAGAGAAATGAAAATATATTTATGCAAAAATCCTGTACCTCATTGTTCATAATAGCCAAAAAGTGGGCAAAGCCAAATGTCTCTCAATGAGTGAATTATTAAACTTACTGGGACACCCACACCAGGCAATACCACTCAGTAATGAAAAGGACTGAATTACTGACACATCCAACAAACTGGATTGTTGAACTCCCTTTTGCTGATAATTCCATTGATGTAATACTTTCAGAGGACAAAACTACAGAGTTGAAAAACAGATTAGTGTTTGACGTTGGTTCGGAATGGTGGGGGAGGTAGAAAGGGGTCAGGGCAACTATAAAAAGGGAAGAGGAGAAAGATCTTTGAGATGAAGGAATATTTATCTGTCTTGATCAGGATGGTGACTATACACGTGATTAAAATGACATAGAAGCAAACACATGCTTTATTGCAATGTGAACTTCTTGATTTTCATAGTTGTACTAATACTATATAAGTTCTAATCGTGAGGGCAAACTGGATGAAGAAGACACAGGAACTCCCTGTGCAATGTTTGCAACTTCCCATGAATCCATAATTATTTCAAAATAATATGTTTAAGAAATAATAACTAGTCTTCAACCTTCAATATCTTTAAAATAATGACTAGTCTTCAACTTTCAGTATCTTTCTGACAGAATTGCCTTTTTATTGATGAAAATAAGTGATGGGAACATTCTAGTCCAGTGATTATAAAGATGGTCCTAGGACCAGCAAGAGCAGCAACATCAGCACCACCTGGGAACTCACGAAAAATGCAAATACTCAGCTTGACTTCAGACACACTCAATCAGACACTCTCAGAATGGGCCTAGCAGTTTCTGTTTTAAGGAGCCTCCTGGTGAATCTGATGCGTGTTGAAGTTTGAAAACCACTGGCCCAGGGCCAAGAAGTCCTGGTCTTGAGCGAGATCATGACTATAGCCTGAAGAAAAGCCATATTCCCTCTGGCGTGGCTGTATCCACGCTCTCTCCATAGCCTGTGAAAATTAACAAAGTGCTGCGTGTCGTACTCCACAGACTCCTCCTTATGATCATCCACTTGAAATGATTAAACGTGAATGCTGAGTATTTCAAAGTATACATATGCAAAGTCATTATAACTAACTCAACTTTATGCTGTTACGATTCTACTCTTCATTCGCTCTAGTCCCAGATTTATTTAAAACTCTAAAATGTTAAATTCAAGGTCATATCTAGACACAGGTGCCTTTCAATAATGTAAAATTAGAATCATAATACTTTTCTGCCCACCTCACAGGATTTTTGTTAAATCATATGAGATAATTTACGTGAAGGATCTGTGAAATACTTCCACAACCTACACAAATAGTTTTTATTATCACGATCAATTATATATTTCAATACTTAATAATAAATATTTTATCAATATTCTCAATATGCACTTATCACTTCTTAGCCAATTCTCACATGGCCAGTGGTTTACATATGCTGTACCTAACCTTCACAAGAGATGTTCATTACAGATAGTTGTATCTACATATGGGCATGTTGACTCTGAGAGGAGGGATAAATGCCTGTGGACTCATCATTGCTGGTCAAATTCAGATTTGAAGCAGACTAGCAGATTCCAAATATGGCACTGTTCTTTCTCACTGCGTCTCTGGCCTTCTCAGTCACAAAGACACTTACCGGACACCAAAAAGAAAAAAAAAAAAAAAAAAAAAAACATTAAGCAGTCAGCTGATTTTCTTACTTTTCGATCCAAAACATATTCAAGTTATCAACTGTGCATAGCCATTGTCAATTGCCAATAAACGTAGCAAAAAGAGAAATGATTGTGTGTGTGATTGCACACACGTAACGATAGAACTATCTCATGTTAGAAAGTGGGTTTGCATCTAGAGTTAAAACTGAAAGAAAGTTAACAGCACTTTTTGTGGAAGACTCCTTGACAAAAGCTGAATTTTATGAGTTTTCTTTGTGAAGAATAAAAGGAAGTTTATTGTAACAGGAACAGTGGAAAGAACTAAGGGGGAAGAAAAGAAGATATGCCAGTAAATAGTTAAGCTGACTTTCTAGGAAACATTCCCAAATGGTGAACAAATTCCTATTTATTTAAATAAAGTGATAAATCTATGGAAATAGGATGCAAGTATTTTGTATTATAATCACATTCTCGTGTCCATGGCTTTGAAAATTACTAGTAGCCCCCAAACGTACATAAGTTCAGGGACTCAAAGTAAATTTAGAGAAGATGGTCAAGTAATGCAATAGCTGGGGATGAGCAGGAAGCCACTGCCAGGAAAGCCAGAAGGCAGCAGGCTTCGGATGTATTTGGTAATAGGCCTGCTGTTTATGCACACAGGTCAAACTGAAAGCATGTTCTATTACATAAGGGTGATGAACCTGCTCAACACATTTCCTCTATTGGCAGGTGAAACTAAATTTATTTAAATGGCATAATCTAAATTTCTGTCTGAAGAGAATTCACTAAAAAAAAAAAAAAAAAAAAAAAAAGACATTCCATGCCAAGTTTAGTGCCCTCCACAGAGACAGCTCACTGCAAAATAGTTACTCCAACCATAAAAATGATCCTGATTTGGATCCAAATACTGAATAATAAAAATGCTAGATTTTGGGAGAGTACATTCTTTGCAAAAGTGTGATAAGAGGTGGGAACAATCCAGGGGGATAAAGTAATGGAATTCTACAAAGGCCAGCAAGGGGAAATGGAAAATATTTAATGACAAATTAATGTATGCCCAAGGGTTAGGAATGTCACATACCAGTAAGTACAGCTGGAGTGAACAAAAGTCAAAGTGGATAAATCAGGAGGTGCAGAAAGCAATCAGGGTATGAGAGAGGAATACGTGAAATATAAAACACTACATCCAGATGTAACAGAGGAGATTATAGAATGAATTCAAGTGTGAAAAATATATAAGAAAAGCAAAGATGAAAAATGAAAAGAAGATTGCAGGAAAGTTTAGATAAATATCAGAACATTTTTCAAAGAACTAAGGGTTAAGAGGTCAGCATAAGAGACAGTAAAAGTTGAATGACAGAGACAGATAATGTATTGACCAGATAGTGGAATCCAAAGAATTAAATGCATCCTTTCATTTATTTTTCACAAAAAAATAAGGGAGTGAGTGCATGGAGGCATGAGACAGATTCAGGCGGTGTTTGCTGAAATGATGTGGTGGCTGAAATGAATGATCAAGGAATTAGGATGTATGAGAGTAAATAAGTTTCTCATTCTTTTTTCCTTTTACTCAAAAGACATTAGTAAATGTTAAACTTGGGTATCAGAGAAAACATCATAGAATAAATCTAAGCCTAAAAAGAAAACTAAATTCTCTGTATCTTAACCTTTACAGTATATCTTGTTTATATTCTGTTTAAACTGCTTGAGTTGAAAGTGTCCTGTTTTGAGAAAAAAGTTCCCTTCTATATATAAGTGTATAAACGTGTGTGTGTGTGTGTAAGCTGACTTTCTAGGAAACATTCCCAAATGACAAACAAATTCTTATTTATTTAAATAAAGTAATAAATCTATGGAAATAGGATGCAAGTATTTTGTATTACAATCACATTCTCTTGTCAATGGCTTTGAAAAGTCCTAATAGCCCCCAAATGTTCGTAAGTTCAGGGACTCAAAGTTTAGGAAAGATGGTCAAGTAATGTAACAACTGATCATAAGCAGGAAGTCACTGCCAGGAAAGAGAGAAGACAGCAGGCTTTGGGTGGATTTGGTAATAGGTAATTTGGTACACACACACACACACACACATTTATACACTTATATACGGTATATGGGAGGGAATTTTTTTCACAAAACACATATATACAAAATATGCATATGCGTCGTTCTATACATGGGTATATACATATGTGTGTGTATATATACACACATACATTTGTATGTTTGCATACATACAAACACATACACACATTAATTTCTCTATATATACACATACATATAAAACATATACCAATACACCTGTATCTATATACTTACATACATATGCAGAGATACAAAATGTCTATTTGGAAATAAAAACGTACATGAATTCAATTGACTAGAAACCCCCCTTCTTGACCGCAATGTACTGTGACATTTGAACAGTTGAAATAACTTTAATAGTGTCTTTTGTTCTTTTCTCACCTAAATGCTCTGGATGGCTTATTTTGGGAACACATTTTATCCGAAAAATCATTGGTTGTAAAGATGATCCTTTGAGGCTTCCAAGAGAGTTATTTGCCTGATTTGTTTTCGGCCTCAGTACCTGACTGAGCATTTACATACTTTAATGTGAATTTTAAATGGCAGACCCCATGAAAACCCCGTTTCTGAAACAATGCCCTAGTGGGAAAATGCCCCCACTCTCCACTGTACCAGAAAGGCTTCCTCCCCATGCAACCCCTTGACTACTGCTGCCTGCGTGTGCCTTCCCCTCTCATTCTCTCTGGAGCCTGGACGTTCATCCTTGGTACTCTCTCTGGGAGGAAAACCTGCCTGTTGGTTGACTTCTCCATCCATCACTCATATTCCCCTCTGACTTTCTCCCACACTTGTATCTTAAAATTTAAGTATATTTTTGCATTATTCAATTACACTAGAAGTTAACTGGTGACAGACTGTGTGCCTAGGCCATCTCTGCATCCACCATAGAAACTATGTTTAACAAATTACAGAAAAAATGAACGGTCCCGTCTAGGCAGAACCTAAGTGACACAGTTTGGATATGTGTCCCCTTCCAAATCTCAAGTTGAATGATAATTCCCAATGGTGGAGGGAGGTGGGGTCTGGTGGGAGGTGTTTGGATCATAGGGGTGAATCCTTCATGAATGGCTTGGGCCATCCGCTTGGTGATAAGCGAGCTCTTGCTCTGAGTTCACATGAGATCTGGTGGTTTAAAAGTGTGTGCCCCTCACCCTCACTCTCTCTCTCTCTCTCTCGCTCTCTCTTGCTTCTGCTTTCACCATGTGAAATGCCTGCTCCTGCTTCACCCTCCACCATGAATAAAAGCTTCCTGAGGCCTCGCCAGAAGCAGATGCAATTATTTTTCAGATAAAATTTGTTCCCAAAATAAGCTATCCAAAGCATTTCAGTGAGAAAATAACAAAAGACACAGTTAAAGTTTCCATCAACAGAAGCAGGTGCTGTTGCCATGCTTCCTGTACAGCCTGCAGAACTATGAGCCATTAAATCTCTTTTCTTATAAATTACCCATTCTCAGGTATGTCTTTATAGCAATGCAAGAATGGTCTAATACATATTTCACATTGCATGCCTGTATCAAAGCATCTCATGTAAGCCATAAAGATATACACTATGTACCCACAATTTTTTAAAAAAAGAATGGCCTAATACACTGAACATGCACGGCAGCTATGTATTATCTTCATTCAGGAGCTAAAAGCCATCTGTTACAGTGTCTTCAAAAATATGTTGAATTTATAATGTGAACATACAGAGCCCCTGTTATCTACATGGTTATATAGGTGTGATAGAGTATTAGTGTTTCAATATATAGGCATGATTTTAAAGTAAACAAAATTGAATTGTAGGTCTTTATTCTGTTCAGCATCATATGTTAGTCCTTAACGAAAGCTCATGGAAACTGGTCTTCAGTCCTCTCTGTCCATCTAAAGTCCCCATATTCATACCAAGATGATGAGTGTGTCAAGACTCAAGGGCAAGGACATTATTGGATTATTGACTGGAAAATGCATCTTTTGCTGCACCTGATAAAAATGTTAGAGACTCTTGAGTCTGCAGGCTATAGCTTCTTTGGATTGCTTTAATCACATTTTACTGTCACAGTAAGAGATTTGGTGTGGCCTCCTGTCTGGAGGAACTTAAGGCCTCAGGTGGGTTGCTCCATAAAGGATTTTTCTGAGAACCAAAGCATTTCTTTAGATTCTAAAAGACTTAGTTATGGGAAAGTTTCTTATAATTTCTTCACACTCATATAGCATGTATCTAATACACATCGCTAGACTTTTACATTTTGACTAACAGCTTGAAATTTTTAAAAAGTTAAACATTCATTAGCTCATGATAGTAAGATTATGGGGAAGAAAACGCTTACTTATAACAACTAATACTATAAATTTGGGGGTTTCTTTGGAGCTCATATTTACCTAATAGTTCATATAATTAGTTGGGAAAAAGAGTAACTTTTCAATAGACTCATGTCGAGTTCTATTACTATGTATGGCAGATAATTCAGGTGATGAAATACTACTGTGTTCTTTGAAAAATTCATTCCTTAAAAAAAAAACTTCTTATAAAGCCATATGCAAGGAAATCTTTGAAGCTGCTGGCAGCCCACCATTTCTATCTATGGCAACAAAAGACCACAAACCTCTGGAGCTGGAGAGGGATTTGAGTAATCAGGAACAAAATGACAAAACATCTAGAAACTTACAAGTTAATTCAAGTGAGTCACCATGAGACACACACATGTATAAGATTTAGTCTAACACATTTGATGGCTTGATTGACTATTTAAAGGAAATCATGAAACAAAATTACAAAGGGAATTTACGGATACAATTTCTCTTTCTCAATTTCTCTTGAATTGAGAAAGGCTTTTTATACATGGTGCTATATAAATGGAGACAAACCCAGAGGGTCAACAATTATACCATGAAGCATGATCCAGAATGATAGAAAAAGAGCAATATTTTACAAACCAAAAGAAATAAGGAAAAAATAAAACATTATTCCAGCCTGTTCCGTGTTCAAATACAATTTCACAGCTTCAGCATGGGGAGTCAACAAAATGGCATCAGGGAAAGTCGATCCAGGTGTTTGAGATGATTATGAAAGTAGTCTTATTATTATTTAGAAACAAACAACTTTGTGTTCACAAGAAAATAGAAGGAAGACAGCTAGCTGCTTCCAGCTGCACTGTATTTTCAAAATTTCCTAAATATTGCCGGGTCCCCAGGAAATGGAATTGATTCTTGCAAATTGGAGTTATGTACTACCATTAAGTGTGACACTATCTTGTATTGCACTGTCAAATCTCAGCCCCCACACATTGCCAAGACCAACTTCACACAAGTATAGTTTGATGGAGCTTCATTCCCAAATCATGCTGTTCCCTGCCCTACCTCCCTGATGCCTCAGGAAACGGGGACCACGAGGTACACAGGATTGCAGAATGCAGAGCTGGGGAGAACAGGGAGGTTGGTGCTCCTGGGGCCACCCTTGACTGACGGAAGACAAGGGCCGATGGATAAATTCTTCACCTCTCATCTACCACAAGCTGATTCTAAGACACATTTTTCAAAACTCCCTGAAAGATTAAACAATGAGTCACCCTTAGTGGTGGCCAACAACATCACATTTCACATAATCTTCCTTCTCACAACACAAGCAGTTGGATCAAGGTTTTCATGCAGGAGGACACAGATTAGATACATCACAGTTAGAATTTTTTTTGAAATTCTAACCCTCCAGTCACAGACTCTGACAGAGGTCTCTTGTTCTTTAACAGTAGACATAGGTGGTACACTTGAGCCTCTCTACTTCTTCTCCTTAAGGCTACACTTTGACTTGGACAGACTCCTGAGTGTGTTACATATACGTGGAGCAATGGTGATGGACGAGGGCTCTACACATGTCCTATCATCCAAAAGGGTTGCCATAAAATACAACCATCTCAGTGATATCTACGTATTTTTGTTCATTTCTGTCAGCCCCTTATTTTTGTTCCAGAAAGTTCAATGTTTAGTTATTATTCAGTAACACTCAGAAGTCATATGTTTTCAGAATGGTTGTACAAGTAGCTTTTGTTTTGTGTTGTATTGTTTTGTTTTTAGCATAGTTTTGATTCCTGGTACGTTTGTATTTCTTACTGTTCCACGATTTCTGCCACATTTTCAACTTCAGGATTAAAGGATTTATAAAAAGGAGCAAACTTTTATCAAAATGATGTTCTTATTGTGCACCATGCCAAATACTAGACATTTTGTATAAATGTATAAAAATTCACTGGTATTAGGTTACAGAGCGTGGAGCCTGCCCTTGATTTTTGGTTTCTGAACCAATAATTAAAGAGTTTGGATGTTGTTATTTCCATCCTTACAGTATGACAAAAAGGCTAACAAAATAAAAAGCAACTCCCCTTAGATCCACCGGCGAAATGAAGTCGTAGGACAAATTGTCACCTTGAATGTTGAAGACACAGGTGGATCACAGCTTACTGGCAGAGAAACCAATGCCAGGGCCAGAAACTGGTAGGAACACTTGCAGAGGATTTGACTAACTGTTGGGAATGGAGTGCAGACTAGTTGGAGAGATAAAAATGCCGGGGTGTGGAGTAGGGGAGTCACACGTTCAGCAAGGACCCTGAAACTAGATAAGTTTTACCTCAAGAAGTCCACCCAGGTTTTTACTGTGAAGAATAGAAAAAGATTCCCACTGACAGGGAGAGGGGAAAGGTAACCAGTTGACATATACCTACAGTGTTTTATTCTCCTTAACAAAAGCCTTCCCTCAAGAAAATCTATTTCATCAGAGCCTAACCAACATGTAGTTACCCAATGCTGGTTCTCAATACCAAATACCTGACACTAGGCCACTCTAACCCATGATTTGAAGAACAGAACTGCCCATCTCCAGCTCCTTCTAGTCTTGGACATGGAGGAAGGGACATATCCAACTCAGAATAAGTAAAAGACTGAGAACCAATTAAAGGATTATAAAACACTCCCCCTCTCTTCCCACCTTCTGACCCTTCTACAGGTTCCGGTATAATGTCAGGGAGTTTCATTAAAAGAACTGTATAGCTCAGACTCTATTTCAGATGGAGTCTCTAACGAACATGAAGATCAAAATAGGGACATTAGAAGAAATTTTAGCCTCTGACATTACAGGAATAGCAAACAGCCAACACAGACTAAATCCTAGCCAGACAAACAAAACCTCACACTAAAGACCTGTTTACCCCAGTTCCTTATGCCCAATACATCCTATTGGCTTTCAACAAAAACATTACAAGTCATGGTGAAAAGAAGACAACACAGTCTGAAGAGACAAAATAAGCACGAGAACCAGACTCAGATATAACAGAGATTTTTGGAATTATCAGACCAGGAAATTTAAATGATTAATTTGCTAAAGGTTCTAATGGGAAAAGTGGAAAACATGAAAGAACAGGTGGATACTATAAGGAGAGAGATGGAAACTCTAAGAAAGCAAGTCATTTAAAACATAACAATACTTTTCTGAGACTTACTAGGAAGTAAAAGAATCATTCTTGCTACCAGCATGGTAGCCACCAGTGACCTTTGCTGACCCAGTGGAGTTATGGACTTGTGGGAGCCGTGTTTTTATGGTAGGTGAACTCCCACCCACCCCGCTCCAGCCACATGAGGGAATGTTCCAAGACATTTTCTTATCAAGAGTTGAGATGCCTGAGCAAGCATGGTGGCTCACACCTGTAATCCTAACACTTTGGGAGGCTGAGGTTGATCACTTGAGGCCAGAAGTTTAAGACTTGCCTGGGCATCATAGGAGCCCCATATCCACAAAAAAGAAGAAGAGGAAGAATAAGAAGAAGGAGAAGAAGAGGAAAAAGAAGAGGAGGAGGAGGAGGAGGAGGAGGAGGAGGAGGAGGAGGAAGAAGAAGAAGAAGAAGAAGAAGAAGAAGAAGAAGAAGAAGAAGAAGAAGAAGAAGAAGAAGAAGAAGAAGAAGAAGAAGAAGAAGGAGGAGGAGGAGGAGGAGGATGGAGGAGGAGGAGGGGAGGAGGAGGAGGAGGAGGAGAGGAGGAGGAGGAGGAGGAGGAGGAGAGGAAGGAGAGGAAGGAGAGGAAGGAGAAGAAGGAGAAGAAGAAGAGGAAGAAGAGGAGGAAGAAGAAGAAGAAGAAGAAGAAGAAGAAGAGAAGAAGAAGAAGAAGAAGAAGAAGAAGAAGAAGAAGAAGAAGAAGAAGAAGAAGAAGAAGGAGGAGGAGGAGGAGGAGGAGGAGGAGGAGGAGGAGGAGGAGGAGGAGGAGGAGGAGGAGGAGGAGGAAAAGAAGAAGAGAAAAAAAATTTGCAAAAAGAAATACCTGCAAGAAAAAGAGATTAACTTCTTGTTTCCCATTTGGAGTTATTTTATGGACACTGTAGCTCGTGGGGTTGACCCATCATTGAAGGTAGATAGGTGTTATGCCAGACCCCTATTAACTTCAGGAGGAATGGCACCAGGCTCAAGAGGTAGAAGAGACCCAATGCCAGCAAAGGAGACAAAGGATTTTTTAAGCAGGAACCTCACATACAGGAATGGTCCAGTGACAGTGGGCTGGACAGGAGAACTGTAAACTCTTGCAAAAAGAATGCAGTTTATACAACATTTTCATTTAGAAACCTCTCCCTAAATCTTGCAACTGGAAACGCTCACTTAATCCAAAGCAAAGGACCTCAATCCCCTGTATGACCCACATTCTACAAGACTGGGAGAAGGTTTAGATATTCCTCATGGATAAGGAATGGATCTCTGGGTTGGTCATTCCCATATTCCTTAGCTTGGAATTCTGAACACATATTCAGGTGTGTCTGCCATACAGGATCATTCTCAAGGTATGCTTAAGTTATTGCTGATAGGTGCCTCTGCCAAATGCTAGGCATGAGTCATCATTTTAGTACTCTACCTAAGAGGCTTTGGGACATGGGGCCAGTAGTGGGAACAGGGAAGGGTAGGAGATGCCCGACAGAGCTGCATCTCCAACGTCAGGCACCATGAAGTGCAATAGCTCCTCTAAAGAACTTACACATAAACCCTCCTTAAATGTCTGGCACAGGGGACATCAATAGTCTAGCAGTGGGAATCAGAGACCGCCACCAAAAAATGTCAACTGATTATAGAGACTTGTTCTTTTATCTCTTTTTTCATCCCTTACCAACATGGGAACAACTTGTCCTTGGAGAGAGGGGATATAGGGAAGGAGAGGTCTTCCAGAGGGAGATCATACCATTCTCCAAACAGTCAGGATTTCAGCTCAGCTTGATCTTGGCATTTTGGTTGAGAAACAAAATTAAGCCCTGTGAGCTGTAGAGTCCATGAAAATGTCTTGCTTTGTCGATCTGTGGAGTGCAGGCTATTCCACCATGCCAGCTCTCCAGTTCTCATCTCTCCTCTCCATATAGGCATAGGGGCACGCAAACTCACTAGACATCCTGCCGGAACTCCAAATGGGAAATGAGAACTTAGTCTTTCCTTTTAAACTAACGTTTTAACTCAAAAAGTGATTTGATACTCAAAGTAATCTGAAAGTTGAGAGACCCACCCCAAATTTCATTAAGAGACTAACAGCAGAGATCCAAGAGCTATGTCACAAACACTGATTGGAGAAAGGTCAACTCTTCAGCTTGATACTTCTCCAAGCAGAGATGGGACTATTCGCCAGTTGTAAATGTTATGGAATTTAATCTTTGTGATGCCTGCATTCTTATTTCTACTTTTTGAAGAATATGTGACTGAAGTTTAGGTTAGTTTAAATCACATCCCCAAGGTTCCACAGCTAGAGCAGAGCAGATGGAATGTGAACCTCAAGTACTTAGATTTCAGAGCCCCTATTCCTTCTACCATATTCCATTGCCTTCATAGAGAGTAGAATTTGGTAACTTTCTAAACTGGTAACATTCCAGTTGAAATTTAGCATGCTTTGTGTGAAGCCCTACTCAAAGAATACTACAATGCTTTATGAATTTACATCACAAATTGATAATTATATTATTTCTAAGTTTCACAAATCCCTTAGATTTTTTCAAGGAGAAATCAATTTTACTTTACACTATCTCTAATTATATTTGTATAAATAATGTTACCAATTACAATTCGCATTTTAACATTTTTTGTTAAGGATCCATTCTAATTCGGGGTCATTTTAGCTACTGCTTCTTAATGTTTCCCACTGAAGAACACTAAACCACAAAGTGGTAGTTTGGAGGATCCTGCTATTTCAGATCCCCTTTCCTTTAATTTGCATGATCTTGCACAGAGAGCATTGTAACATCTATTGTTATTACTACTAAATATCAGTAATTTTGCTCTTTCTATTCTTCCTCAATGTTGTACCATTAATTTTCCATTTATTCTTAAGCTTTCAAAATGCGTCTCACAAATACTCACACACTCTTCCCAAACACCAGGAAGTCAGGCTGCCACTGCCTCCCCGATGCCTGCATTTTCTACCTGCCCCGCCCCCACCCCCACCCCGTATGTCTTTCTTTCATTGGAATTATTTCAAACACTACTTTGTGGCCAGCAAATGTAATCCCTGAATGTCACATAAGTGGGAAGAGGCTGAGGATTTTGCCTTTGAGAGGTTGGGTTAGACCCTGAGGAACACATGAGCATAGTGTCATTCTTTATTTTTATTTTGCTCAGAAGTTAGTGTGCCTCTTCTATCCAACTGCAGTTCGTTTAACTGCATGTGAGGCTATGGAAATGTTGGTAGTGACTGACCATTGTATCCATTCTTTGCCCGTGACTTCTTGACACACATCATTCAGGCTGTGGTTTTAAACATTCACATAAAACTGCTCTTGCTTTACAAAGCACCAGCCTGTTTTCTTTTGTATTACCCTGTTTGTATGAGGATCATAATCTCAGCCACCTGCAAAATACTGAATATTCCCCCTTTTGATTTTACTACCAGGGCAAGAATGATGGCACCTGCTTTTGCAAATTTCCTCATTCATGCAACCATTCGGGATGGACTAGTCTGATGTTTTCAGGGAACTGGTCTAAAAGAAGAAGGAGAAGCCTGTGTCTTGAATGAGGGACCACGTGGGGAGAGAGAGGAAACTTTGAATCTGGATTGAGCACAAACAGATTTCCCAGAATCGTAATTCATTCATTTATTTATGTATTTATGTATGTATGTATGTATGTATTTATTTATTTATTTCTGAGATGGGGTCTCACTCTATCGCCCAGCTTGGAGTGCAGTGGCATGATCTCAGCTCAAAGCAACCTCCAACTCGTGGGCTCAAGCAATCCTCCCACCTCAGCACTCCCAGTAGCTGGAACTACAGGCATGCACCATCACACCTGACTAATTTGTAATTTGTATGTGTGTGTGTGTGTATGCGTATATTTTTTATAGGGAAACTGGATTTTGCCATGTTTCCCAGGCTCCAGAACCCAAATTTAATGTGCTTTGATCAAAACCAAAGTTTACATCAATACCAAACGTCAAGGGAGGAACTAACTTTTCCTCTTTGCTTTTCTAAATTCAGGAAATCCACATATAAATTGTCACTATTAAGCCAATTTAAAAAAATCACCTTACTTATATCCCTTCTTACTCGCATTTAACTTGTCCATAGGGACAAGTCAAATTTTGTTAGCATATTCTGGTCTTTCAAGGAGCATCCTCAGGATATTGATGAAGAGATTTTTTGGTCATATATTTGTCATGAAAATTGCTGAGACTGAACTGACACAAGATTGGTAAACACCTCCATAATAATGTGAAAGTGAAATGGGGAGAAAAACTATAGCTTGGCTATGACTTTGATGGAAAGCCAGCCTCCACCCCACCCCCACTATCAACTAATACTAGCAAATGAAAGTGCTCAGCATATGCTATGAAAAAAATGAGTATGGTTTTCAATTCCCACCGATGTCATTTCTGAAACACTTGGCATAAGACCTATGAGACTGGAAGGCTGTTATTTGGTTTTACCCATTCTGAAAATTACAGGGAGAAAATCACAGGCTGGTATCAGGTGTCCAAATCTTCATCTCAAAGGGTGAATCATAAAACTATTATAAAAAATGTATCCTGCTGCAGTGACAGCTGTCATCCCAAATCTACCCAGTGCAGAGAGCTGTGGTGACAGTCATTAATGCTTTAATGTGAGGTTAGGTTGCGGTGTTTAATGGTGTGGACAAGAAACTTTCTAAAAAAGTTGTTGGAAGTAAAACATCACCCCGTTGATAATGGAAAAAACAGCCTAAGGATATGAGGTCATTTATGTAATTATGCAAAGTATTGTATATTGATATTATTGTGTGGTTTTTGTGTGTCTTTCTTACTTGTGAGTAGGTGAAGTTTAAATTAAAGAGACAACTCGTTTTGTTACTGTTGCTTTTGATGTTGGCAAATCTGTCCTTAACTACTATTTTAGAAAATGTGCAAAGTATCATTATGACAAACACAAAGGATCATAGAATTTTGAAGAACCTGGTTTATACGAAAGGAAACTGAGGTCTGAGAGGAAGTAAATCTCAAGCTTACATTTCTATAATCAGTTAGCTGCAGAAGAAAGACTAGTACTTAAGTTTTCGATGTTTTGTTTGATAATGAGTCCAATATTACTTTGATAACTGGAGCAAGGCCTAAAATATTTTTTGTTCTCAGGCTTTGCTGTTGTAATTTCTACTCTGTTAGGACTTTGTCTGCAAACATTTGGTGCCCCTTGAATTATGACAGAAAACTCAGAATGCCGATAGTATGCATTCTGATTTTATTTATTTATTTTATTTATTAATTTTTTTTTTTTTTTTTGAGACAGAGTCTTGCTCAGTCGCCCAGTCGGGAGTGCAGTGGCGCGATCTCGGCTCACTGCAAGCTCCATCTCCCGGGTTCCCGCCATTCTCCTGCCTCAGCCTCCCAAGTAACTGGGACTACAGGCGCCCGCCACCGCGCCCGGCTAATTTTTTTTGCATTTTTAGTAGAGACGGGGTTTCACTGTGTTAGCCAGGATGGTCTCCATTTCCTGACCTCGTGATCCGCCCGTCTCGCCTCCCAAAGTGCTGGGATTACAGGCGTGAGCCACCGCGCCCGGCCTGCATTCTGATTTTTTAAGCCAAAAAGTTCAGAAACTGCAAAACTGAATCTCCAAATCAACTTCCATAAAATCAATCACAAAGACAAATCAAACAGGAGTTAGGGGAGGCCTCTTCTATTGAAGTGAACCACATCAGAATGCCATGGAATTAAAAAAATATATATAGAATACCATGGAGTTAAATACCAGCAAAATATAATGGAGGAAAAAAATAAAACAGCACTGTACTTTCTCACTCCCATCCCATCCTGAACATGTTTTCTTACATTCCCAGTGCTTAGAAAGATCATTCCAAACTTGACAGGTCATTGACTGCGGTGGTCTGAATGTTTGTATCTCCCCAAAATGTGTATGTTGAAATCCTAACCCCCAAAGAGATAGTACTAAAAGGTGAGGTCTTCGGGAGGCGATTATGTCTTGGGGCCACAGCCTTCATGAATGGGATTAGTGTTTTTAAAAAAGAGGCTCCTGGCCGGGCGCGGTGGCTCAAGCCTGTAATCCCAGCACTTTGGGAGGCCGAGAGGGGCGGATCACGAGGTCAGGAGATCGAGACCATCCTGGCTAACACGGTGAAACCCCGTCTCTACTAAAAAATACAAAAAACTAGCCGGGCATGGTGGCGACGCCTGTAGTCCCAGTTACTTGGGAGGCTGAGGCAGGAGAATGGCGTAAACCCGGGAGGCGGAGCTTGCAGTGAGCCAAGATCCGGTCACTGCGCTCCAGCCTGGGCGACAGAGCGAGACTCCGTCTCAAAAAAAAAAAAAAAAAGAAAAGAGGCTCCAGAAAGCTCCCCAGCCCCTTCCACCATGTGAAGGCATCTATGAAACAGGAAGTAGGCCCTCACTTGATGCTTAATCAGGTCATGCCTTGATATTGGACTTCTCAGCCTTCAGAACAGTGCGAAAGATTTGTTTTTGTTGCTTCGAAGTTTTTGGTAAGGATTTTGTTATAGCAGTCCAAACCAACTAAGTCGCTGACATTCGGAGATAATTTACCTTTCCTGACCACTGTGTTGCATCCTTCTTGGAAGCATTTCTGGGGTAGAGCACTCACGCTTACCTCTTTGGTCAGGCTGTTTATCCAGCAGCTTCCAGAAAGTAGAACTGTAATAAATCACAGACTTCTGACGATAAAAGAAAGAAAGAAAAAGAAGCACCTTGGAGCTGGATAGATTGAGTATTCCCACAGAGAACCAGATGTTCTCATTCTTTCATCTCTTCCACCTTCCAAAAACCTAGCACTCTTTCCATCTCTAGTGGATTTCCTGAGATCACATGCTGTCAATACATTAAAACAAGACAAAACAAAACCCAAGAAACCATTTTTGTTATCTACACTGTGATCTTTGGATTAAACCATTTGAACATGAGTTATGAGAGGTCTGATTCTTTAGGGTTTATTAAAGTAAATTGTCTTAGCAAATCTGTCTGTTCCATTTGATTCTGAAGAATAATTGGTTAATGAGAGAATGATTACTTTGTTCAGACATGATTACCGAAAAAATCTTTCATCCATATGTTGTTGAATAATAGGAAATTCTCCAGTAAAGGGGGGACAATGATTAGAAGAAACAAGATAGCTCAAGAAAATATTCCCCAATGTGTTACTACATTTTTTTTTAACAGGACAACTCTAAGTAAGTATAGAGTTTCTTTGTACAAGCCTGGAAATGCCTAATAGGATTAAACTATTTGCTGAAAAAGCACTAGGTAGATTTCTTTGTCTTTCAAATCAAAGAACGGTGACTTCTAACACTTTATGTAACTATAATAGCTGTTTTCTATGCTAGTATCCTTTTTGTGACCTAATGTTATTCAGGTTGTGGTCTTAAAAGAGCTAAGCTGAACGTTGATACTTCTCCAAATATTCATCAATATGTTTGATTAAGTTTCCTGCACAGGAATTGACCACGGGACAATCTGATAGGTTAGACCTTTGAGCAGAGGATAAAGGACACTGGATATGTATCCGTTTTACTTAAATTTTAAATAGCCTGCAGTAGCAAAGTGACCACTTACTATATTTCAAATTTCTCAAAAATCAGCTAAAATCAAATGGGAAAACAGTTTGTATCAATAGAGCTGTTTTGGTTATCTTAGTTACTAAATGCAAAGATACATTAAGACATGCCAAAGAAGAGAGTTTGCCTTTTATCCTAAGGGTTCACTCATTCCTGCTCCCCACCCAAATAAAATGAAAACAAAATTTCAGTTTTAGTTTCATATTACATGTAAGAAAATACCAAAGCAATTCACTGCCTGAAATTCATATATAGACTTTTCTGCAAATGACTAATACATTGTTTTTTAAGGTAGAGCTATATTTTGTTTCTTTAGTTATGCTGCACAAATAATAACTGACTTGAGATAAGCACCTATGGATAGAGCTGAAGGCTGAAATAAAATAAAGTTACAATTAAGATTATTTGTTTGAAGAACAACGCATTATGGACGCCACTCAGAGCAACTCACTGTAACTGGGAATCAGGGAGTTTTCACAGAATACAAGCTATTTCAGCTGTGTTTTGATGAATAAGTAGGAGTTCATCCAAGTGAGCAGGAGGCAAGTCCAGTGTCGATAACAGCCTGTGCAAAGGTGTAGAGTCATTCAAGGATACAGCAGATTCAAGAAGCAGAGAGTTTGACATAGCCAGAGTATAGCTCTATGGAATTTTCCTATTTAATGTGACTATTTGAGGCACACAGGACAAATAGAAAAAGAACTCTTGAGCTCAGCAAAATGGGTGGAGTTTAAAAGATAAACTGGGTGTCATCGGTGTGTAGATATTAATTGTTACCACAAGACTCAGTAAGAACACCTAGAGGCCAAGCACAGTGGCTTATGCCTGTAATCCCAGCACTTTGAGAGGCCAAAGCAGGAGGACCACTTGAGGCCAGGAGTTCAACACTAACATGGACAGTATAGAAAGACTCTACCTCTATAAAATAAAAAAGAGCACATAGAAAGAAAAGAAGAAGATGGAAGATCAAATCCAAATAATCCCAATATTTAAGATTCACGCACAAGAAAAAAAAAAACAGTGAAATTGATGAAAAGTAAAATGAATCAAGGATTAAAAAGTTGAAGAGAAATAAGTTTCATGGGTGTCAAAGGAGATGAGAGGTTATCTGAGAATATCAGAGAAGCGAAGAGGTGACACAGAAGAAATACTGAAAAGATGCCATCAAATCTAGTATGTTGGAGGTTAATGATGCTAGTACCAAAATAATTTTAAGGAGAGGTTTTGAAACACTCCCCCAAAATTATTTGACAAGACCGCATCAAGCATGGTAGCAGGAAAGCTCTGTTGGCCTAAGAAACTGACAGCTCCCACTTCCTGTCTCTTGAATGCTTGCTCTTGGCACTCAAACATCATGCTCTAAGCCAGCCCAAGAAGCCCATGGAAAGCCAAGCCCCAACTCCCAGCCATGTATAATCCCTTGAATAAAAGATCAAACAGCTACCAGTCTAGTCGCCCTACTGAAGAGAAATGAGACATTCCTGTAGCGCCCTGCCCAAATGGCAAATTCATGATAAAAATAAATGATTGGTATTGTTTTAAGACAGTAGGTCATAAGCAGGTTTATTATGCAACCACAGTAGCTAGAAGAGCTGATGACAATGTTACATGGGGATTTGTTTTCAAGTAGGTTGGTGATCAAGAGATGTTGACTAGGAGGACAGGGGTTTGTAGAAAGGCAGGATGGACATGAAAGTTTGTAAGGATTTAGAAGCCTTGAGCTAGATTGCAGAGGATATCTAAGAGAGGAAAGATTGAGTATACAGAAGAAAGTTTCTGTTGTTCAATTCAAAGGGAGGAGGAAACGCGAGGGGATGGGATGGAATCTAGAACACAAGTGGTTCCAAAGTTAGAACTAGTGGTCAGCTTTAGGAAGGGATAAACATTTAGAAGGACTGGGGATAAACTTCCTGCTAAAACAAAAGAAGTAAGAGTAATTGTAAGATTTTCAAACAAGAAACCCTAATAGTAAAACAACTATTACAAGAGTTCTTCAGTCAAAATTTTCTAAATAACTTTAAGCAATTATAAAAAGAGCTTCTCTTTTAGATTATAAGGGCATGGCACATATGTTATATTTTATTTATCTTTCGCTCCAACTTTTAACCCTTGCTCTCAAGCTGGGAGAGTAGGAACATTGGAATATTTGGAGTACAACAGCATAGAATAACATGGAGTAGCATAATGTTGGATGTATGCAGGTTGACAATAATTTATGTAAATAATTTTAAGAAAACAGATGCTACTCATTGGGAAAGCTAGGAAACAAAGATGCATTTTTTCCCCATTACTATACAAGTTAGGTTTTCTGGGGTGTAAAGAAATAAAAGCATTATAGCCCTCAGAAGGATTTTATGACTTTAACATCCAAAGAGGATATTAGCAAGAAATCTAGAGATGTCAATGCATCTTCAGAAAATTCCTACGCTATGCACTGAGTAAGAACTTCCTAGAAACTTTAAGTTAGAACAACTCTCAGTTCTTAGGCAGTCAAAGAAGGAGCTAGGGATGGTACAATATGCCTAGAAGAGGGTTGGCAAATGATGTGCCCCAGGTCAAATCTGGCCCAATACCAGTTTTTATATAACCCAATAGCTAAGAATCTTTCTAAATTTTAAATGATTGAAAAAAATAACAGAACAAGATTAATATTTCATGCCAGGTAAGAATTATATGAAATTCACATTTCAATGTCAATAAATAGTTTTAGTGGTACACAGACATACCTTGTGCTACAACAGCAGAGCTGAGTAGTTACATTAGAGATCATATAGGTTGCAAAACTTAAAATATTTGCTACTTCCTGGTTTTCACGGTAAAATTTGGCAGCCCTTGAACCAGAGGATCCTTTATTTTTTATTATTCTTGCTTTGAAATAAATGTATTTCCCTTCGTATCTGTTTCCATGGAGTACAGTTTGATTAACATTAACTTACGCTAAAAATCGAGTTCGGGTTTTTTTTTTTTTTAAGAAAGTTAAATGGAATTTTTTAGTGATTATTGATTTCTCTGTTTCTGAAAACACTTGGAAAAGTCCCAGGTTCTTACCAGGTTGTCTACCACTGGACTGGTATCTCCTCAGCAGTTGCACAGACTGCAAGCACATGCTTTTAGTGCAAACATTTTTTTAGTGCATTTCGGAAGTATTTATTGAGTATTGTCCTAGACATTGGAAGTGTGGCAGAGAAAAGGACTGCCAAAGTCTCTGTCATCACAGAGGATATGTTCTTATAGTGGGAGGCAGCAATAAAAAGTAAACAGATGAACCAGATAAGTTGAGATTATTGTAAGTCATATATATATAAAATGAATGGGGGTGGAGAGTGATTTGGTGGGGATAGAGGGACTTACAGAAACAAGGAAGGGCTGTCTGAGGAAATTATCCTTGAGCTGAAGCCTGAATGAGAGAAGGAATCAGCCATGCACAAAACCCAGGGAAGAGTGTGCCAGGCAAAGCAAGTAGTAAATACAAGGTCTGCAGGCCAAGACCAACTTGTGGTCTCTGAGGAAGAGAAAATGCAAGACCAATTTAGTGAGGAGGTGGAGAAGGTGGTGAGAAGGAAAACAGGGCAGAGGAAATAAGACTGATAAATAGGGACAGACTTTTAAGTTATTGGTTTTTGGGTCATAGTCAAAAGTTTGAATTTTATTCTAAATACAACAGGAAGCAACTGGTAGACTTTTAAATGGGTGGAAGGTGTGACGTATGATTACATTTTCAAAAAAAGCCATCTGGTTGCTATGTTTGGACCTTGATTTCATGATTGCAAGAGTGGAGGCAGAGACTATTGGGGCTACTGCAGAAGGGGGTGAGAAATGGCAGCTGTGGGGCCCAGACAGATGGTGAGAAGAGGGAAAACATGAGCTATGTTTTGGAGGTAAAGCTGAAGTCTTGAATGTAGACATGTAAGGTAAAATAAGAGGAGTAAAGTTAGAAAGAAGCAGTGTTTTGAAAATGATTCCAAGCCTATATATTTCGGATGTATTGAGATATAAGTCAAGCTAAGGCTGGGAGGAATCCAGCCCTGGCAGTGCCTGAAATCACTAGGGTTGGAGAATGAAAGTTAAGTTTCTGTAGGTAGACTGGGAATAACCTCAGTATCTAAGAGAAAGGAAAGGGTCCTGGGGTAGATGCCATGGAATAGATCCTGCATCCAGAGGTGAAAAACAAAACACAACAACCAAAGGCACTAGCACAGGATAGTGGCAATTCATAATGGAACATCTTGAGATTAAAAAAAAATAACACCAAACACTTTGAGGTCTAAAGAAACCCCAAATTGGAAAAGCAAGCAGGTTTTTAGTTTTGGTTTTGTTTTTTGGGGGATTTATTGTTTGTTTGTTCATTTGTTTTACAGAAGAGAGACTCACAATTGACAGTATAGGCACCATCTTTTGAGTTGTCAGCCATCGATGGACATCGGCTTATGTTCAATTCACATGACATGGAAAGTTAGACAAAGTGTAAGTACATTCACTGATAATGTTTAAACACATTAACAAAGTCCAATTTCCAGGGCCGGTAAGGACAACTAGGTAGTCTGACAGATGGATAATCCTATTTCAAAGTGCTCCAGTCCTAATGCTGTCTACCACATGCTCAGATTCACACACGTGAACATTCATTGCCTATGTGACCCTTGTGTAAGTCTTGCAAATTCTCTGAAGCTTAAGAGGGGTTGAAATTTGAAAATAAAGCCATTAGCTATATAATTTTGATTTATAACTATACAAATTTTAACTATATAAGTTAACTACTTATATATGAGTTAATTATAAAATCATATGACTATATGATTTTAAACCATATAAGTTTTCTTATATCACACTACATATAGTTTGCAAGTTTAAAAAATTTTAAAGAAAATTCAAAGGTTTTACTTTTGCATGAAGGGCATGAATTTTGACAATTTCTGAAGCTCTAATCGAATCCAAATTCCTCTATGAACTGGTAAGCTAAGTAAGGCAAAGTGGGTTAGTGACTTGCCTAAGATCACAGAAACAGTGAGTAGCACATCTAGTACCCAAATCACAGGTTTTTTTCTGAACAGTCAGTATTAATTGTGTGTTTAGCAGGAGGAAAAGAAACTTCCATCCAAAGTTGACCTCTTGCAACAGACAGAGCAAAGTGCCACAGTGGTTACAGACAGAGCAAAGTGCCGCAGGGTACACACAATGCTAAGAAGAGTCTGACTCCAGTAAGATCTTGGACTAAGACACACTTATCTTAGGTATATTTAACACTGTAATCAACCTCCTTGAAGAAGAGAAAGAGCACTTAGAATTAAAATATTTAGTTAAAATAATTCTTGGATTTTTTTCCTGAATTTCTAAATTTCTTAAAATATTTCTCTCTAGACCCCCACAGCCAGGACAGCTAACTTTTTCATTATGATTCCACATTTCCTGGTCTTCATCTGTTCTAGTTAAGGGCTGGCAAATGCAGAAAAGGTCTTCAAGTTTTTCAAGATGATTTGTTTAAAAGTTCTAGTTGGATAACTTATGTCTGTTCTCAGTGTATTCACATCAATTTCCCCACCCCATCATCACAATATGACAGGCAAAACTCTTTTATTGCAACAGCCTTTTTTGGCATAGCAATATGCTTGCTGTTTTGTTTATAGCAAAAAAAAAAAAAAAAAAAAAAAAGAGAGAGAAAGAAGAAAAAAAGAAAAGGCTTAAAGTGTGACTGTTTTTCTCTTCATTTAGAAGCAATCAGTCTCCCTGTTACTGAGCTCTTACTATAGGCAACCACTATCCAGAATTATACCACATCAGCTGTGTGGGAAAAATGCGCGCATTGTTTCCTTTTTCATGAGCAAAGTAGTATTTGCCAGTTAAATCCCCAGGTATTTAGCTTTCAAACAGTCAGATATAAAATTAGCAAATGAAACATCTGTTCCTCACTATTATTTTATAATCACATTAATTGGCAGATGTCTTTAGGTAACAGAGAAAAGCATATCGGCCACTACTTGTATTTCCATGGGGTTATGCTTGTGACCACTGGATATCACACACCTAAAAGACCATCTCAGCAAGAGATCAAGGTGACATGGACTCAGGAACTGACTTTCTCCCTACTCAAAGCCTCCTGACAGTAGGGCCAACTGCCCACTGACAAGTGCAAACAGGATGCCCTGTTATATGCCATGGTGGAGAACCCTACCCTCGCTGCTGCCAGGTTTGGGTTTTCAATTATCATGTAGTTTGCACAAAAGCACTGTGCCAATTCAATTACTGCCTGATTAATGGAGTGTTGCAGGTTTATTTCAGGGGTCTAGCTATCTATTAATTAGCATATTGGGGCCTATACTCTACTGTTTTGTCCTGATATGCTTTGAAAAGTCCCCAGTGCAATTAAAAACTCTAATATGTTTTAAATAGTTATTTGAGAAAACACATCCAGACTTTTTTAAACTCCTCAGGGATTTTTAAGCACATCCAGATTTATTATAAGGCATCTAAAGTTTCTTTAAAAGCACGTTCCTCTTTCCTCTACTAGGTTCTGGGGTGTATCTACAGTAGAGCTCCTCTTTCCCAGATCTGTGAGAGGAGGAATCCTCAGAAAAGATCTTGTTGGAGCATTTCACTGCGTGGTTTGCTTCCATTCCTTAGTATCTACTGGAGTTTGCTTTGAATTGTAAATTTGATCCGGGTTGAACCTAAACTGGAATCTTTCAAAGTCCCTAGGTTGAGTTTCGTTGGTATTCAATTAAGACAAGCAACTATGGACGAATTGTGAACAATATTATATTTCCTTGCCTCTCCTACCTTTCTTTTCTTTTGTTGGAGATTGTCATTAAGACAATGCTCCCCAGTGGGCAAATAAAGAGCCACTTATTAGTAGCCACTGTGCGCCACTGTTAGGTGTGAGTACAGATGGGCTAGGAAAACATATAGGCTCTTTCATTAATCCTAGAAAATTCCAGTGGGCAATTCAAGATGTTAGAGGTCGCAAGTCAATTCACTTGCTTGCAATAAAAGACTCAGGGGGATAAGACTGGAATAGGAGACTGTGGCTGCCTGTAAAGATGCAGGCTAACCGTGTGTGTTATATCTTTGTCACTGAAGAGCACTGATTATGTTGTGACACTATAAGTATGAACAATAAGTGTTATGCATAATATAGTAAGTGGTATATGCATATAAAATATATGTGATATATATAAATATATAACATGACAAAATGTATGTAATATATTAATATATAAAGTATAAATAATACATTGAGAATCAGGGTCTGTGGTCAATAGGTGAGATAACTGGGAATTAGAGAGAGCAGGAAATAACAGTGGACAGTGAGGAGGTCATTTCAAATTCAGCAATGGGGTGATGAAAAATAAACAACACAGAAGCCAGGTGATAGATTTCCCAAGATATTAAGATATGAGCCAACAGCTGTGTCATGTGTCACCCATGTCTAACCTAAGTGTCTCCAACTACAAGATGGGGATAATGGCCTGAAAACTTCAAAAAATAATGTAATATTTGCCAATATTTTCCTCCGTGGTAGAAAGAATGTTACATTGCATGCATCCAGTACAACACACCTATTTCACAGTAACGATTCTATAAAATCTTTACACATAGCAGTTCTCCAATTATCTTTGCCAATAAATAAAGTATTTACCACCATAGGTCTAATGGATTTAAGGTCTAACTACATCCAACACTAGGCTGGGATTAATACAAAACAATTACATGGGTACAGTTTCCCCCATACTGTTAGTCCACACAGGAACTGTTAGGGTTTTTGAAATCAGCAGAACCAATAGGGTATAATATATATATGAAAGGGGAGATTTATTATGGAAATTGACTCATGGGATTATGAAGCCAAGAATCTGCCATCTGCAAGCAGGAGAACCAGGGAAGCTGGTGATGTAATTCAGTCAAAGTTGAAAGGCCTGAGAACCAGAAGGAATGTTGATGTGAATTCTGGGGTCCAAAGACCTGAAAACAGGAGCTCTGATGTCTGAGGGCAGGAGGAGACAGATATCTCAGCTTAAGAAGGGAAACAGCAAATTCATTCTTCTTCCACCTTTTTACTCTACCGGACTCTAACTAGATTGAATGAGGTCCACCCACATGGATGAGGGTGATCTCCTTTAGTCAGTCTACTGATTTGAATGCTCATCTCTTCTGGAAACACCTTCACAGTCACACCCAGAAACAATGTTTTACCAGCTATTGGAGCATCTCTTAAAGCAGTCAAGTTGACTCATAAAATTAACCAACATGCTAACCTAGCTAGCATGTGACAAGTATGCACACAGAAGCCAGCAGTGAGGTAAACAGAATAACATCCACATGTTGAATTTTCCAGTTTCCCAGAACTGTTGTACCTTAAAAACATTTGCAGGAGAGTAATAGGTAAAGAGGTCACCTATCTCCAAAAACACAGCACCTAATTGTGCCCTTATTTATTCATTTTTATATTGATATATTTCGCTATCATCACTGCATCCCTATACTAAGGACCATGTTAAATATTGTACATGTTCTAAGTGCTGTTCTCAACTAGCATGGTGCTTTATTCGTCTGTCTCTTGTCTCCATGGAAGGACATCTGTCATAAATTACTATTTCCTAAGAAATGGATCCAACCATTAGCTTCCAGAAATTTGTTTATCACATAAGGTATAGAAGGACAGTTAGAAAAAATGAATAAGATTCATTTTCTATAATTCAGAGCTTATCACATTTGTTGAAGAAATCCCTGCTTCCCCAAAATACCTATTCACTGTAAGTAGAGGCATGAACATTCCAGAAACTATCTACTTTTCCTGCAGATAACTTCAGGATATGAATATGACAATTTTGGAGTCATCTGCATCTTGAAAGTACTATCTTGAGGCAAGAAAAAGAAAATGCTTATGTCCTAAGAAAAATAGTAGGATTGTTAAATGCATATTTTATAGATCAGGAAATAAGTTCGAGGTCTGTAATTTTGAATAAAAGCAAGTTTCTACCCTGTGTTACTATTATTGGTTCTCTCTAGCTCAAACCATCACTAGCTTTTCCTCTTGAATGGTGAGAAACTCATTCGGATTCAGTCCACAGGGGATTATGACATGAAGCATTTGCTCCTGAGCAGTGAAGTGTAAGCAAGTCCAAATGTTTAGCATGGTGAAGGCTGAAGGATGTGGAGCCAACTACATCATCTACACTGTAGGCTCCAGGGCAGTAGAGCTCACGTGACTTCATAATACCCAGGAGTCTGCAATCACACAAGCTGGGAAAAAAGAGAACAGAACTTTTGGGGATGAGTGTATAACTTAGCAATGCTAAGGCAGTAAGTCAAAAGTTAGTGTTTCCAACTTTGGAAAATGTATGGTTTATTTTATCCTCCATGCTCTGAGATTCTGCATGTATATTTACGTCATTGAAAATGAACATATTAGGATCACTAAACATCATGACTGATTTTTTCAATTCACCGTGCAAACCTCCAAAGAATCTCAGTCATACATTACTTAACCTGAACTTTCGAAGTCTGGTATTATAAGAGAAATTTATTCCATATGCTTCACAGTTAATTGTGAATAAACATTCCTCCCACACTCCACAAAATACATATTTTTCTCACTTCCAACATTTAAAAAGCAATAAAGGAAGGGTCTTTTGAGAATGGTTGGAAAGTATTGAAAAATGAGTTAAAGATATTTTTTAGGTATTAAACAAACTATGTGATTTGAAAAACGTATGTCTTGTATTTTACCCATTGTTCCTACAGGGAAATTCAATTTTCAAAACATGTTTTTCTAACAAATGAAAGTAGGGTCTATGCAAACAAACAAACAACCTGGTTAAAGTAATCATTGTTCAGAACCATTAAGAGAATACTAAGAACTTCAATAATGTACAGGAAATCATATAGCCAATAAACACATTTGACTTTTGAAGCTTTGTTTCAAGATTGCAAATCTTTTGAAAAATTTATTTCAAAGCAGAATGTTGAACCCTTTTTATTGCAAAATAGCGTCAACCTCCTCGATAAAACTGATCAACCCATTTCCTCCAAAACAATATTTTAAAATTTTTGATTGGGAATATTTACTTTAGCAGTGTTCATATTTATTTGCTTAAAATCATTAAAATGCTTAAAATAACTTCGAGTCAGTTATGTTAAATGCCACGTTTATTTTACCTAAATTAAGTAGTTTTCTTATGTTGTTTCTGGTGTTTTTTTTTTTTTTTTAAATTTGAGATGTCATTAGTGGACTTTTCTGTAGTCAAAAGATTATAAAAAATTTTAAAACTATCATGATATTAAAAAACACATACTGCAATTTCCTAATGTAGTAAAATATGAAGGCAATGATATAAAACACGCTGATCATTTTTCGGCTTCAAATCGCTATAGGTCAACTTTACAAATAATATTTTATTTTGTCAATGAAAAATATGATTTTAAAAATACAAGCATTTCTGTGAAATTTCTTCTTGTACAGGAGAAAAATGAGCACATTTCTAGTTTTGCTCTATATGCCAAGTTTCAGCCCAGAGAGAGTGTTTACGGTTCAGATATAAAACCTCAGAAATATAAATGTGAAGACAACCTTAACTACAGTGTTGCAAATGCAATGTTGTAATTTTATATGTTAATCTATCAATACACAGCATGTGCAAACATATGTTTATAGACAGGGAGACAAGAACATACAAATAAGGAGATAAAATTCTTGTATCTCATTTGATGCTCTATAATTTCTATCAATGTATGAATGTTTTGTTTTTGTGTTATGATTTCATTTGAAGTTGACATAATGCGACTTGTGCTTATTTGCAAAGGCCTCATCACGAACATTCTCAAAGCTGATACTGCCAGCCTGCTCAGAACACAGGGAAGCAACCTTGCCTGCCGGGACCGTTACAGCAGGCAACGCTAGGAAATCAGAATATTGTGCAATGGGAAACTTTGCAGTTTTTGTTTTTGTTTTTGTTTTGGCAGGCAGCACAGGTATGCATTCAATTTTATGAGCACATCTGGTTTATCTACATTTCTAAATTCGGCCCTTAGGGTTCACAGCAGAAAATTTGTGGCAAAAGAAAGATAAAACGGTGCTTCGGCAGTCTTCCTCTGCCCCGCTGCAGCAACCCAGCTCATTTGCTAACCATTATGAAACTGAAGCGAAATTCACGGACAAACAAGACAATTTATTTTTTGAAGAAGTCCCCTGTGCCTCTGTTGATGACATGGTCCCCACCACATGGTCCTCAGCCAAAGATTAAAGAAGGTCTGAGGCTGTGTTTGCGTCTTTTTTTGTGTTTACTCAAGTTACAGCAATATTTTGCAAAACATTTAGGTGAGGTATGCTACGGAATTAGCAGATGGCTTTAATTTTCATTTGGGATAGTAAGGCATATTCCAATTTTCCTTACTAATGTGATGGATGAGTTTGAGGAAGGTTTAAAATACTAAATTCAACATCGATAGTTGCAGAAAGAATGCAAACTTTTATTATTAAAAGCTAGTATCAGAGTTTTTATGAGCTTCTGGAAGAAAGGTTTAGGAAAGTATACGGTAGCAAGGTTTATTATTTTTCAAATTTCATTTCCAGCAGACAGAATCTTGAGGATAAAATTCTTAAAATATATTTTGTTTTCTTGAAAAATATGTCTAGAATAATTGAAGTTGATGTTGGGCTTATTTTTCTGTAATAAACCTGGCTTTTTCTGATGTTAAAAGGAATAGATATTCTTTGCAAACAATTTAGACCAATACTAAGCCTAAACAATAAGAATTAAATAATAATAGAAGTCCATCCCCCAGACACGATCCCCACACTAACATGTTTTTTCTAACCTGTTTCTATGTACATATATACAACACACACATTTTATGAAAATGGTATCATTCTCTTTTGCATTTAACTATGTGAAAATATTATACGTGGGGGCTTATGTGTATAAACATATTCATGCCTCTGTGGCAACAAATATAAATTTATATTCTCAACTTCATTTTCTAAATAGAAACTCATTTTATAGAGATGCAGTTATTTAAACAGTCCTCTATCATTAGATCTATAAGTTTTTCCCAATGTCTTGCTATCAGGATGTAGTATTCAAGTATTTTTTTGTTCAAAAATAATTTATTGTTGATCTCTGTTTTTCACTTACTCTCTTCTTCCTTGTCCTTATTTCTAATAAATAATTTGTCTTCTTCTGATTAGTTTGTAAGGGTTTTAAAATATGATGATTATAAGACTTTATCATATACACCTGTCAGTTTTCTTAAATTTTAATTATGGTGTCACTTTTAGTCACATATAAATTTTTTAATGTACTGAAATATACCTGTGGCTTTTTATTATAATTACTGAGGAAAAAAAAGCCTTTCCATTTACACTTGTAAAACTGAAGTATTTTGACAGTTATCAGAATAAAAGTTCACTCCATTTACATATTACTATTCATGTTAAATACAGTTTTACTAGTTGGTTTATTAACTCCAATAATAGTTTTATGATTTATTGTTTAATCATGTTCTTTGTCATTTACAAGAATAGTGAAACTCACACCTAAAGTTAGCATTCATTTCCCAAATTATAAAATGAAAGATGTCTGTACAAAATAATTGTTAAAAGAGATACTTAGGATCTCACAAATCCCTGCAGGGTCACCTCCAGACTTCAGTAGCGTGGATAGCAAAATTCTTGTACCTCTTGTGTATTCATTTAGCTATTTTTTTTTTAATTAACAAATATTTTCTGAGCGTCTAACAGGCACTGACCTAGGTATAAGCTACCTAGAAGCAAAGGAATGTGGACATGTTACCTTTATCAATGAAGCTAAAATTATTGGTGATGGAAAGAATACTAAGTTAGAGTTACAAAAACAAAATAGTTGTACGTGTTGACAAGGAGAGACAGGTCCTGCCTCAGATTGTAATTGGGGAACTAACCTTAGTCTGGGGTGATCATAGAGGGCTTCCCTGAAGAGGTGATATTTCATTTCAGCTGAGACATGAGAGAAGGTTTAGAATTGGCAAGGTAAAGAGGAAAGGAGTATGTTCCAGGCAGACACAGAGGAACGTGCAAAGCCGGTGACATGGGGAAGAGACTGGTACAAAAATACTCTGAAAATAACAACTAAAACCAAAAAAAAAAAAAAAAAAAAAAAAAAACTAGATAATTCAAAGGCATGACTAAAGGGCAGAGTTGATGTGTGTGATGAAGTTGGAAAGACAGTGAGTGGTGGAATGTGTAAGATCTTGCTGGCAGTGGTGAAAATGTTGGCTTTAGGCTTGGAGCAACTGGCAGATGGTGTAGACATCTAAGGGAGGACACTCAAGGTAACTGTGTTCCAGCAGGAGTTGGGCAGAAGAGATAGAGATTATGAATTCACATTTTGGCATGTAGGTTTTGAGAGGCCTACAACACTATACTAAGTCAGAGATGACCTTCATTAAATCTTAAATTAGTGGCTGGATTTATGGATCTGAATCTCTGAGGGAAGGTCTAGAAGAGTTATTCTCAGCTGGCAGCAGTGACCCCTCTCCCCAGCAATACTTGACAATGCATGGAGACATTTTTGGTTTTCACAACTGGGAGAGAAGAGGGTGTTTGTGGCATCTAGAATGTAGAGAGTAGGGATACTACTAAGTACCCTATGAGGCATACCATAGCTACTCAAAACAAAGAATTGTGCCTCCCAGAATGTTGATAGTGATGAAATGGAGAAACCCTGATGAGAATCTGTAAGTCCTTAGTTGGTATTTGAGGTTATATAGGCAAATAAGATCAGTGAAGACCAGAGTAAGAGGAGAAGAGGACCAAGAACAGAGTCGTAAGAAACTCTAATTGTTAAAAGTTGAGAAGAGGGGACACCTTCAAAAAATTGAAGAAAAAAACAACCCGGGCTGGGCACGGTGGCTTACGCCTGTAATCTCAGCACTTTGGGAGGCCCAGGTGGGCGGATCACGAGGTCAGGACATTCAGACCACCCTGGCTAACACGGTGAAACCCTGTCTCTACTGAAAATACAAAAACAAAGTTAGCCAGGTATGGTGGTGGGCGCCTGTAGTCCCAGCTACTCGGGAGGCCGAGGCAGGAGAATGGCATGAACCCGGGAGGCGGAGCTTGCAGTGAGCCGAGATCGCGCCACTGCACTCCAGCCTGGGCCACAGGGCGAGACTCCGTCTCAAACAAAAAACAAAAACAAAAACAAAACAAAACAAAACAAACAAACAAAACCCGCAGATGTGGCAGCAAAAATGGTGCTCCTGCTATGATTTTTATTGAAATCAATTGCATTAGTTAACTGTGGCTGTGTAGCAAATTACCCCAGAATTTACCTTAGCGTCTTGCAACCGTAAACATGGATTGCCTCACACAACTTCTGTAGGTCAAGAATCTAGGAGGGTCTTGTGTGGGTTGCTGTGGCTCACAGTCTTTTACAAGTCTTCAGCTGAGTTCTCTACCAATGCTACAATCTCCTTGAAGTTCAGCAAGGGATGGGAAATCTGACCCCACCTTACTACTGCGATTATTGGCAGGCCTCCACTCCTCACCAGAGGTTCCAGTACCCACCACACCAGCCCCATAGTAGGGTTGCTTAAAACATGGCCGCTTGATGTCATTCATCGTTGCCGCCGTCATTAGTTAAGAGTTGCTAAATCCAGCCGACACCCAAAGGGAGCAGAATTAATCTCATCTCCCTGAGATTCTGTGTTTCTTCTATGGAATTCTTACTTCAGAGTACACAGTAGACATCTGGCCAACCAATAAGTTGACTCAGCCTGGGTAAGGTGTTAACTCCAGTCACATCTGCTCTGATGAGCTAAGTTTTTTAGTCCAAACATATTGCAGTGCTTATCTCAGAAAAAAAGCAGTTTGCTCTGCCTTTGAGGAAAGCAGTTTTTAGGGAGAAGTGTGGCCCAGGGAGTAGTGGTTGTGTGTCAAAGGAAAAAAATCAGCTGGATCTGGTAGAGAGGAGTCAGTTCCTCTAACCTATGCGCCCTTCACCCTCTGCAGTTAGCTATAACCAGATTTTCATGAAGATGTTGGCTTATATTCTATGTGACTTTTTTCCTGTGGAAAAAAGAATAATAATGTCTGACTTTCGCAGCAACAATTAGTTTACCAAAATCTGATAAAGCTCAACACATTAGTGCAAACTTGAATATTTTCTAAAATATTAACTGATTATTGACTTTATCTGCCAGGGAAAAAATTATTGCCAAAAATACAGATTTTATTTTTCTCAAATGTTCTTGGTAAATGACATGATGTGCCACTACTCACATTGACCCCAGGCTAGGAACTTTAAAGCATTTCCTTTCACTGGACTTGAGTACGAGGCACGAGCTTGAGTTCATGTTAAAGAAAAAATGAATTTTACCTATGCCTTCTTCACAGGCTATGACAATCTACTCAGGCACCATTATCATTAGTTGATTATGTATTGATTGCTTATCACACATACACCTCTTTTCCCCTTTCTTCCTCTGTCTTCATACAATATGGGAAATTGAACTTTATTCCTGAGAAGAATTTACAGAGTTGGCATCTGGTTACGTGTGGGCATTTTGACACTCTAAGTTTTTATTGAGGAGGCTTTCTAAAAATAGCTGCTTTAGAGAGAAGTGGATTCATTACTGTCATTCCCATTTTAGTGGAAATGTCTACAGTGAGCCTTGTCTTCCCACAGAAATATACCTGGGCCACGAAAGCCACTGAGGAACTCAGAGGCAGACTCATAGCATCTCAAACATTTGCAACAGGTGTTCCTTGGAATCACAAATACTGACCATTGGCAACTTATCTGTGAAAACAGCTAATGCTAACTCTGCATTTGTCTCCCCTGATCTCCGCAGGCCATGCGGTCAGTAAGGTGGGCTGCTCAGCTTCCTTGGGGCTAGGTGACAATGCTAACAGAGTCCTGCACAGAGGACTTCACAAAGTCTATATCTGCAGGACGCCTTCACTCCAGGATTTTCTTAATATCACTCATTTATATTAATATTAGGGCTTTAAAATGTGAAAGAGGCCAAAGCAATTTTTAAAATTATATGCTAATAAACTAAAATCAAATTACACATTTTTTCCCCACACTTAAACCAATGTTATCAGTATAACAAGGCACACACACACACACACGCAAAACCCCAGGAGAAAGTGAAATATTTACTGCAGTAATCACTGTTAAAAAAATACAAGACTCTTATGGACTCCTGTCTTTGTGGAACATTAAGTAATTTCTTTGAAATAAGCAGTTCTCATACCATTATTTCATATCATCTTACAATCCAAGGGCTTGAAAAAGAATCTCACCCAGATTAAAGACTAAAAAGAATTTAAAATACTGACATTGAAACTGACTCACTTTTTGCTAATCTCAGTTATTAAATATGTGAAATATATATCATCAAGCAAAAGCCTCATTATATTCAGAAATCTCAACCTAAAAGGAGCTCGTCATTCTGACTAGCAACAAGTGACTAGATGAAAATGCACTAAATTGTAGTTACTGAACTTTGCAACTGGCTATTTTTACTGGATTTAGCCAAAATACATGTTTGTGCTTAATGGTACATCTCATGTTTAGATTCATTCAATATTTATTCATTTATGTTTGGTTGAAGTAAGATAGAATGTTAATGACAAGGTAACCAGTGAGGCTTGTTTTACTAAAAATAATTTCAACCTATACAAGGATAGACGTTAGCAAATCAAATCGTATTTTCTCAACAATTCTATGCTTATATCCCTTGCATGCCTTTATACTTCCTTGAGGATCTTATGTAAATGAGATAGCCACAGAGGCATCTTGCATGGTCAGCAATTTTAATCGGAACCTGTCACTTCAAGAGTCTCCAAACTTTACAGATTCTCAGTAGCACGATTGAGATGTTGGGAAAGTGTTCTTGTCACAACTCTAAACCTAGAAAAGCTGGAAACAGCAAGGGGAAAATAAGTCCTCAAGGTCATTCAAGGTTAGCAAGCAAGACTTGAAATCTAGTACTCCTGGCACCTACTCTGCAATTTTAACCAATATACCATCTTGCTTATCTCTTTCTGATCTGCCTAATGAGCAGCTGTCGAGCATTAAACAAAATCATCCCATCCCTGCTAAAAATACACTGTATACGCCAATTTTCAAAAAGGAAGCCAAGGAGACGATGTATAGTTTTCTGTGTCCAGGTGCTTTATTCAGTCCCTGGTCTTTATTTAGTTCTTGACGCATCCCAATAGTCGTCCTGTTTGATGACACTTTATGACAGCCCCAGAAGTCACTGCTGCTGGGAGTGGTTGTAGATCATTCCACATTCACGATGTAAAAGAGAAAATCATACACTAGGGACAGGAAATATTTGCAGAGCTGGAAGCTAAGTGACAGGAACATCCTTTATCAAACATCACACTATTTCAGTTACAATATTCCTAGAAAATTCCAGAAAGGAGCAACATGGATAAGTATAATATTCACTGTGCAAAAGAAGACTTGCCCTTTTTAAATTTACCTCAATCTTTTCTCCTTTATTTAATGTCAAAGTTAGCACCCAATTCACCTACTCAATACAATATAATCCTTAAAAATGGGTAAAAGTTTCATTCAAATATTTCCACAATGAACTCAAAATAATTGACTTGTCACTGTAATTATTCTCCACATTTTAGGAATGCATCTTTGGGTTTATATTCGAAGTACTTTACAAATATATTTTAATATATGTAGTATAGTAATAAGTAACCTAGAAAACACTAGTTTAGGCTGCATATACATCAAAGTATATTTAAGCAATTTTTTATACCTATGATACATAAAATGAAATCTCTTCAATTAAACTCATTATATATTAAAATTACAAAGTGCTCCTCAGCTTACTGTAGATTCATAATTTCTTTCATGTTATGTGTCATAAACTATGACATTTTACATTCATGAGTTAGACTGTGTTTGGTCGTTTTAATGATAAATATACAACAGAGAAATTAATTTAAATTGAGATATGTAACGTAAATCATCACAACTGCAACCAGGAGACTAGCTAAAGTTCGCTAAATAAACATTGAGATAGAGTTTTGAGCAGGCAGATGCTGAAGACTTGGTATTATTAGAAGAACCAAAAGAAGGAGGGGCCTGAAGAGAGTGAGTGTCTGTGCGAGTGTGCTTTCTAAGAATAGGACAGTCAAGATCTTTGGACAGGAGAGGAGCAATGTAAGGAAAAAGCAGCTCAACTTGTGTGAGTGAAACAAAATAGAACAGTCATTTTATACAAGCTAGTGGTTAAAAATAAAACTGAAATATATTAGTAGAGTCTTTATTGTATTTTGCAGCAAGGCCAGAGGGAAATTGCAGAATTAATTTGTGAATGGCTTCACTCTTAAATTCATGAAAGTAACTTCCACATTTATCTCTTGGACCAGTCTGTAAAGTGGGATCAAGCAGGTATTTATAGCCAGCTGTATGTTGATTTGCATAAGAACTCCAAGACTGTTTAAAGCCAACACTCTCTAAGGAATATTGATTGTTGCCAAAATTATGTAAAAACAATAACGCTAATTGCCAAATGAATTAAATTTATGAGGTGTCTGTGTGATACGTAAAACAATAATCCTGAGTGTGTTCAGGTGAGAGTATGTATCTGCAAGTTATACCTTACAATACAGTATGGCTTGTAGTTTAATTACATTAACAGTGTTTTCAATGATTAGGAGATTTTAATTTTGATAAAACACGATTCATTGTTTTTTCTTTAATGAATTGTGCTTTTTTGCTGCCTGCCTTGGAGCTTTTTTTTTTTTTTTTTTTTTGATCTGGAGTCTCGCTCTGTCACTCAGGCTGGAGTGCAGTGGTGGGATCTTGGCTCACTGCAAGCTCTGCTTCCCGGGTTCACGCCATTCTCCTGCCTCAGCCTCCCAAGTAGCTGAGACTACAGGCGCCCATCACCACGCCCGGCTAACTTTTTGTATTTTTAGCAGAGACGGGGTTTCACCATGTTAGAGCCAGGATGGTCTCGATCTCCTGACCTCGTGATCTGCCCACCTCGGCCTGCCTTGGACCATTTTTGCTACTATAACAAAACACCTTAGACTGCGTAATTTAGAAAGAACAGTTCTGGAAACTGGGAAGTCTAAGAGTAAGATGTCAACAGATTCAGTGTCTGATGAGGTCCTACTTGCTGAGTCTTCGTGTGGTAAAAGCAAAAGGAGCTAGGAGTTTCAACATTTTTTACACAGGCACTAATCTCATTCAAGAGAATGGAGAGCTCGTGACTTAATCACTTCCTCAAAGGCCCCACTTCTTAACACTATCACAATAGGTATTGGGTTCCAACATATGAATTTTGGAAGGACACATACATTAAAAACATACCAGAATCATATTTGAGAAATCTTTGCCTAGCTCAAAGGTTTTCCCCTACTTTTCCTTCTAACGTAATTAAAGTTCTATATTTTTAGATCTATGAATAAATTTGAGTTCACGTTTATATGTAGCATGAAGTAGAGACTGAGTTTCTTTTCATTGTTTACATGGAAATCCAAATACTTGTTGCAAAGGGTACCTTTCTCTATTGAATTTAAAACATAGTTATTTGTTATTTATGGAATCATTTTATAACTTTTTCATGACTACATTTTTTGGAAAATAGGTGAAATACGTTGAGAAATTTTTTTAACTAATAGTCTTTTCGTTGCTATTTTTTGTTTCAGATATCATTGATTTAAAATATGTTGGTGTCTTGTGACTCTTTTAAACATCTTTGTTCAGGCATAATTGACATATAAATTTCATATATGTAGGGAGTGTGATTTGATACGTTTTGACAAATGCATATGCCAATGAAACTACCAACACGTTCAAAATGACGAATATATCAATCACCCCTTTGTAATCCCTCCCTCCTCAACCTCCCCACCCTATCTCTAGTTAATCACTTATCTATTTTCTGTCATATAGATAATTTTACATTTTCTAAATTTTATGCAAATGGGATGGCAGCATATGTACTCTCTTTTGTCTGGGTTCATTCATTCAAAATAATGATTTTGAGATTCATTCACATTGGTAAGTACATAAAAAATTCATTTCTTTTTCTGTCAATTAGTGTTTCATTGTATAGCGATACTACAACTTATCAAGCCATTAACCTATTGATACACATGCAGGTCATTTCTGGTTTTTGGCAATTACAAATACAGTTGCTACAAACATTTAGGTACAAGTCTGTGTATACACATCTTTTATTTATCTTGGAAAATTACTTGGAAATAATTAGCTAGGAATAATAGCTGGATCATATTAATATAATAGATGTCTATCTAACATTTCAAGAAATTGCCAGACTATTTTGTAAGGTAGTTATATAATTTTACATTCCCACCAGGAATGCAAAATGTGTGAGAGTTTTGGTTTCTCCACATTCTTGGCAACACTTAATGCAATTAATATTTTAAGTTTTAGCTATTCCAATATGTGAACAGTGGGGTATCATCATGGCTTTAATTTGCATTTCCCTAATGATTAATGATATTGAGCATCTTTTCATGTCGTTATTTGCCATCTTTATAAACTGGTTGTCTATTGTTACATTTTGTGTCTTCAAATACTTATTCTTACTAGAAGTCCTTTGTTGGATGTGTAATTTGTAAATAGTTTTAGCAGTTCTGATGCTAAGTTTTTTGGTCTGTTAACAGTGTCTTTAACAAAGCATTTTTTAAAATTTGGTTGAGTTCAGTTTATCAAATTCATATTTTGTAGATTATGCATTTTGTATCGTGTGTGTGTACTTTCTGCCTTACAACAGGTTACAGAGATTTTCTTCTGTATTTCCTCTAGAAGTTGTATGGTCCTATATTTTAAATTGAGATGTAAATTTTTACTTTATGTGTGACAGTTAGGTCAGCGTTCCATTTTAAAAATATAGATTTACAATTGTTCCAACGGCATTTATTGAAAACAATGTCCATCTGAATTGAATTGTTTTGCACCATTGTTAACATAGGAAGAGGAGAATAGGATGGAATAAACTGGTTTCTTATTACTCTAATTAAGTACAACTAAAAACTCTGGACATTACATTTGAAACAAGCAAAAGATAACTCTGAAAAATAGAAGAATACAAACAGCTTGAATCTTAAGACCAAAGGAATGAACTGTGAGTTTAGTGGGTTTTCTTTTTGCTTCACGTATCCCAGAATAGGTGCTGGAGAAGCTGGCAACCTACAGATGTCGACAGTCAAAGAAGAAAATTTTTCCGAAGTAAATCTTCCTTTCTTTAACCAAAGCAAATGATAGCTTTGCTTTACATCACAGGAAATTTGCAAACAATAGCCACTCTACTACTGCCAAGTACCAACATAAACACTGTGACTACTCCCTCCACCTCTGACAGGAAAGGCTGAGTGGAGACCCTAGACTTCCACTCTCAGAGGGCTATAACAAGGCCTCCAGCCCTGTCTCTGAGGCCAAGTGGGGACCTGGGACTTCATCCTTGTGAGGTCATAATTAACCTAAACTTCCACCCTACCTGTCAGTACAAGGTGGCACTTTCCCCCCACACCTCTTCACCCACCAGAACGTGTCATACAAGGTCTGATAAGAAATAAGATTTATACAAGATGCAGAATTTTATAAAACTTAAAAATGTCCAGGTCTCAATTGAAAATAACTCATTATACTAAGAACCAGTAATATCTCAATCAGAATGAGAAAAGACAGTCAACAAAAATCAACAAGAGGGGAGACAGATGTTAGAATTTTCTGACAAAAATGTTAAGCACATCATAAAAATATAGTAAGTCTTTACAAAACATTGTCAACAGGTTCTTGGAAACTTTGATGTTAGCGCAACAAAACAACTTATAACAAAACCAATTTTACCATAAGTTGATTGATATAAATGAGACTTGTTTCTACACTATATTTCTGGTCACAAAAATTTCACCAAACTTCTAAATAAAGAACAAAAGGCTCCAAATACTAAACATTGAAATAAATGTGAGTGATACATACACTGAAGACAGATTAATAAAAAAGTAAGATCATTATTATGCAGTTATTTCAGTTCAAGATCATGGATGATGACAGCAGCTCAGAGTGCAGGGCAGGAACCAACCCTGAACAGGACGCCACGCTATTTCAGGGTTCACTCACACACACCTACACTTGCTCAGACAAGGGCCATTGAGACACACCCATGAAGCTAACCTGCACCTATTTGGGATGTGAGAAAACCCAGAATACCCAGAGAACACAGACACAGACAGGGGAAGAACATGTAGACTCTGCAGAGACACTGATCCCGGCTTGGAATCAATTTTTTTTCCCCCCTTGAACATCAGACTCCAAGTTCTTCAGCTTTGGGACTTTTGGACTTAAACCAGTGGTTTGCCAGGGAGTCTGGGGCCTTTGGCTACAGACTGAAGGCTGCAGTGTCAGCTCCCTACTTTTGAGGTTGGGGACTCAGACTGACTTCCTGGCTTCTCAGCTTGCAGATGGCCTATTGTGGGACTTCACCTTGTGATCATGTGAGTCAATACTCCTTAATAAACTCCCCTTCATATGTACATTTATCCTATTAGTTCTGTCCCTCTAGAGAACGCTGACTAATATACTCACCAATGTTATAATGAAATAATGTTGAACAGAACAATGTTAAAGCAAGGGTCTGCTATTCTTTAAAGAGAAAATACATACGTAATTCAAAGAAGTGAAAAATAGACTGAGCAAGTAAATAGAAGATGTAAAGAAGAAGCAAATGGAAATTTTAGAATTCAAATACCATAACAGAATTAAAAAACAAAAAACAACTCATTGGATGGGCTGAAGAGCAGAATAGAGAGGGGAGAGGAAAGAATCAGCGAACCAGACCATAGAACAATATAAATTAGCCAGTCTAAACACCAGAGATAAAATAAAATGAAAAAGAAAAAGGAGGAGAGCTTCAGAAACTTGTGGGATTACAACAAAAGATAGAACGTTTGTATCCTCAGAACTTCAGAAAAGGAGCAGCAGAGTAGGACTAAAAAAAGAATGAGAGGAAATATGGTTTTATTTCATAGAAATAATGGCTTTTCCAAACTTAACAACAATAAAAAAAGGTTAACACTGAAAAAAAAAAAAAACAATGAAGCAGGGTAAGCCCAAGGAAATCCACACCAAGACACATCATAATTAAACTTTTGAAAACTAATGGCAAAAATAAAATCTTGAAGCAACCAGAGGAAAAAATGTCACATATCTTTTTTTGCGGTGGGGGATGGGGGGAGTGCAATGGCGTGATCTCAGCTCACCACAGCCTCCACCTTCTGGGTTCAAGCAATTCTCCTGCCTCAGCCTCCCAAGTAACTGGGATCACAGGCAAGCACCACCACACTGGGCTAATTTTGTATTTTTAGTGCAGACAGGGTTTCTCCATGTTGGTCAGGCTGGTCTCAAACTCCTGAAAGTGTCACATAACTTTTTATAAGGAAACGTTAATTCAAATGGCAGTGGATTTCTCATCTGAATCATTGTAGGCAAGAAGAGAGTGGTTTAGTTTATTTTAAATGCTGGAAAAAAAAACTGTAAACCACAAATTCTATACCTGGGAAACATGAATAAAGATGTTGTCAGATGAAGAAAAACTAAGGTAATTTATTGCTAACAAACTTGCTCTTAAAAATAGTTAAGCTCTTTAGAGAGAAAGAACAGGATAACAAAATAAGTCTTAAAAGTTCAGAAAGGACAGAATTACATTAAAATGTGTAAAAATGGTAGTATAAATATAGTATCTTTCTTCTTGTAGGTTACTTAAATTACATTCAATAGTAGAAACAGAAATTATGAAAACATCTGATATTGGTCATTGAATTATATTCAATGTATGCAGAAGAAATGCTTAATCCAATTATATTTTTTATGTGGAGAAGGTAAGGTAATGTTTCTAAACTTTTCTCAAAGTGGAAAAACATTGATACAGGTAGACTGTGGCAAATTACCTATGTGTATTTTAATAACTACAGCAACTTGTCTTCTGGCTAATTTTATTTGTCAACTTGACGAGGCCATGCTACTGAGATATTTGGTCAAACTCTTCTGGATAATACTGAAACGGTATGTTTTCAGATGAGGTTAACGTTTACATCAACAAACTTTGAGTGAAACAGATTTCCCTCCATAATGTGAGTGGGTCTCATTCAGTCAGTTGAAGACCTTAAGAAAAAGACTTATATCCCCCTAAAAAGAGGGAATCCATCAAAAAGACTGTCTTCAGACTCCATCTGAAGCACCTCTCTCTCTCTCTCTCTATATATATATATAAAAGTATAAATTTTATAGACATATTCATGCATATATATGTATGAATTTATAACAAACTCATTAGATAGACTGAAGAGCAGAATAGAGAGGAGAGAGGAAAGAATCAGTGAATCAGACCGTAGAACAATATAAATTAGCCTGAACACCAGAGAGAAAATAAAATGAGAAAAATAAATGAGCAGAGCTTCAGGAACCTGTGGGATTACAACAAAAGATAGATGCAACACTTTAGATACAACAGCACATATACACTGAAAATAAAAGCACTGATTATATAAACAATAATTAAAAATGAAAAAGTGACCTATTAATGTAAGAATAAAGTAAATTCAAAACAAAGAATATCCCTATAGAAAAAAAAAAGACAGGTTATATAACAGTAAAAGAAAAAATACAAATATTAAAAATGTGTGCATACACAAACGCACGCAACAGAGCCTCAAAATACAGTAAACAAAAACTAAGAGCTGAAAGGACAAATAGACAAATCCACCAACATGTTTAAGGACTTCAACATCTCATCTCTCTCTCCAACATCTCATCTCTCTCTCCTCTCCCTCTCTTTACATATATATAAACACATACTATATATATCAATTTCTCTCAAATATATATATATCAATTTCTCTATCAACATATAAATATAGACATATATAAATAGAGAGAGAGAGGAGAGAGAGACTGCTAGAGACTAAGATTTATGTTATGAAATTATGTTAAAGAATTGGCTCACCTGATTGTGGAGACTGGCAGGTCCAAAACTTGGAGGGTAGTCCAGAAGCAGGCTAGAGACCCAGGAAAGAGTTAATGTCTCGGCTGGAGTGTAAGGCAGTCAGCTTGATGAATTCCCTCTTTTTGTGGGAGGGGCAGTCTTTTTCTTATGGCCTTCAACAGAATGAATGAGGCCCACTCACATGATGGGGGAAATGTTTTCACCCGAAGTTTACTGATTTAAACATTAACCTCATCTAAAAACATACCTTTTCAGTATTATCCAGAAGAGTTTGACCAAATATCTCAGTAATGTGGCCTAGCCATGTTGACAAATATTAATAAAATTAGGCAGAATACTAGGTGTTGGTATGTTGCTGTAGGTATTAAAATGTTCATATATAATTTATGATAGTCTACTGGTATCAGCATTTTACCACTTTTAGTGAAATTTAGAAATATTAGCTTACCTTCTTCTTATAAAAAATACAATTATGTTAAGTATTTCTTCTACAGTACCATTTCATATGGTTTTATAACTTTTGCTTCTACCGTTTTTATACACACACACACGCTGTTTCTCTGAAGAACCCTGTATGAAGGGTTCTATATGAACCTATTGATATGAAGAATCAAAACATTAGAAATTAAAATGCAATTATAACAAATATCCATGCAACCCACAGGTAGATAAGTAGGTAGAAAGAGAGACAAAAAATAAAAAAGGAAATAAGTAAAAAGTAAATGAAAATAAGACTGATTTAGCTTTAACATACAAAACCTATCATACGGCAGAAATTGATAGACCGAATAAAAGAAACTGAAACATATGCAAGTGTTCCTACAGAAAGCTCACTTTAGATATAATAGCACATATACACTGAAAATAAAAGAACTGATTATATAAACAATATTTAAAAATGGAAAAGTGACATATTAATGTCAGAATAAAATAAATTCAAAACAAAGAATATCTCTACAGATAAAAGAGAGATTATTATGATAGTAAAAGGAAAAATAGAAATAAATTATTAAAAATGTGTACATACACACGTGCACACGATGGAGCCTCAAAATACACTAAGCAAAAACTAAGAGTTGAAAGGACAAATAGACAAATCCATCAACATGTTTAAGGACTTCAACATCTAATTCTCAACAATTAGAGATACTAAACAAAAATTAGCGGGAATATAGAAGAACTAAACAACAGAATCAAGCAATAGGATGATACATCTCTTTTTCTTTTTTCAGTGACACTGGAATGTTCAACAAGATGAATCAAATCCTGGATTATAAAACAACCTCCAACAAATTTAAAATAATTCAAATCATGCAGCATATTTTCTCTGATCATAAAGCAGTCTGCTAGAAATCAGTAAAGAAAGACAAATGAAAAATCTCCAAACATTGGGAAATTAAATTATAGACTTCTAAATATATCATTGACAAAAGACAAATTCTCAGAAGCAATAAATAGAAAATACATAGAGTTAAATGAAAATGAAAATACAAAATATCAAAATATGCAGAATGCACCCAAAGCCGTGTTGAAAGAATTACAGCACTAAATGCTGCCACTATGAAAGAGGCAAAGTTTCCAAATCACTAATCTAAGTTCCCACATCAAGAAACTAGAAAAAGAACAAAATAAAACCAAAAGTGACAGAAGAAAGGAAATAACAGAAATTCATGACATTGAAAAGAGAAAGACAATGGAGAAAATCAACGAATAAAACGCTAATGCTTAAAAAAATCAATAAAATTGATAAACCTATTGCAATATAAGGAAAAAAATAGAAAACAAAAATAAACATTATCAGGAATACAGTATTGGATATTTCTGCAATCATTTAAAGGATAATAGAAAAATATGAATAATTTTATGCTCATGAGTTTGACAACTTAAAAGAAATGTATCAATTTCTCAAAACCCGTAAACTACCAAAATCAACCGAGATGGAATAGACAACCCGAACCATCTAGTAATCATTAAAGAAAATGAACATGGACACATAATTTTTAAACTGCAGGAAAAGAAATCTTCAAGTCCAGAGTAATTTACTGCAGAATTCAAACAGTAAATAATAATTAACAAAAAGTTTACACAATATCTTTAAGAAAATAGAAGAGTGAATATTTCCCCAATTCATTTTATGAGGATTATGTTACCTTGATTCAAAACCAGACAAAGACAGTTCAAATGAGAAAAACTATGGGCAAATATAGCTCATGAATTTGTACACAAAAATCCTTAATACATTATCAGTAAATGAATTCCAGTAATGTAGTTTTAAGAGTATATATCATGACCACATGGAATTTATTACAGATATGCAAGTCTTTTTCAACATTTAAAAACATTAGCAATGTGATTTACCCTATCAGAAAGCTAAAGCAATTCGATTTTTAAATAAAATTATTAAGCAAAAGGACTTGTAAAATTTAACACTCAAGTATGGTAAAATCTCCTCAAGTTAGGAATAGAGAAAAGCTACCTCAGTTCATGAGGAATATTGGCCTGTAATTTATTTTTTCTTGCAGTGTCCTTGTCTGGCTTTGGATAGCACAGTGATAAGGACCTCATTCATTTGAAAATTGCCCTTCTTCAATTATTTTAGTAGAGTTTGAAAAGGATTGGTATTAATTCTTCCTTAAATGTTTGGTAGTATTCACTAGTGAAGCTCGTAGTTCCTGAACTTCATTTACTTTGTTGAGAGGTGTTTTTTTACTGATTCAATGTCCTTACTCTTTATTGCTCTGTTCAAATTTTCTCTTTCTTCATAACTCAGTCTTGGTAGGTTGTATGCATCCAGAAATATATCCATTTTTCTAGGTTATACAGTTAATTGGTATAAAATAGTTTATAGCTGTCTGATATGATTTGTTTTTCAGGTATCAGTTGTAATGCCTCCTCTTTAATTCCTGATTTAATGCAGGAACTCTCTTTTTTTCTTAATCCAGCTAAAAGTTTGTTGATTTTGTTTATCCATTAAAAATAAACTCAGTTTATTTCATCTTTTTCATTTTTCTAGTCTCTGTTTTGCTTATTTCTGCTCTGCTACTTCATATATTCTCCCTACTGCTAACTTTGAGCTTAATTTGTTTTTATTTTTCTAGTTTCTTGAGAAGTACTATTAGGTTATTTACTTGATGAATTTCTTCTTTTTTTGATGCAGGAATTTACTGCTATAACCTCCTCTCTTAGAAGTGCTCTTGCAGCATCCTATACATTTTGGTGTGTTGTATGCCTGTTTTCATTTGTCTCAAAATACATTTTTAAAATTTACTTTTTAATTTCTTCTTGAGTCATTTGGTTGATCAAGAGTATGTTATTTAATTTTCATGTGTTTCTGAATTTTCCAAAATGCCTCTTGTTATTGATCTCTAGTTTCTTATCAGAGTAGTCAGAAAATACATTTTATATTATTTCAATCATAAATTTGTTAAGTTTTGTTTTGTTGCCTAAAATATGCTCTATACTAGAGAATTTTGTTTTTGATTTTTGGCACTGGAGAAAAATGAGTATTCTCTTTTGCTGTTGAATGAAATGTTCTTATATGTCTGTTAAGTCCATTTGATCTAAAGTGTAGTTTAAATCTCGAGTTTCCTTATTGATTTTCTGACTGGATGACATATTGATTATCTAAACCAGGATATTGAAGTTCTGTACTATTATATTACAGTCTCTCTCTTCAGACCTATTAATATTTGCTTTATATATTTAGGTGTTCTGATGTATAGCACATGTGTATTTATAATCGTTATATTATCTTTATGAAGTTATTCCTTTACCTTTATATAATAATATTTTTTGTCTCTTTTTATAGGTTTGAATTAAAGTCTATTTTATCTGATATAAGTATAGCTACTCCTGCTGTCTTTTGGTTTTCATTTACACAGAATATCTTTGTTTATACCTTCACTTTCAATCTATATATGTCAGTAAACAGGACCCAAATATATGTTGCCTATAACACACTTATTTCAGTCTATTATATTTGGGTCCTGGGTCCTGTTTTTTTTTTTTTTTTTTTTTTTTTTTAATGTATTCAACCACTCTATGTCTTTTAATTGGATAATTTAGTACATTTGCATTCAGGGTAATTATTGATAGATAAGTACTTACAATTGCCATTTGGTTTACTTTCTGATTATTTTGCTGATCCTTTGTTCCTTTCTTCCACTCCTGATGTCTTTCTTTGTAGTTTGATGATTTTCTGTAGTTGTATGCTTTGATTCCTTCCTCTTTATATTTTTTTAGATCTCCTATACATTTTTGCTTTCTGCTTACTTTAAAGCCTATGTAAAACTTTTTATAATTATGACAGGTTATTTAAGCTGATAAGTTCATTCACATATAAAACTATACTTTTACTACCTTTACCCACATTTTATCTTTTTGATGTCACAATTAAAATTATTTTGTATTGTGTATTCCTTAAAAATTATTGTAGATACACTTGTATTAATAGTTTTGTTCTTTAACCTTTCTATTAGAGATATGTTATTTACATGACACTCTTAAGTTTTACAGTATTCTGAACTTGATAATGTACTTACTTTTACCAATGATTCTTATAGTATTACGAATTTTCTTATTACTAATGAGATTCCTTTTGTTTCAGCTTGAAGAACTTTATTTAGTATTTCTTGTAAGATAGGTCTAGTGATATGAACTCCCTGAGCTTTCATTTGTTTGTGAAAGCCTTTATCAATTTTTCATTCCTTAAAGACGTCTTTTCTCCATGAACTATTCCTGGTTGGCAATTTTTTTTTAGAAATGTTTATATTTTCTGTTTATTTTTTAGTCTTAATTAAGTAGTTACATGCTTATTGTAGAAAAGTAAAATGGTATAGAAGTATATATAGTAAAACATTATGATGTATACATCTTTTAGCAATTTTTCCAGAATTTTTCTATTTACATATATGCATATATTTTTCTTGTTGTACTTGGAGCATATCAACTCAGTCTTTCCTGGGCTGCAAAGTCTTTTCTGAGAAATCAGCTGCCAGTATTATATGTGATCACTTGCTTGTGAGAATTTTTTTTCTCTTGCTGCTTTCATGAGTCTCTCCTTCTCTTTCAATTTTGACAATTTGATTACGATATTTCTTGGCATAGTTTACTTTGGATTGCATTTTATTGGAATTCTTAGTGCCTCCTGTACCAGGATACTTATATCTTTCCTCAGATTTGGGGTATTTCTTTAAATAATTTTGTGACCCTTTTTTCTTTTCTCCTTCTTAGACTCCTGTAATGAGAAAGTTAGCTGTCTAGATGCTGTCTTATAATCCATGTAAGCTCTTTTTATTCTGTTTGTTCGTTTTTCTCCATTGGTAGCATGTCTTTGTGTTTTCAGATTATTTTGTCTACTTGATAAGTTCTCATGTTGTTGTTCTCTATTGCATTTTTTATTTCATTCATTGTGTTCTTCAGCTCCAGATTTCTTTGTTTTTTTAATGTAATTTCAACTTCTCTATTAAAAAGACTCTTGTGTTTCACTTATTGCTTTTCTGCTTTTGTTAAATGGTATCATTCTGTTATCTTGAAGTTCACTGAGCTTTCTTAAAATGATTATTTTAAATTCTTTGTCAGACAATTTGTAGATTTCCATTTTTGATGGGTCAATTACTGGGAAATTATTGTATTTCTTTGGTAATGATATGTTTCCTTAGTTTTTCATATTCCTTGTTGCCTTGTGTTTATGTCTGTTAATTTATTGAAGCAATTACTTTTCTAGACTTTGCAGACTCTTTTCAGTTGGGGATGACCTTCCCTTATAGGTGGGTGCAAAGACACAAACTGAGAAGGTTGTGATTGTTCTGACCCCACTAAGGACACAGCAGCATAGTCTCAGTACAGCCCTGTCAGGTAAAATCAGTGTTGGCAAATATTTCAAGGAGCCCCAGCAGCCAACTCTGTGTATGTCCTCATTGGTGGCGAAGGATGCTGGAAATTTTCAATGGCAAAGGATGGTGAAAGATGTTGAAATTTGCAATGGCAAAGGGTTCTGGGATCCCGCTGATCTATTTTTCCTCCAATAGGAAAGTCATGGCCAAGGGAATCCCTTTTGGCACTGGTTCTGGCTTGAAAGCATGCTTGCACCAGTCTAATGCACAACACCTGGGGAGTGGCCATGGAGCTGAGTTCTGAAGGACAGGCATGCATGGAAGGACTATGATTTGGGGGTCCAGGGCAGTCGTGGCACCAGTGTCTGGAGTGCTGGCACCCCAACTGCTGTATTGGTGTGTGCAGGGTGCAGACTAGCCCATAGGAGCAGTGTCTCCAAGTCTGATGTGTAAGCATATGCAGTGTAGCCACAGAGTTGGGGTCTGAAACACTGGCAAGCACAGAGCAACTGCAGAGCTGAGACCTGGAGTGTGGACACAGGTGGAGCAGCTGCAGCTCTAGAGTCAATGGAGTGCATTTAGGTTGGGAGGGATGACTCTTGCTCTGAATTGGCACAAGGTTGGCTGCTTCTTGAGAAGGGGGACAGGAGGCATCTTTGAGGAGGGACATCTCCCTCCTCAAAGGATCCATGTCTAGGATGGCTGTTGGTTACCTAGAGGCAAAAAAAAAAAAAAAAAGTGCTGTTGTCCTTTACAGAGCAGGCCCCTGGAGAGTACAGTGGTGCTCTGCACATGACTGATGCTGATATTCCCCCTTTCTTTGTTCCTAGACATCTCCAAATGTTTCAGGTATGCTGCACTGCTCAGTGATCTTTTCTGTGTATCTTTTCTTTTTCTCTTCCTCTCCCATGTATTGTTGAAGGGTTTTAATTGGGCCAAGGAACCAGCAGAGCCAATGGTGCTTGCAGTGGCTGTGGCAGGTAAGAATGTTATTTGTAGTCTTTGGCATGTGCCTACAGGTAAATCATGGCATACATCCTTAGGTTTTTGGAGCAAAACTCCTCTATTCTCTACAGATAAATACTCTCATTTTAAGAACAACTTTTGGCCCGCTACTGTGCCTTAATAGAGACTAAACTTTCAACCATGGCCCACCAAGGTACTATTGGCCTGAGCTGCCCATCATAAACTGTGTGTTATAAGGCCCACCAAGCCTTAAGTTGGGTATGTACAGCAACACCAACACTTCACTGTCAAATGGAAGTGGTATATATAACACAGGGCCCAAAGAGACCCTGAAAGCACAAGTTACTTAAAGAATTGACCTAAATGTCTATTGTTCTCACCTCTTCTAAGCTATCTTCTCTCTCCCAGCCTGTACCTATGGCCTCATGGGGGAGTTCCCTAAGATAAACAGAGAGTGAAAGAGAATACTTGGATCTGGTTTACAGATGGCTCTGCATGATAAGCAGACTCCACCAGAAAGGGGACAGCTGCAACACTGTAGCTCTTTTTGAGGACATTCCTGAAGGACAGTGATGAAGGGAAATCCTCTAAGTATGCAGAACTTTGAGCAGTGCTCCTGGTTGTTAACTTTGCTTGGAAAAAGAAATGGTCAGAGGTGCAATTACATGCCAATTTATGGGCTATGGTCAATGGTTTAGCCGGAAAATAATTAGGAACTTGAAAGAAACATGATTGGAACATTGGTTAAAAGGAGATTTTGGGAAGAGTTATGTGGATAGACCTTTTTGAATGGGCAAAAAACATTAAGATTTTTGTGTTCCATGTGAATGTCAAGGACGGTCACATGGGTAGGATGGCCTGTTTTCTGGATACTAGTTATTCTCTTTTTACAGCTGTCCCTATCATTGCATAATGAGCTCACAAAAAAAGTGGCTATGATGGCAAGGATGGAGGTTGTGCATAGACTCAGCAACATGAAGTTTTATTAACCAATGCCAACATGTCTATGGCAACTGCTGAGTGCCCAATCTGCTACCGGCAGAAACCGACCTTGAATCCCAGATATGACACCATTCTTCTGAATGATTCACCAGCTTCCTGGTGACAGCTTCCATCACTGTACTGGACCACTTCCATCATGAAAGAGGAATCACTTTGCTCTCAATGGGATAGACACTCTGTATACAGATTTGTTCTCCCTATAGGTAATGCTTCTGCCAAAACTACCATCCATAGATTTACAGAATGTCTTATTCATGCTATTTCACAGTGCTGCTTCTGATCAAGGAACTCACCTCACAGGAAAAGAAGTGTGGCAATGGGCCCATGCTCATTGAATTCACTTGCTTACCATATTTCCCACCTTCCCGAAGCAGCCCATTTGATAGAATAGTAGAATGGGTTTTGGAAGAACAATTTTCAGTGCCAGCTAGGAGAAAAAATCTTGAAGGTCCAGGGAAGTATTCTTCAGAAGGCTGTATATGTTCTGAATCAGCATTCAATATATGATACTGTTTCTCCCATAGCCAGATTTCTTGGGTCTAAGAATCAAGGGGTGAAAACTGGGGTGGTACCACTCACCACTATCCCTATTGACCCACCAATAAAACTTTTGCTTCCTATTCCCATGACATTATATGCTCTGCTGGCCTAGAGATCTTAATTTCAGAAGGAGGAATGATTCCACCAGAAGACACAACAATAAGTCAATGGGACTGGAAGCTAAGACTGTCCCCCAGGCCAACCTGACAATTCTTCTGCTTCTGAGTCAACCGGATAAGAAGGGAGTTATGATGTTGACTTGGGTGATTGATCTAAACAATCAAGGGGAAACTGGACTACTACTCCACAATGGAGGTAAAGAAGAGCATGTCTGGAATACAGGAGATTGCTAGGGTATCTCTTAGTATTACCATGCCCTGTGATTAAGGTCAATGGGAAACTACAACAACCCTATGTAGGCAGAATTACTAATGACCAAAATCCTTCAGTAATAAATGTTTGGGTCACCCTAACACCTTGTATTAGTCAGGGTTCTCTTGAGGGACAGAACTAACAGGATATATGTATACATGAATGGGAGTTTATTAAGGAGAATTGACTCCCACGATCACAAGGTGAAGTCTCACAATAGGCTGTCTGCATGCTGAGAAGCTACGAAGCCAGTAGTAGCTCAGTCTGAGTCCCCAAACCTCAAAAGTAGGGAAGCTGACAGTGCAGCCTTCAGTCTGTGGCTGGAGGCCTAAGAGCCCCTGACAAACCACTGGTGTAAGTCCAAGAGTCCAAAAGCTGAAGAACATGGAGTCTGAATGTGAAGTACAGGAAAAATTCCAGCACAGGAAAAAGATGAAGGCCAGAAGATTCAGCAAGTCAGCTCCTTCCACTTTCTTCTGCCTCCTTTTTCTAGCCATGCTGGCAGCCAGTTGGATGGTACCCACCCACTGGGTGGGTCTTTCTGAGGGTGGGTCTTTCTCTCCCAGTCCACTGACTCAAATGTTCATCTCTTCTGGCAACACCAGGAAACACCCAGATACACCCAGAAACAATACTTTACTTCCTTCAATCCAATCAAGTTGACACTTAATGTTAACCATCACACACCTGTACCTGTAGCATGAGATACAGAACCACAGCCAGCTGAGGTGTTTGCTGAAAGCAAAGGAAATACAAAATGGGTAGCAGAAGAAGATAATGATAATACCAGCTACAACCATGTGACCAGTTACAGATACAAGAACTATAATTGTCATCATGAGTATTTTCTTTGTATTTTGTCATGAATGTGTCTGTGTGTGTTTTCTAAACACACACATTCACACAAAATATTTTTCCCTGTCCTATTCTCTTTTCATATGACATGAGATATATTGCCTTTATAACATAGTATCAAATGATGTTAATTTTATGCCATAGCATATAAGTTATTGGATATCAAGGAGAAGGACCTCATTTCCTATTCTGGGGAAATGTTTAGTGTATGCTTAGTTGTATACAGGACAGTTGTATCATGACAGAATTATTACCTTGTTATTGCCTTTAGCTAGATATTAAGGATGGTTTAAGGAGCTGCTTGAGTCTGGTTAATAAAGGTAGAATGTTGGTGATTAAATTTACGTGCCAACTTGACTGAACCACAGGGTGCCCACATATTTAGTAAAACATTGTTCTGTCTTTAAGAGTGTTTCTGAATGAGATTAAAATATGAATTGGTAAACTGAGTAAAGCAGATTACCCTCCCTAATGTGTGGGTGGGCCACATACTGTCAATTAAAGGCCTAAATAAAACAAAAAGTGGAAACACCTGTTGCCTGACTGCCCTCAAGCTGGGACATTGTTTTATTCTCTCTTTTAGACTCAAACTGAAGCACTGGATTCAAACTGATTTTTTTTTTAAGTGAAACAATCATGCCATTTTCTTTCTTTTTTGTTGTTGTTGTTATTATTATACTTTAAGTTCTAGGGGACAGGTGCACAACATGCAGGTTTGTTACATATGCATGCATGTGCCATGTTGGTTAACTCGTCATTTACATTAGGTATATGTCCTAATGCTATCCCTCGTCGCTCCCCCCACCCCGCATCAGACTGAAATATTGGCTCTTGCTATGTCTCAAGTCTACTGACTTTTCCATTGGAGCTACATCATCAACTTTCCTGGTTCTCAGGCCTTCATAATTCAGACTGGAACTACATACCATTGGATCTCCCAATTCTCTTGCTGTTGACTTTGCTGCCTACAGATACTAGAACTTGTCAGCCTCTGTAATCACATAAGCCCTTTCTTATAAATAATAAGTACATAAATAGCATCTCCCTTTGGTTGTTTTTATGGAGAACCCTGACTAACACATTCATTTTAACAGTCTCTGTCTTATAATTTTGGTGTTTAAGATATTTATAATTAATGGGTTATTGTTATGTTTTGATTCAAGTCCATGATTTTTTATTGTTTTCTGCCTATTCTAATTTTTATTCTTCTGTTTCCTTTTTTTCCGACTTCTTTTGGATTGTATGAACCTTTTGTTAACATTCTTTTTCAATTTATGTGCATCACTTTAAACTATTTCTTTTTGCATAGCTTTTTTTAGTGATTGCTCTCAGTGTTGTAAGATGCATACATAGCCATTTTGCATTCACTTAGATTCAATACTTTATTACTACACTTTGAATGTGGACATCTTACCATCCTTCGAATACTTTCATTTGCCCTTCATTCTCTATGGTAGAGTTTTCTTTCACATTATATCTACTACACAAAGATTTTCATCAAGAGTCATTATTTTTTTCAATAATTAAACATTGTAAAGAGCTAAGAGAAAATTACCTTGGTATATTTACTTTGTAAATTTTTTCTTGTCCTTCCTTCATTTCTGATGTACCGAATTTCCTTCTAGTATATTTTTTCTTGTGGAAGAACTTCATTTAGCAATTGTTTTAGAGCAGCTCTGATGTCAATAAACCCTTTCATCTGAGAATTTTCTTTCATCTGAGAATAGCTTTATTTTACCTTCATTTTGAAGGATATTTTCACTGAATATAGAATTTTGGATTGAGAGTGAGATTTTTTCAGCACTTGACAATGTCCATGGTTTCTGGGGTCAAATTCACCATCATTTAATAGATAATGCAGTTTTCTCTGACTTCTTTCAAGTTTTCTTTGTCCTTAAATTTCAGCAGTGATTGTGATGTACAGGTGTCTAGGCACGGGTTTCTTTGAGCCTATTTTGTGGGATTCCAAAATTCTTGAATTTGCAAGTTTATATCCTTCACCAAATTTGGGCACTTTTAAGCCACTTCATTATTTTTCAGTATCACATGCTTCCTCTTCCCTGAAAACTCTAATGACACAAATGTTGGACCTTTCGTTACTATTCCATAGACGACTGGAAACTGCTTAATTTCTTAAATTATTTTTTTCTCAGTTACTCAGATTGGATGATTTTCATGTAAACTGACTCATTCCTCTGTAATTTTCATTGTGCTATTTAGGCCATCCAGTAAGTGTTTTTTTTTTTTTTAAATTTTGCATTTAAAACATGTCTAATTTAAGTGTTTAAAAAATTTAAGTTTAATTCTAACATTTCCTTTTTTATGTTTTCTATTTTAAATGCTGAGGGTTTCTATTTTTCCATTTGTTTCAAGAATTCTCAGACTTGATTACTATACCATTTTTACATTAGCTGTTTTAACGTTTTGCCAAATAATGTCAACATATCTAATTTCAGCATTGGCCCTTTCTCATGTGAATTGACATTTTCTTGGTTCTTTATGTGCCACATAATATTGGATTATATCTGGACATCTTGGATATTATGTTATGAGATTCTGAGTCTTGTTTAAATCCTTTGGTGAATATTGACATTTCTGTTTTAGCAAGTAATCATCCTGGTAAAGTTCAGGCTCTATGTTTTAACTTACCTTTTCTGGACTGTGGTCCCAATATTAGTTCAGTTTTCAAAGACTTGGCAGTGTTATATAAGTCTGTCCATGTGCTTGCCACCCAGTGGCCATTCTGGAACCTGGGTAGTGGTGCAGTGTTAGTTCTCCAAGTCTTCGTTGTACTGGTTAGGATTAGATCCATGTATACACAATTCAGAGATGAGTTTGGGGAAGCAACTCCGTGCAGTTGTTTATGCACTCCTGGAGTCATTCTTGAGCTGTAACATATTCATATGTGTAATACTAGCAGATGAAGGTCAAAGGAGGCAAAAGGTCCTGTGGTAGGATCTACCACAGTTCTAACACAGTTGTTTCATATATTCTGTCTCTGTTTTTATCTGTATTCAATAGGTGAGACAGGGTGGAGTGTACTTACTACATCTTACTCATAAAATAAATCTTCCAACTAATGTATTTCTAATCTCAGACAGTATATTTTATCTTTAAAATTTGATATCAATCTTTTAAAAATTCTCTCATTTCCCTACTTATAATGTTGAATTTCTGCTCTAAATTATTGAAGATAATAGTTACAGTAAGTTTTACTCTATTTTTCTACTAATTATGTCATCTGTCTTATTGCTAAGTTCTATTTCTACTGATTTTTTTAACTTGTCATTTGAGTCATAACCCTTTCAATTCTTTGCATCTTGGTAATTTTATATCAGATGCTGAACATTGGGAAAATTACCTTGTTGGATGCTGGAAATTTTAGTATACCTGTAGTAGTGCTTGATTTTTGTCCTGGGTTGCAGTAAATTATTTAATTATACTTTGATCTCTTGAGGTTTATTTTAAAACTTTGATTGGTAGATATAGAGAAACCTTTCATTTACGGCTAACTATGCCCCACTGCTGAGGCAGTGTCCTTCTAAGTACTCTAACCAAGACTCCTTGAATGATGAAATTTTCTGTTCTTATGAATGGTGTTACAAACATTCCCAGCCACCTAAGCTCTGTGGTTGTTTCCTGTTTCTTTCAGGTGGTACTTTCCCAATCCTCAGATAATTTCCTCACATGCATGTGTTATCTGGTAATCAGCTGAAAGCTTGGCAAAGACTTTCTGAATATTTCTGTAGCACTCTTGTATTCTTTCTTTCTCTGTGTGTGTCTTCTTTCTATCATCTTCTCTCTCTCTCTGTCTCTCTTTCCACTCTCCCCCCACCCTTGGAAGCTCTTTCCTTTATAATAAGGTGCCCTCTGCACTCTAGCTGTCTTAGCCTTCCTGTACTCCACGCTCTGTCTCATCAATTCCAATAGTCTACCAGGCTCTGACGAGGTACTGTTTCCCTGTGCTGCATCCTGGGAAAAAGTTTTCCAGACAGTAGGCAGGAATTGCATCAATCATAGAGCTCAGTTCACCTCATCTCCATCACTTCTTTCAGGAACTACCATCCTGTGTTGCCTGATACCTGATTTCTGAAAAGTATTGTTACATGTATTTAGTCTTGCTTTTCATTTGGTTCAAGGGACAGCTAAATCTCTGTCACTCCATCTTGGTTGAAAGCAGAAGCCCCAAATAATGGACTTTTAAAGAATAAAATACCCTATTTTTTATAGATTTTAAATTTTTTCATTACATATATCTATTTACTGAGTTTAACCTGTAATCTAAACATATAATTGTCTCTTACCAAAAAATATTTAATCTTAATTATCTCCCAATTAGTTTAACAATAAGGTCTCATTTCCATTTTGCTTTCTGATTTTCTTGACCAATGTGAGAATCTGAACAACATTTCCAGTGGTTTCCAATCAAATAAAATGTTTCATGTTTAAAAACAACCACAGCTATATAGGCAGTAATGATGATGATGATAATAATAATGACAGTTACTTAAGGAATTATGTTTTGCTAATTTTGGATCAGATCCTGAGTTGGGTGCTTTAAGCGTGTTTAGTTTATTGAATGTGCATAGAAAACCAACATTTCTATTAACAGCCTAACTTCACATATCAGGGACCTGAGTCTTTCATAGATCAACTACCATTTTAAAGTCATGGAGCTGACAATGCCACTGCCCAGACAGGAACCCAAGTCTAATAGTACCTAGAGCTCATCCTCCTGTTTAACTCTCTCTTGGTAACTGATTGGTGGAGACAGTAGAGATGTATCAACTTTCGACTCCTAAACACTTTTATTACTGTCAAATTCAATTTATAGTATTAAAATTGGCATTGTAACCAAAAATAATTCAAAGAACCAACGTTGTGATCCAATGAGGCAGCTCCTCATTTGCATGAGAATCTGTCACATACCTATATTTGATACAGTGCATCTCATGTAGAATCATCATTATTTGTTTACTTTGCATCCTGCCCAGAAGGCTAGGAGGGGCTTGTGGGCAATAGCTATATTTTATTCTTATCTGTATTCCAAGCATCTCTCAGGCTAATACCTGGCTTTAAAAAACTGTTCAATAAATTCTTATTAAATTAATGAATATTTCCAATCTATTGAGCTAAAACTCATTTATATTATATTTCATTGCCTACAAAAATAGAGAAATAAAAGAAAATTTATTTTCTTTATAGGAAATTAGCATGTAAAATTATATTATAAGGAGCATAAATTTTATGTTTCAAACACACCCAAACTCAGATCCTTGTACTCCCCTACCCCGACATAACTACATACCCCACACGTCCACACCCACACTACGTGGTTGCAAAGATTGGCTAGCAGAGATTTTTAACTGAGCATCCATTAAAAGCTTCACACTTAGTGAGTGAATTTCAAAAGGGCTATGCATTTCCTGGAATTGTTTATAAAATGTTATATGTGTGTGCATTGTTCTTGGTGGAAGATGAATACTTTTAAAAATATTTTCAAAGCGGTATGTGGTTCTAAAGTACTAAAGATTCAATTAGTTATCTCTTAAGCTATCTCTTTCTCTCTTTGCACTAACAATAGGAAAAAATGAAAGATATAAGTGAAGCATGAAAGGAAGGAAGCAAGTAAGCAAGAAAGAGAGAAAGGAAAGAAGGAAAAAGTTTGGAGGGAAGATGTTACAGCAAATTCAGTATTTTCCCCATTTCTTAGTGTCTCTTCCTTCATGAGCCCACTCCTACTGCAACCATTCCACAAAAATATCTCTGCTGAAGGTCCATGCCAAAATAAATCTTCCAAAGGTAACCTCTGCTCCCAAGTGCAAAGGATTAGTTCCAACCCTTAAATTATTTGATGTTCTGGTATATTTAATATTGTCTCTTTGCAAATTTCACTCCAAGCTTCTTTCCACTGCTTTCCCTGCCTTTCTTCAGTCTGGTGTTTTATAGAATTTGACCTTCAATTCTCTTCTTATAATATATTTACTGTAGCTGAACTCATCAAGGGCCACAGTTTTTGCCATCATTTCCTATGTTAGGGAATTATTCATCTGGCTCTCTAGACACACCTTGACTATTCAGAGCTATACAGACAGGTGCCAGTGGGACACTGTCCCTTGAATATTCCACAGGTTCTTCAACAAATTCCTTGCCTTAGAGTATACTTAGGCACATTCTTTCTGGGTTCTTTTTTGACACACATCGAGCCCCTATGCTCCCACCATACCAAACTGATTTATTTTTTCCTCACAAACATTGTGTTTCTTTCACTTCAGTGACTGAGTCTTGCACGTTTTCATGAAGCTTCTTGGAGATGGCAGTTCTCTTGGAAGCCTTTCTCTTGCTTCTAGGGGACTCTGTTTAACTCTATCTTAGCACTCATCACAGAGGATTGTTTGCTAGTTTCCTGACTACTAGGCTTTTAGCAACCAGGCAGAGAGGACTCTGTCTCTCACCTCTGTACCAACCATGCAGCAGCATCAGTCAAAGGCTGGTCATACTGAGCAGTTCCCCAACAAAAGTTTGTTGAATGGTGGCAGGACAAGTCACTAGGGCAGAATGAAGCAGCAAAGAGGACACCAGCAGGGGAGGGCTGCTTTGTCTTACCTAACATTCTCACCTTGCACCTGTTCAACCATCTTTGAGTATTTGCCTCATTTCCCTCATTCAATCAACAATACCGCAGTTTCATTTGATGATGGCGTGTATTTACACATAAAATAACTTTTAGAAATATGAATGGCGGCCGGGCGCGGTGGCTCAAGCCTGTAATCCCAGCATTTTGGGAGGCTGAGGCGGGCGGATCACGAGGTCAGGAGATCGAGACCATCCTGGCTAACACAGTGAAACCCCGTCTCCACTTAAAAAATACAAAAAATTAGCCGGGCGAGATGGCGGCGCCTGTAGTCCCAGCTACTCGGGAGGCTGAGGCAGGAGAATGGCGTGGACCCGGGAGGCGGAGCTTGCAGTGAGCTGAGATCCGGCCACTGCACTCCAGCCTGGGCGACAGAGCGAGACTCCGTCTCAAAAAAAAAAAAAAAAAAAAAAAAAAAAAAAAAGAAATATGAATGGCTATTAAAATGAAAACACCGCTTAGGTAGAAACAGACTTAGTCGACTTTATGTCCGTGTGACATTGATCCAAATCACATTTTGAAAGAACTTTATTTCTCTAGGTATTAACTTCTTAAATTTACTAACGCATGGATTCCTCTATGACAAAAAGTAAATTATAATGAAATTTGATATTAACATATTGAGATATACTATGAAAATCCTTTATGGGCTCCTTGAAACACTCATTAAATTCAATGAAAATGAATGAACATAAAACCAAATGGACTTGTGCCTGTTCTTTTACAGCTTTCTAACCTGGTAAACCCACCTCTGATTATGAAACCACTATGACATAAAATTGTGCAGTTGAACTTCCCACAGGGTTCTGCCCAGCCTCTGTTACATACTGCTTTTTAATTTTTTAAAATAAACTTTAGTTCTTATACATACCCCTACCACCACCCTTGATATTTAGAGGAGTCAATGTACTAAAAAATAATCATTCCAGTGGTGGTTCTTGGCCATTTCTCAGGCTGCCAACGAATGTGTTCATGTGAATAGTGGTAATGTTAGCAGTAAAAAATAATAATTTTAAAATAGAGTAAAACTAGTGCAAAATTATCCTTGAACAAATTTGTGGTATAAAAAAAGAAAAGATTGCATTAAGAATAAATTTGAGTAAGTTGTTTTTGAAAAAAAATTTTTAATTTTAATTTATTTTAACAAACAAAATGAACTACTGATCCTAAATCACGCAATTTGAGGGTCTTTTGGGGGTGGGAGGGCATTGCTCTCTGCGGCAGATTTCTCTCCCTTGGGATTAGAATAGCACACAAGACACAGTCATTTTTGGATAGGAAGCTTCAGCCAATGCCTTCACTAGTGCTCTACCTTTATCAGCACATACACAATATTCTGTTGAGTTTGCCCTCCTAAAACCACATAGCTTTATTCAGATACTCTTATGCTGCCCAAAACACACAGCATAAAGTCAAACGGATTTATGAAGGCATTATGTGATTACTATTTTTTGACCTATAAGAAGAGAAGAAAAGCACAAAGGCAAAGAGCAATAAACGTTGAATGCCTTACTTTCTATCTCTTCTCTTGAAAGATAATATACAGAAAAATAGGGTACTTTACCATTGCCCAATTTTATTTATTACATACCACACAATTGCAGAAAACCCTGGATCATGTTTGTCAATAATAACTGCTATTAATCTTTGAATGCAAGTGAATTTTCCTGTTAGGAGAAAAACTAGAAGTATTTAGTCATCATTAAAAAAAGAACTGTAACAATTTTTAACGAGTTGACATCATTTTTTTGTTATATGAAAAAATGTGAGGTAGTCTTACATATTAATAGTTAGTAATAAAATGTAGTGCCTGTATGTTTAGGAATACTCCCATTATCACATATATCCCGTAACTAAAAAAACATCAAGTGTTAACTAAATCAAAATGACTAATGATGGAGGATTCATGTTATAAATTTAAATTTTCAAAACAAACACAGCCATACAGAAATCAAATAGTAAAACCTGTAAAGTAGAGGCGTATGCCTTTCCAGATTCATTATACCTTTGTTACTATAGTTTATCTGATTTACACTTTAAAATATTGAGGACTGTATTAGTACCTTCCTCATCTGTATATAAGCACATCACATACAGGCATTTAAAACAAATGGAGGCAGGACTTCCGGAATCACAGAATGAGAATCTATGTAAATCAACTCATCCATAAAAGTAACAAAAATACCAGCAAAAATTGTAAAGTTCAACCGTTTTTATAGCAGTCAAAATTGACCAAAGTCTTGTAACAATCTGGTAAGTATTTATTTTTAAAAAACAAAACTGCTGAATCTTTATGAGAACAACACAGTCTTTAGTATTGTAGCTTGACCTACTCCCATTCTCTTCTCTTCAGCTTTACAGTAGTCTGAGAACCAGCAGCCTCAAAACAATGGTAGCTGTGAAAACTACCAGCTCTGTTGTAGTGGAAGGCGAAGATCGGGTTTACAGTTCCACAAACAGTCCTATTCTCAAAGCATCATCACTATTGACCGATCTCCCAGCTCCATCAGAAGCCCTATTGCAGAGTATGTCATTATTTGACAAATCTCCATGCTTACTCCATGGGAAAAGCCCTGTTTCCCAAGTGTTTGTCACAAACAATCAGCAACAATTGTTTAATATCACAACTTTCATGAGGCTGCAATATCAGTGGGGAAAATAAGAATCTGCACAAAATCTTAAAAAAACACAACAGATTTTAGAGACTATGATATGGTGCATGGGATGTCAATGGGACTTTTGAAAGTGTTGATATGGATTTAGAAAACCATGCACATATGCAGAACCATTTGTATGCATGCCCAGGAGAGACCTGAGAGAGCTATGGTTTCTCATTTTGTTCATGTTAAGGCCCTGAACACCCAGGAAGTGAGTGGTAAGGCACAGTTGTAAACTGCCTACATGGTGAACACTTGCCCAACACACACTTATTGGCAAAAGGGGGAAGATAATTCACTGAACAAATAGCAAAAACAATACAGCAACAGTAATAAATGCCAGAGAAGGGAGTAGGCAGGCAGGAATCTCTTTTATAAAATGTGTACATGATATTTTTTAAATGTCCAGTTTTCAATGAAAATGTATATGATACACAAACTACCAAGAAAGGATGGCCCCTATATAGAGGGGAAAACATAAATCTGATACAGAAGCAGTTGATGTAACAATTCTTGAGAGACAAATGTTGGGGTTACTGAAAAAAGAGCTTAAATCAACTATTACCAACATATTGGAAGAACTAAAGAAAAACATGTCTAGATAATTAATGGGCAGTATGATAATGAAGTCTTACTATTTTAAAAAAATCAATAAAGAGATGTAAATTATACAAATGAGTTAAATATAAATCCTGGGCTTAAAAAGCATAATAAATGAAAATTCACTAGTGAGGCAGAAGAGCAGAGAATAGTAGCAGAAGAAAAAATCAGTGAACTCAAACATAAATAATAGAGAATATTCTGTCTGAGGAACAGAAAAAAAAATGAAGAAATAATTGTAGAAAACTTCCCAAATTTAATGAAAAGCATTAATCTAAAAATCTAAAAACCTCTACAGACTTCGAGTAGGATAAACTCAAGGAAATACACACCTAATCACTTTGTAGTCAAAGGTAAAGAGAGAAACTGGTAAGAGAAAAAAAATGACTTATCACATAAAAGGGCTCTTCAATGTGAGTCATGGCTGAGTTCTCATCAGAAATCATGCAGCCCAGAAGGTAATAAAATGAGACATTCAGGGTGTTAAAAGAGAAAAATGTTAATCATGAATCTTATATTCCACCAAATTAACTTTCCAAATTAAAAAGAGAATTCCTTGCTAGCATACCGCTCCAAAAGAAACACTAAAGACATTGTTCAGGCTCAAATAAGAGGAAATTAGCTAATAGATTCAATCACAGGAAGAAATAAAAAGCACCAGTAAAGGTTACTACTTTGGTAAAGATCAGAAATAGTGTAAATGTATTTTGGTAATATTTTCTTCTCTTATTTAAAGACAACTACATAGCAATTATTTTAAAAATGTGTTGATGGACATATAATGTCTAAAGATCTCATTAGCATAACAATAATAGCACAGAAAAAGGATAAATGGAGCAATGTTAGAACAAATCTTCTATTATCTAAATTATGTTAGTATTAATCTAGCTAGATTATTTTCAATTAGAGTGCTAAATGTAAACCTGAAGGCAACCATCAAGGCAAAAAAATATATATACACAAATACAAAAAAAAAAAAAATAGGGAAAATTAAATAGTACACTAGTCAGGTGCAGTGGCATGTGCATGTAGTCCCAGCTATTCAAGAAGTTGAGTCAGGAGTATCACTTGATCCCAGGAGTTTGAATACAGCCTAGGCAACATAGGCTGGCTATATATATACACACATATATAACTTTATAAATATATTTAAATTCATTTATTTTGATAGTGGGTCTTGCTATGTTGCCTAGGCTGGATTCAAACTTATAAAGTTATATATGTGTGTGTATATACATATAACTTTATATATAATTAAAATAATATACTAGAATATATGTATTTAGCATAAAAGAGTAGTGACAGAGAAAGTAACAAAGGTAAGACATATAGAAATAAGCACCAAAATGACAGAGATAAATCTTACTTTATCACTAATTACATTATATAGATGGATAAAACCCTACAATCAAAGATAAAAATTGGAAGAATGGATAAATGTGTGATATGGCTATGTGCTGTCTACAAGTAAGACACTTTGGATCCAAAGATACAAATAGATGGAAAGTAAAAAGATGGCAGGAGATGTATCATGAATACAGAAACTTAAAGGGAGCTGGGGTGTCTATACTAATATTAGACAAACAGATTTCAACAAGTATAATAAACATTAGATTAGAAATAAATACAGGACAGAGAAACAATAGACTTTGCATTAAAGTCCATCAGGAATTATAATATATACTTCAATGAAAGGAATAAATTCCTATAAACATAAAAACAACTGAAAATTACTCAAAAAATAGAAAATCTGAACAAACATATAATAAGTAAAGAGAGCAAATTAGGACTTTTAAAATTTCCCACAAAGAAAAGCTGAGGGCTATTGGGGGAACCCACCCCCAATAATGCAACATGAGTCCTTTTCTGTCTTCCATAAGTGTTGGCCAGTCTGAGAAATAAAGGGAAAGAGTACAAAAGAGAGAAATTTTAAAGCTGGGTGTCCAGGGAAGACATCACATGTCGGCAGGTTCCATCATGGCCCCCAAGCCACAAAATCAGCAAGTTTTTATTAGTGATTTTCAAAAGGGGAGGGAATGTACGAATAAGGTGTGGGTCACAGAGATCACATTCTTCACAAGGTAATAAAATATTACAAGGCAAATGGAGGCAGGGCAAGATCACAGGACTGGGGAGAAATTAAAATTGCTAATGAAGTTTCAGGCATGCATTGTCATTGATAACATCTTATCAGGAGACAGTGTTTGAGAGCAGACAACCAGTCTGACCAAAATTTGTTAGGCGGGAATTTCCTCATCCTAATAGGCCTGGGAGCACTATGGGAGACCAGGGCTTATTTCATCCTTTATCTGCCACTGTAAAAGACAGCTGTTCCCAGAGCAGCCATTTTAGAGACCTTACCCTAGGAATGCATTCTCTTTCTCAGGGCTGTTCCTTGCTAAGAAAAAGAATTCAGCGATATTTCTCCTATTTGCTTTCGAAAGAAGAGAAATATGGCTCTGTTCCACCCAGCTCTCAGGCAGTCAGACCTAATGGTTATCTCCCATGTTTCCTGAACATCACTGTTATCCTGTTCTTTTTTCAAGATGCCCAGATTTCATATTGTTTAAACAATTTGTGCAGTTAATGCAATCATCACATGGTCCTGAGGTGACATACATCCTCAGCTTACAAAGATGACAAGATTAAGAGACTAAAGTAAGACAGGCATGGAAATCACAAGAATATTGATTGGGGAAGTGATAAACATCCATGAAATCTTCACAATTTGTGTTCAGAGATTCCAGTAAAGACAGGCATAAGAAATTATAAAAGTATTAATTTGGGGAACTAATAAATGTCCACGAAATCTTCACAATTTATGTTCTGCCATGGCTTCAGCTGGTCCCTCCTTTTGGGGTCCCTGACTTCCCGCAATAGAGGGAAAGATGCCTTCAATGATAAAAATCTACCAAACGTTTAAGTATAGTTGATACCAATCATTTGAAAACTCTTCCAAAAAAGTAGAATGCAAAATCTTGCAGGATTCAATAACAATGTACAAAAATCAGTTGTACTTCTCGACATTCATTATAAACAATCTGAATCTAAAAGAAGACAATTTGATTTACAGTACAATCCAAAATAGTGAAAAATGTATGGAATTTAACAATAAAGGACAGTATGACTTGAACGCAGAAAACTAAAATACATTATTGAAAGAAATTAAATGAATACAAGATTTCTTCTTAGAGTAATAAATATGTTCTAAAATTGTAATGTGGTGATGTGTGCACAACTGTGAATGTGCTCAGAAACATTAGATTGCATATTTCGAGTGGGTAAATTTTATGGCATGTAAATTAGATCTCCATAAAGTTTTTAAAAATTTTAAAAAGCTGCTAAGATTGTATTATATTTGTGTTTTTAAAGTTGCATCTTATCCATAACACTGTATATTGCCCAGTGACGTGAATTCCATCCCACTGTTAGTTGAATCCCCAGTTAATACTCAGTTTTTGGTTTATTGATACAGACAATTAAACATTTACTCAATACATAAACAAAAATATCATGTTTTCAAATTATAAATCTGAATTAGGGCAAATGATTGTCTTTTTAACCTTTTAACTCCTGTATTCCATTACCTGGAATAATACTGCTCCATCATGACCGCTCAATATGTAATTATTGGATAAACCATTGCTCTACAGACAGACAAACAGATAACCTACTCAACATTTTGCTGGGCAATATGCTATGATGATAATTTTGAAGGTTCTAGAATAGGACCAAACATTTTCTGTCTCTGGAACTATCTGATGCTGTGCTTTAGTAATCTGAGATTTACAATTTATATCTGACATAGAGCTTCATGTCATGTTTTAAATTTCTGTTTGTCAAAGAATGCTCTAATAAATCTAATATTTTTATACAAACTTCTCTTCTATATAGTTCACAGTATAAATTATGCGTAAGATGATAAATTTTTTTCAAGACAGTCTTATCCAGCTCTACCACTATTATCTACTACAAGGTCACCTCTCAAAATATATCAATCAAAAAATTCATATTTGGGATGCTTACCAAATTCCTTCCCCAAATGAAATTCTTCTGTTTCCTCCCCCACAATAAAGTCTCATTGCTGTGAAAGAAAATAAGGAAACATAATCCCCAGATATTTTAGAAATCTTAGAATGGACATTCTCATTCTGCCTTTATTCAGTTTCTGCTTTAATTCCTGAATAACATATGCTTATTGCTTAGTATGGCACATCCGCTTAACAGTATATTTTCTTAATATTCCATCAGGTAGAGTTTTTTTTTCAGAAGGAGACCCTTCTCAAGTGGGTCTTGTTGGCATTTTCCTGTTGTTATGAATCCCTGCATGGCTATTGATCCCTTCTTAAGAAAATCTATAACAACCATACACACACACACTCAAAAGATAACTTGTTAAAAAAAAGATGCACACATTAAGATTACATTACAAATGAGTAAAGGAACAGCTAACAAAATTCCTGCTCAAAGGAGGATTTATCCTGCTGCAGGGGCTAGGACTTCTTCAACCTGGACACATTCCCATTAGCAAAACGGGATTTCATTTTCTCTGATAACATCTTCAGGTGCATGTGTGCATGTCCTGGGGGTGTGTTCCAGTGGCCTACCTGCTGCTAGTCACTGGGGATCCTGGGGCTTTGGCTGCTCTTTTGGTTCCCCACTATCTGCTTGAATTTTTTGAGAGCAGTGTTCCAGGAACTGCAGAAAAGGCCAAGAAGGACTGACCAAATGAAACAGCATTGGTCATAATAAATACCAGATAGAAACAATTTTCACGTTGTTAGATCATCAAAAGTGAGAGAGAGAAAACTGAGGGCTCACCTATAACCTTTAATTGTAAATGAGAAAATTACTATATTCTATCAAAATGTGTGTTCTTGTTCCACTGTGTGGACTGACTCTGTCTGCCCAAGTACACCCTTAGTCCAGGTAATGGCTCTATCGTGAACTGTGCCTTTCATATATCTAACATAGAAAAGCTCATTCTGCTTCAATCACTGTAATACAAATGTTCTAATTTAATGCATGAGTGGTTTTGATTCGGCCAGTTATTATTCATATTGTTGGTTATGGCTATGGCCTCAATGAGTCTTTTGAATCAGTACCTTAGTTATAATACCTCAGGTTTTGATTTCAGTTTGTGTAGATACTCTTTTCATTCTATTTCCAATAAATATATCTTAACCTTAGTATCTCTTAATTCTGAATGATGCATATTTTGTCATTTGAGGTCATTGCTAAAACAGTATCGGGCATCCACCTGGCTCTCCAACTTGCAGCGATGGTACTTTTCCTTCCTGCGCTTAGTTCTCCTGCCAAGAGAGATTACCCCTGGTGCCCATTAAAGTGAAACATTTGCCTGTCTCTGGACTTTAACTCACCTGTTACCTTGAGTGACCAGGTCTCTCCTGATTGCATGACTGATAATCTTTTCAAATTCAGCTCTCAATTTAACTTGAACACAAAACCTTCCCTCTTGATTTCATCAGTTGCAAGCAAACTCTTGTTTCTGAATCTGTATCCCTGCCATATGTTTTGGACTCTCTTTCTCTACGTTTCTTTCCCCACTACAGTGTTGTTTATGTGCTTAGTTTATACCTGCTCCTGTCTTTGAAGGTAAGAGCCCTGTCAACTCTTTTATTCCACAGGATGACAGTTGAGACTTGTTGAATATAGTAAGTGCTTCACTAACATGTGACACATGAATAAATGAATCAAAGAATTCATATGAAAATGATATAATGGCAAGAAACATATGACTAGTCCTTAACTTGGGTGACTTGGGACAAATTGTGAAATTTCCGTTAAATAGTAATTCCTCCTCTTATAAAATAAGGGGAATGGATAGTGTTACTTCTTCACTCCACCTCTGACGCTGTGTAATCTGTCCAGTGGGGAGTGGAGGAGAAATAGTACAGGGAAAATAAGCTTGTTCGGTCAGATGCTTTGACTTTCAAAAGAGCGTGTGCGTTGGTAATATCATTCTGATAAAGTGAGTCAGGAGAACCAGTTTTGCCCTCAAACTGCAGGAGCTGGTATGCTGGGTTTCTAGTCTTCTCCCAGCATGGTATAGTAAAACGCATAACCTAGAGAATGTAGTTGTTATTTTCTATGCCACTTTCAACCTGCTTCATCATGAAAAAGTTACTTAATCTCTCTCTACCTCATTTCATAAATGGTGAAAGTAGGACAGTAATACCAATAAAGAGATTTTTTGAAAGGATAGCTAAATTCATGAGCATGAGAGTGTTGTAGTGTTTACAAACAGCAAGGCATCTGGAGCCACACTCCCTGCTTGAAGACCAAATTCCTGTGTGACCTTGGGAAAGTTACGTAACCTCTGAGTCTCAGTTTGTTTCTGTGAACAACGGGGATCCTCACACTTACGTGATAAAATGTTTCCAAGGATTAAAAGGCTTAATAATTAATTAAAAGACTCCGAACATATGATTACTTTCAGTAAGTGTTAAGTGTGTTCATTCAGTGCTCAATAATCGCTTTATTTCACTTATCAATGTCAAATGGGTGGCAGTTTTGCCCCCTATTCATTCGAGGATTATAGAAGATGAATCAAGAAAACCTAAATGTTCTTGTACTTCATTGCTGTCCTCTACAACATCTTGTTTATTGTACATTAAAATGTCTTCTGGGTCCCTGGATGTGGTCCTCTTTCTCCTGACAGCCCAGACTCCTTTGCTGTCTCTGATCCATTTAATAGTTTGATTTCACATTGTCTGTCCTAGACAATTCTGTTCGCTTCTCTTGTCATTCACTGTTTTCTTTCTTGACCTTAAAGATTTTCTTGAAGCCAACAGTAAATTCTAGTTCATTTTCCAAATCCTACCATGTTTGTCCTGCCTTATTTACCTATATTTTCTTTTATTGGATTATAGACCCAGCAACCAGGATTCCATGTCCTTTAAGCTGCAAAAGACATCTGGAAAAAATGCCATGAATTATGAAATTTATGTTTGAAAAATATTTAAGACCTGAAGGCAGCACAAATGTTGTTATAATTATTCCAATCCTGCCTAACATATATGCAATCATGAGGCTAAATGATGAGGAAAATAAGTGGTATTAAAACAAAGGCAGAGGTAGAGCAACCTTTATATGGTGAATATGAGAATCAAATGAAATTCAAAAATGTAACTAAGACTGACTTCTGTAGTATCAAATGTGTACCTGAAGAAATGGAAATCATATTTGAACCCAAATCTTTCTTACAATTTTTATTGATAGATATCTCATATCTGTACATATTTGGGGGATACATGTGATATGCTGATACATGTATACAACGTGTAAGGATGAAATTCGAGTAATTGGGATGTGAACCCAAGCTTTGAAGTGAGTACTGCATATGACAGGTGACCACATATTTCACAGTCACAACACTGAGAGCTGTAGCTGATTGTTGAGCTGCTATGCCACACTCATGCTTTCCATATGTTGTTTTACACTCCATCAATGTAGTTGCTAATATTCCCATTATAGAGAGTAATTTAAATGAAGTGAAGTAACCTCATTTCATTCAGTTGGGTCTCATCAATTAAGCATGCCCAGCATGGCCTTCTATGTCTACTCTATCTCTAATAGCATCTGCTGTCACTGTCTCCATTTCTTCTCCATAATCTTTCTGCATTCCACTTATTACCACTTGGCACTGCAATATATCCGCACATGTGCATTACCCATCAATGTCCCCTCTAATACTTAAGTATCATGAGGGTGAGCACTTTGCCTGTTTGGCTTATCATTGGAATGCCAAACCACAGAACAGTGCCTACCATGGAACAGAGTTTCCAAAAACATTTGTGTAATAAAAAAATAAAAAATACGAAATCAAATACTTTACCTTACCCAAGTTTACACAATTAATAAGAAGAAAAAACAGGACTTAGACCAAGCTCTGCATTACGTAAAGTGCATTTCCCTCCACTGTGCCCATGTCACTGCTTGTATTTCCAACAGTGTTTTCCATCAATAACCTTGACCTCAGAGTGGCCTCACATTTTGTTCTATCCAGCCCTTCAGGCCACCTCCAATTCAAAAACAAAAACAAGAGGAGGGTCTAATCTATCTCCATGGCCAAGGGTATTATCTAAGACACTATAAAGAGGATGCAGCAGGAGAGGCAATTTTTAACAGAAAATGTGATTGATTTATCCCTAACTTACTAATTGCATTTTATAGAGTGAGTTTACACACACCACTTTTCACAGAGCTCTGAGAAAAAAGAGAAGAGAAGGAAAGAACATTAAAAAGAAGAGTATGCCATTCATGTTGACTAATGAAGGCATCTCTATCTTCTGTGACCACCTTTTCATGTGTTCCTTTTTAAACTGCAATCGATGAAAAGGACAGACATTCTCGGTATTAATGGACATTTGATTAGGCAGAAGTATGCCTTCCCCATGGTAATGATCAGTAATGCTCCACTGTGTGTGAATTTCATTGCCCTGAGAAAAAGACATCTTTCATTTGCATGATTTAAAAACCCCTCCCAATCATCTAACATTAATTCAGCTAAATATTTTTAACTCAAAAGACCGTTCAACATAATAGTGCATATCTTTTCCCAAAATTGCTTTGAATTTTCAATTGTGATACCTTGAAAACTGGGATCTCTATATACTTTGATGATGACATTGCCTTTAACAGCAAAAGAATTTCTACCCCCACCTCATTGCTTTCTGTTCCAAGCCTATTCTCAAAATTGCTCACACCTAAGCCCAGTTGGAACCCAGGTGCCATTTCTGTTACTTAACTAGCAGCTGTGTCTTTTAAATCCATCGAAGATGGGACATTTTAAATACGTTTTTCAATAAAAGGATGTCTAGCAGCTGTATAGGAGCTGATCTCATCCCTTCTCTTTTATCTCATATAACACTCACCACAGACTAACATAATGGTCCTCTTCCGTGAATATTTGTAATTCATGCTAGCCAAAGAACAGGAAAATTCAATGAAAGAAACAATCCTTTAAAATGTTATTTCTTTCCCTTCTTTCACATATGAAACACTGAAATTCCATGGCTAGTCATTATAAAATAAGGGATAGGAAATGAAGTAAAACAGTTCTTAAATTTGAAAAGAGTACATTGTCCCACAAAACAAAATATGGAAGGATATAAACTATTAGTAACCTCCTGTTTATTCTTCACAGTGAAATTTTAGAGAAAAATAGAATCTTGCATGTATTGCAGATTGGTACTCTTTCTCTCTGAATTAACGTCAAAAACTTTAATATGTTCAGGTTCAAACTCAGAGAAGGGAATGTAGTCCTTCTGTTAGAAACTGATTCTGTGTTTTCAATAAGTCATAAATTCTTGCTTCTTGAATAATCACTCTCTGGAAAGCTAAGATCAGAAAAACTGAATATTTGCTGTATTTTTATGTTTACTATGCAAGGTTATCATTTTCTTTTTGAAGTTTGCATCTTATCCCTTGAATTTGCTGTGTCTGTGAGTTCATTTTAAGAGATGGATCTATAACTGTGTACATTTATTAATGCATTCAGTATGTTCTTTTGTCCTATGCTGGATAATGTTGAACACACAAGGGTGAGTAGCTTACAGCCGTACAGGGAATGATTACATAAATAATACAAATAACACAAGACATCATGGTGTTTGGATCAAGTAAAAGTCCAGATTTAGTGCTATGAAATTCCAAGGATAAACTGACTAATTCTCTCTTGGAGTTGTTGAAAACATTTCCAGGAGGAAAGAAGTGTTGGCTGAGCCTTCCTTTGCTGGGCTGAAGCAGGCCTTGGAGAGGAGGCTGGGCATTATAGAAGAGCTGTGCCAGGCTCTGAGTGGAGAAGCCTGAGTGTCCTGAGTGTCCACAAGTGTGGAGAACACTGATAGAGGAATACACACTAGTACTCCTTGTAGCTGTGGAAAGGAATGATCATCAGAGATTAGTGGCAGAGAGTTTATAATGGGAATCTGGGATTGGATCATGGAGAACCACGTAATTTAGGACAGCCTCTCGAAATTATAAATCTGTGAAGAACTTAAATCACATGACAAAAATAAGTATTTTGAGAGCAAATGCTAACATGATTATTTTATTTTTATCTTAAACCCACCGTTTATTTGGTACTATGTAACAATGCTATCTAACATGGAGCACTTATCATGTACAAAGAATTCCATATATATGATCCTGTTTAATTCTTACAATAACCCTGTGTGCAAGATAGTATCCTTGCTATTTTAAAGAGAAGGAATTAAGACCCAGGGAATAAAAGTTCTTCCCTAAGATCACAAGTCTTAAGGTGGCAAAGCCCGTACAGTTGATTTGTACTGGCTAACATAACACTTACCTCTAACTGCTAGGACCCATAGTAGAAAGGCCTGGGGGTCTGATATTTTCAACAAAAGGAGTTGCACCTTTAGGAACAGTTCATTTAAATGAGGTAAACAAGAAATGTAGGACAAATAGAAAATGTTTAATTATTACATGCATCTTACTACTAACTTTAGAGACTTCTTTCCCCAGACCTTTGCATCAAAGGGACATCAGTGAATGACTTCCCAGAGGTTCAGAAGAGGCAAAATCAACAACAAAGAACCAATGGGAATACTACACAAACAGTCATCATTTTATGGATTATCTAAGTCATACCTACACAAAGAAAAAAAGTGTTTTCATAGTAGGATTGTTTTTTCACTTCCACAAATATTTTTATACATAGCAGCTATTTTTATACATATCAGGCAAACAGAGGATAAAATCCTTCTTTTGGGCTAAAAAGCACTAAATGTTTTGCTCAGAACTCACTGGTTAATAATCGTCTGGGAATGATTTCTGGGAAAAACTACATTTCATGGAAGCTGCAATTGTGAATTCAACAAGGTTATGTGGGGTGGAGGTGGAAACATACCTCCTTTTACATTCAGGTCTCCACTTTACCTGCTCTGAGTCTGATGCTCCCCTTGGCTCTGCTCTCATTTCTTTACTTTCTTTCTTTTTTTTTTTTTTAACTTTTACTTTGTAAACATTGCATCTTTTAAAATGCTAGGAATCCAAAAACTAACACAGCATTCAAAGTGAAATTAAATCAGTGGTTTATATAGCATAATGTCATAATATTTTCCATACTATTTTCCCTTGCCTTATTAATATAACCATCAGTCTATTAGCTTTAACTGCTCTGAAGACTGAGCAGATGTCTTCAATGAATACTCCAGCCATAATTACCCCTTATTTTTTCCCTGAGAAGTTCAGCTAATTCAGATCCTACCAATGTATATGAAAAGTTTAAATGATTTCTCCCCAAATGCATTACCTTTTTCTTATCTACATTAAATTCCATCTGTCATTATGTTGCACAGTCTCACACTTTGATTAGATCCTTCTGGAGTTTTTAACAATCCTTGCTAGTTTTTTACTAACCTAAATAATCTCATGGCATTTTATAGAAGAACTTTTTAACAGTTATGACTTTTTGCCAGCCTTGCCTTTGTAGGGATTTGCTATTAGTATTGTGTATGCATAGAAACGTGTTAAGTGTGATGGTTCAGCAATGAAAAAACATAAACACTTAAAAACAAAAACATACAATAGAAATAAAATCAAGTCTGGAAGCCTTTTACTGCCTTTTTGTGCAGTGTTAACGTATATGTGTTTCTGAAATGATACTGATTAATTGCTACTAGAAGAAATAGGAGAATTCATTGACAGGTGCATTTTGCACCAAATATTGTATTTGAACATTACGTTATCTATGATTTCCCAATCAATGGAAACAATTTTAATTGAAAAAAAATTCTCTTGACCTTCATCCCTCAAAGATGTTTTAAATAAAATTCTATGTCATTATATTATTTTCCACCAAAGAGAATCACCAGTCTGATTTTCAAAGCACAAATTCGTTCTGAGACTATTAAGAACGCCTAAGTAAGCTTTTCCAGGAACAAGGGTAATTGTTTGCTTACAGTTTCTTTTAGCCAAAGGTAGAGGTAGAAAGTTATCTACTTGATTTAGTTTCAACTTAAGGATTACTTTTTCTCTTCCCCAACGAGGATCACCAAATCCAAACCAAGTTCTTGAATTTGGAAAGGATTAAAGGTCATTGTTTTAATCTTCAACTCAATGGAGGCATCTCTTTTATTCATTCATTTACTCAGCAAATAGTAAATGAGTACCAAATCTCTGTTAGGACTGGGAATATTACCAGAAACAAAACAGACATGGTCAGTGACCTTTGGAATCATCCTGGACTAGTGACCATATCACTGGGATGGAATCCTCCCACTCCTAGGGAATAGTTAAATATAATTATAAGGAGATAATTATCTCAGGCATTGTGTTAAGTAATTTGCCTATATTACCTAGTTTATTATTTATTAATGTTCTACACAGGTACTCACTCTCCTTTTAAGGATGAAGAAATTGAAATTTAGAAAGACTAATGGTCATGCTCAATGTAATGCAGCCAGCAAATGAATGAACTAAAACTGAAATTCAGGTATATCTCATTCCAAACCCCTTCCTTGCAGTGATCTGTTCCCTGTGGATTCCAATTGCTGGAATTCTACCTTACATTGATCTCCAATCACATTCTTGGAAAACTTGATCTATAGCTTATGGCTCTATCATATGAAATTTAAAACTTTTTTTGTTTCGTATAGAAATATAAACCATTGAAGACAGTTTTCAAGTTCATCATATTTTTCTCCCTCAAAACTTAACTTCCCCACAAACCAGTAGTTACAGATCTCTTAGAATTCTATTTTGTGGATTTATATATTTTTTAATATTCTTTTTTTTTGAGACAGAGTCTCATTCTGATGCCCAGGCTGACGTGCAATAGCATGATCTCACCTCACTGCAACCTCCCATTCCCAGGTCCAAGCGATTCTCCTGACTCAGCCTCCTGAGTAGCTGGGATATAGGCATGTGCCACCACACCTGGCTAATTTTTGTATTTTTAGTAGAGACGAGGTTTTGCCATGTAGGCCAGGCTGGTCTTGAACTACTGACCTCAGGTGATCCACCTGCCTCGGCCTCCCAAAGTGCTGGGATTACAGGCATGAGCCACCGTGCCCAGGGTTTTTGCTATTCTTTATACAATGAAACCTAGATATATATATACACTTAGTAGTTTATTATCTCATTCGATGTGCACAAAACCTTGGAGTTATGTATTAATCTTTCACTGAAGAAACCAGGGTTTGGTGAAATTCAGCTGAGTCAGGCAACACAGCAAGTAAGGGGCAGACAAGGAAGGCAAACAAGTTCTTCTGGCGTCTGCCAGATCAACTGTAAAATTAATCATTTCTTATTGACTTAAATAACCATTGCTTATTGATCAGTATTTAAACATTAAACAAAATTAAAATGATTTACAATAAAAATCAGCATTTACTTTATTTGAAAATATGCAACTCACCTATAGTTTTGTTTATAGGCATTCTATCCTCCTTTGAGAATACTCCTCAGTTGCCTAATATCTTAAATCCAAAGGAGTACAAGAATATTCTGTTTTCACGTAAAGCCAAGATCAACTGCAAGCTTGGCACACCTTTGGGAGCAATATACTCAAAGTTGCCTCATGGGGAGAGAGGACGAGAGGGAAGTACAGAGAATACAGCCTTGAGATAAAACAAGAAGAGGGAGAGGCGATCTCAAAGGCATCACAAGGTTTGAGAGCTTTACATACACACACAAAGGAGATACTGTTCCTAGGGAACACGGCCCTACTGACACCCAGGGAGCATGTGCCTGTGTAGGAGGGTGTATATGTGCTCCTTCTACAACTGTTGAGTACGTTTTGTTAATCTTCAGGCACTGCTCTGTGCTGTGTGGAAGGAGGATACAACTAGCATAAGGCCCTCTTCTTTAAATAATTCACATCTCTATTAGGCTCACATATGTAACAATGTATGTGTACATGTACATAAATATGCATAAATATATATATATATATATATATATTCACACCTATTTAATTATTTATATTTGGGTAAGTAAGGTCATTCCTGGAACAATTCTTTCTTCTCATGTTCTGGGAAACAGCTTTACCCACCCTGTAGCACCTGGCGTCTCCAGAGCACCAATCATAATAATGACCATGATTCGTTGCATCACAGAAATGCTTGAAATCACAGACGTATGCTCGGAAGGAGTTGGTACAAGAGTGTGTTTTTATGAGATTTATTTTTTCAGGATCTTCTCACAGTGAGCACTTCAGACAAGCAAATTATTTTGATTGATATTCCTTGTTGCTATTATAATGTGCAGGTCATTACAACGTTTAAGAAATCTACATGGGAGCTTAGGTAGACCAGACAGTAAATAAAGCCTTTCGTTCAATGCTAGGATTAGGGTCTACCCTAGCCAGGCTTCAAGTGAGAAATATGGAAAACCCACAGAGAAAAGAGATCTCCTTGCACCTTGACATCTTCCCATGGTTCCAATAATGAGCTGGAGAATGAAATTTCAATATTTGTACCACCATTAACCCCTTCTCAAATCAGAAGAGGAAGCCTAGAGTCTAACAGGACTGTCGTCATTAACTGGTGCACGTGGTTTCTGCATATCTTAGTAAAAATATATCTAAAATTTAAATTGCATTATGGTTAATGAAATTTTAGAAAGCAGTTGGTTGGTTACCAAAGAGTGTGTTTGCTTTTGTTTTCTGAAAGTGCTAGCTTTTCTAGAAGGTTTTCTTAAGTATCTGTGGTATTTGCATGTCTGTGAACCTTAGTGGGGTCAGTGACTTCTCTTGCATGTTTCTCCTTGGTAGCTTTTCATTTTTATCTAGGCCTGGTCACAAATCTGTTACTGAAAAAAATCACTTAGATACTTTGCTAAGATGAGCATAACATATTCCCCAAAGTGTTCTCAAGACAAGCTTAAACGAGCCCCTGCCTACCTACTGTATCTTGCTGCAGAATATGGCAGAGATTGTTTACAATACCTTCCTACAAGCCAACTCATAACATTTTAGTTTAATGGGATATGTAACTCATGTTTCAATTAAAAGCAAAATTATTACGTTCCTTAGTTTGTGTGATTTTTTTGATAGAATAGTACATTTATATGGTAATTTTCCAAAGATCAACTTTATTTATCGGTAAGAAGCTATTCCAAGATTGCTGTATATTTTCTTTGCTTCTGAAATGTTATCACACTTAATTGCCTGATCTTATTTGGGTTGCAATCATAGTCATTAATTAGTAGGAAGGTGAGGGACAGCATCATATCTAACTATCTGTTATGGCTGCTTTAATGAGGAAAATACCTGCCATCATTTTAAAGGCATCTTGTATACTTTACAAATACAGCTTGCTGTAGCATTCTCATTTAGGCTGTGAACATCAAAGGAAATTGATGTCAGGTGTGAACAGAAGCTGTTGAATATATCTGCAGAGGAAACTGAGTGGTATGTCTGGATAGGAGAGATGAAGAGCAGCTTCTAACATTAACAAAACTATAGGTAATTAGTGTAAACTTTCAATGGCTGGTATGTCTCAAGAATAAAAAAATTATTTATATCTTTATCCTGTAACACTGCAAAGTTTAACATATGTTTGTTGTTTTCATTTCTACCTCTATAAGAAGGCAGAAAATAAAACTGAATAATGAACATTCATTATTTTCATCATATATCTTTGTATATTATAGAGAAAACATGACTTAGAATTAAAAGAAAACTGTTTTATAATTATAATCAAAATAGTAATTTAGAGGTTTTAGGTACCTTCCTTGCTTCCTGGAATATTATTGAATTCAAAGAAACAAATGGAAAAATGAATGATTGACTACTAAAATAAATGGCTTTGATAAGTGTTTCTTTTAGCACAAAAAATAAATATTTTTAATTTGTAATATTTTTGAATTTTTTTTTATAAACTAAACTTAGATATAGCACATGTGTAATGCAATGTGCTAAAATAATATTTACATTCCAAAAAGGGTGTTACAATACATTATACCACACAAAGCTTCCTTAAGTAACGTCAAACTATAGACATACCTGGTAGACTGTAGCAGTTCCCAAGAATTGTACGTGACACTTCCTACCCCCATTAGTGAAATCATCATTTCCGGATTGATCATTGACAACAACATAACTGATAATAGCATCGTGCTTTCCTTGGCTTTGAAAGGGTAGATTCCAATTCCTAACCCATCTCTTTAATGTTCTGATTTTCCTTATCCCTCACCTCGCTTCCACAAAAGGCATTGCTGAGGAGAAAATATGTTCTCCAGAAATCAGCTTCTGCTTCATATTCAGCCAAAATGGGTGTTCCTCTGTGCTTGATACTACAATTTTTTTCTACTGTGAATAAGTGATTTTAGTCATCATGCTTATGATACATGACTACTCTTTACTTACACATACTGGTCTCTTATTTGTAGATTTGGTTGATGAGATCTAGTTTTCTCAGTGACTACTGTTTGCATTCAGAACAGCTTCTGTTTCCCTATGAACAGGTCAATAGAACTCAACAAGCCTCAGTTTCACTTAAGATTATTGCAATTCCATGTACTAAACCCTTCAACACTTGCTTGTAGGATTATCCAACTTACCTATTTCACCATTATTTTGTGGAATAACATTTTTAGTGTCCATCTTCCTAATATCTCTATATTTTATAATTGTGTAAGATAATTCTCACAACTTCATATGATCCAAAGTAGTCTTAAGTCTGCACTGCCTGATATAGTAAATAGCCTCTACACACATGTAGCTACTTAAATTAGTTAAAATTAAATTTATTTAAGAATTAGTTCATCAGTTGCACAAGCCACATTTCAAGTGCTCAATGGAAGTACATTTTAGAGAACATTCCCATCATTGCAGGAAGCTCTTTTGGACAGTTTAGTCATGGTTTATGTGTTATAGTCCTACATCATCTTGCTAAGACAGCTACTTCAATCACAGATAACTTGCTAAGACATAAAACTTGCCAAAGTAGGAGATTCAGCCCACTTACCTACATAATGCTCTGGTGACTTTGAAGTATAACACTTTGAGAGAAGCAGCCAGTTTTATTTTTTCCCTTTTCATTTTTCAAAAATGAGATAAGATCTTTCAAATGAGAAATGCTTCATCTAGCCTGAAGTAATAATTGAGTATAGGTATATATTTTCAGTTAATATGACATTTTGTACAAGACCTGGTCTATACCAACTTCAGAAGAAGACCAAATTCTCCAGTACAGATTTGTTTCTGTTAGCCTGAGTTCTTTGTAGCTCTCTGGCAACTGCCTACTGGGTTTCCCATTATGGCTTTACCATGTCCTGTTTGTGTAATGGGATAATTATTTAATTTCCTTATCCTAGTTGTAAAATGGGAATAAACATTTATGTAGCTCTTAGGGTTGCCGTGAGGGCTTAATTGGTTAATATATATAAAGAAGTTTAGAGCAGTGGATATAGTATCATATTATTGTATATTCATTATTATTTGTATTGAATAATTTGATGATTTGCTTCCAGGTCTAATTACCTGATCACACCGTATTTCAAACAAATGTTAAGTAAAGATTATAAGTTAATTCACCATTACAGTGCACACGGAGCAATAGATATACTTTGTGTGGAAGCCTTCATACATCTATCCTCAGCCCAATGTATCTGCAGCTATGTCACTATCCTGGTGCCAACGTTCTATGGAAAGGGTGGCTGGCCAGATGTATAGTGGTTATGTTCACGGACTCAGATAAACCTGGCTAAATCCAAGCTCTCTTATGTAATGGCTTTTTATTATAAGATAAAATATTTACTCTAAGGCTCAGATACTTTTTCTATTAAGAAGATCAAATTCATGGTCATCTCAATGGATTCTGATTGTGGAAATTCGATATGTATTTAACACGAGACTGTGGCACATTGTAATCACTCAATTTGCTTTATTATATTTTTAAATCTCAGGTCAGACTCTAAGAGAGTTCAGATTGGATACCCTTTATCCATTCATTTGTTTATTTAATGCATGTTTATTGATATCCCTGATTTCAATGCTCATATAACACAAGGAAGAAACTCTATATTGGAGATTCAGCAAAGAACAAGAGAGTCAAGCTTCTTCTCTTAGCTCCTATTTCATACCAAGGGGAGGGAGGGATAGATTTTGAAAAACCCGATAATGGTAAATAGTTGCTATGCAGAAAATTTAAACAAAATAATATGATAGAGATGTCTAAGAATCTACCTTAAATTGGAAAGTAAATAATGTCCTCTCTGAGGAGGTGACACTAAAGTTAAAATGTGAATGACAAAAGGCCACATAAAGTATCCTTTTATATTCTCACAGCCACTGATTTATTTAATTGGTAGGGCTTCCATCCTCTATTTGCATGTTGTTAAAACACAGCAAGGAGTTTGAAAAATATAATCTCTATTTAGAATGGAGGCCTGAGTGATCTCCTTAAACTAACATGATCATCTTGATTGTAACTTTGATATTCCAAGGACAATATAAAGGCCAGCTTTAAAAGAGGAAATAGGAAAACTCCCTGAAGTTTACTCATTTATAAGACCCAATTAATAGGCCAACTTCTTGCTCTATCACTCTAGCATTACTAGAGACACAAAGAAGTTCCTAGTTGCCAAGCGCAATATTCGAGCCCTAATCCTATGCAACATTCCTGCTGCATTTTACACTGTCAATCCTTTTTTGCTTAAAGTTCTCCACCACCTTGATTTCTGTCACATCTAATGTCTCAGTCTGTTTTGCATTGCTGTAAAGGAGTATCTCAGTCTGGGTAATTTATCAAGGAAAGAGGCTTCTTTGGCTTACAGCTCTGCAGGCTGTACAAGAAGCATGGCACCAGCATCTGCATCTGGTAAGAACCTCAGGAAGATTCCAATTATGGCAGAAGGTGTGTCACATGGTGGAAGAAGGAGCAAGAGAGAGGAGAGGGAGGTGCTAGGCTCTTTTTAACAATCTGTTCTTTTGTGAACTAATTGAGCAAGGCCTAACTCATAACGGCAAGGCCATTCACAAGGGATCCTCCCCTGTAACTGAAACATCTTCCGTTAGGCCCCACCTCCAACATTGGAGATCAAATTTCAAAATGAGATTTGGAGTAGACAAACACCGAAACTATATCACCTGACTCTATTTTCCTACCCTTCTCAATGCCTCTTTCTCCTCCTGAGTGATCTCATCAATCTTCATAGTTCTAACTACTGTCTGTAGGCTGATAACTCCCACATCCATAATCTCAGCTCCAGATACCTCGCTGAGTTTCAGAATCCTCTCCTCTGGATTCTTCATAGTTCCACCTGAATATCACACAAGCACAACTGCTTCCCTACAACAAGCTCAACTCCTCTTCACCTCCCATTCCCCAGCATGCTCACCTTCCACAGTCCTCTCTCAGAGAATGGCAGTGTCATGCTCCCAGTCTCACAAATTAGATCTTTCCACTTTCTGGGTGCCACATGTGCACTGTAAACCCAAATAAACTAAATTACATAGACCTGGTGAGTAACAGCATTGTTACACAGTATTCAAATGTTATAGGTAAGTGTGTTTCAGACATATGTCTGAATATGTTTACCATCGCAGATGTACAGAGTACATTAGAGGATCAGTTCAGGGCAGAAAGGTCAACACTGACTTTTCTTATTAAATATGTTGCTTCTTTTGCATTTAGTTTGACAGTACAAAATTTCATACCAATTCTTGGTAAGCGCTGATAGTTTATAGTTATTACTCTACCTGCAGTTTTTTCTCATAGAAAACCTGTAGAATTGGGGAGGGAAACATAATTTATTTAAGCCTATGAAAAAAGAAAAAAAATGTGAGTACAAATATGGAAAATATAAAAGATGAAATGTGTTGGGACAATGTGTCCTGGAGAACAGATGGCTGCTGGGGGGAGGGAGGTGGTTAAATAACTGTCCTCAAAGAAAAGGAGAGTCTATAATAGGAAGTTTCTATATAAATCTTCCCAGAATGCTAAGGAAGAAAAATTTAAACTAGATGTTGAACTGAAATTATTTGTTTCTCTTCCATTTTCAGAGCTCAGTGCTTTTGGATAACTGGACATTCCCTATACTGCAATTTCTTAGGTTCATTCATCTGGGAATAAAATCAAACATTGATAATATTACAACAGCTTACCCCTCTTACGTCCCAATGCTTATAAAACTTATTTTCCCTATGCTTCACCCATTTCACAGTGTAAAATTGTCTTTACACTTTTTTCTTCTTCTCAATTAAGAAACGAGATTGTATAATCCTCATTTTGATCTTCACCAATAAAATATCTCCTATGTTGTCTGTATATAATCCAGAGTTGAATGATAATTGTATCAAGCCCAGCACTACAGAAATATTCCAAAGGACCCAAATGTTCAACCCTGTTAATTACAATGAAAATCTGAATCCCACCTTGGAAAGTCAGCCAAATTGACAGAAAATCATAGTTAATTGACTATCAACCAAATGTATTTGAAATGTTTCAAAATGAATTTTAAATGTTCATCAATCTGGACATGGAGGGGTGTTCTAAAGAAAGCTGGAGTAGGACCCGTTGGCAGTATGTAACATTTCCACTATGAAGTTAAACAGTAGAAGAGACCTCCCAGTGTCTTTTCATGTGTGCGTTGCTGCAACTTGCGTGAATGTGCAGTAATTAAGCAATCTAAACCACTGACTGACCCAGAGAGAAAGCTATTGCATTCTAGGGATGTCCTTGAAATGTCTTCATCATTATCCAGCCAGTTTTCTTTATCTCCACAAGAGCTACTGTCAGCACAACTCTGGATCATCTCTTTATTCAGAATGGTCTCTGCAAACAGAAAAGGTGGATCTGAAATGTATATGCACAAGTAACCCATGCAAAAACATACTGGCATCCTAATGTCCTGGGGTAAATGCCTTTCGGCCAGAAACGAGAGAGCCAGAGTAGAAGAAATGAGGTGGTTAACATGAGTCTGGGTGAGAGTGGAGGAAAAGGAAAATTAGAAGAGAGATGATTCTTAAGGTCAAAAATATAATTGACATGAAGATGCTCTACCGAGCAGATCACACTGACCAAATTTGTTTCATTTAATGTCAGTAGCCGTCACAGCTGTGATAAGATTAAGAGTGCCTCTATGATTGGTAACTTGTGTCTCTGGAATTCCAGCACTAGAATTTCCAGGTTCCACCACAGGAAACAGTCCTGAAATCACTTCTTGAGGAAGCCCCTTTTGAAAGATGTATATAGGGACTTTAACTACTTTCTGAAATTTGTGACATCCTTTTGAGAAATAAAAATACATGACTTAACTATGAATTCAGGGAGGTGATGTGGGATAGAGGGCTGCTGACCTTGCTGGCAGCCACAAGACCCTCTTCGCTAGTCAAGTGTAACTGAATTTCAACAAAGGCAGTGCCTGAAATCAGGGTAGGGAGAATGGCATTCCCCCGCAGCATGGTGCACAGGGAGCAGATTTTCTCCTTAGACAGGGAAATGCTTTACACTGACTATCGTCATGTCTCCCCGTGTCTTTTTCTACAGATAGGAACACAAAAACACACCATGCACACAACGATCACATACACACACGTGCGATTTATTTTAATATCCTAGGAAGGCATTTCTTTCTGAAGGAAGGTGAAATGACCAAAGGAGTTCTGGGATTGTAGCCATTTTACATGTATTGATTTATTGGTCCTTATTGTCTTATTAAATTATAAATCCAATTTAGAAGAATTATGTGAAAACAGAAGTTGCTCTGCTGCATGTGTTGGTTGATAAAGGTCTTTATCCTTTAGAACAGGGCATAAGCAATGATAATCAGGAGAACCTGAACCATAATTCAAGTTGAAACACTATAAGAGGAAAAAGAAATGCAAATCTGCTTCCAATCAGGTAAACTATAGAGAGGATTCACTTTCCATAAATACAAGTAAGATTTGTTTTTCCCAAAAAATGAGGACTAGAGAGAAAAATTGTGCTCCAAAGCTTATCATACATTTGTCATTAAGTCCTAGTCTTACTGTTTTCAAGTTTTTCGCTTACATTTTAGACTAACCCTGCTTATTTCTGTGAATCAAGTAGTGATCTCCTACAGCGTGGAAGAAAAAATAAGGGATGAGTAATGTAAAAATCTGGATGAATATACTAGTTCTGGGCAATTATCCTGCAAATTCTGCCAGGTAATAAAAGTGACTTGGGTGCCCATAACCCAGAAGTTTCTTTGTTTGGGAAAATAAAACCAAGGAGCTTCGTAGATCCCCAAATGGGAATTCTATATCTTGACAATAAAATTTTAGATGGAAATTATCTCCCACACCACACTTATAGAAATTGCTATACTCACTCTATTATTTGCAATAGGGTTATACAAGGTAGCACCTTCTAACTGAAATATTAAACAGAGACTTTCCATTGCTGTCGTATTTTGCTTAATTATTATCCTTATAGCAGAGATAATAGTTACTACAAAAAGGAAGCATGAAAGTTTTACTATCACTGCGTCTGCTAGGACTTTTAATTGGGTTTAGTGATGCACTTTTAAATGAAACATGCTGCTTTTGGATTAACACCTCTAGTAAAGTAAAGGAAAACCTACAGGTACTTTTTTTTTTTTTTTTGAGACGGAGTCTCGCTCTGTCACGCAGGCTGGAGTGCAGTGGCCGGATCTCAGCTCACTGCAAGCTCCGCCTCCCGGGTTCACGCCATTCTCCTGCCTCAGCCTCCCGAGTAGCTGGGACTACAGGCGCCGCCACCTCGCCCGGCTAGTTTTTTGTATTTTTAGTAGAGACGGGGTTTCACCGTGTTAGCCAGGATGGTCTCGATCTCCTGACCTCGTGATCCGCCCTCTCGAAAATCAAATCAAAATTATTGACAGGCTCAGGGAAAATGCTGGCTTCAGCAAATGGCTACAATCCCTCTTTAATAAATTCCAGTCTTCTTTCTGGAATTGGTTACCCCTTTATTAAGCCCTCTCTTGCTTACACATCTTTCATTGATATTTGGACCCTGTATACACAATACCATAACCCGAATTGTTTCTTCTCGCCTAGAAGCAACCAAACTCCAAATGGTGCCCTAAGCTGAACTACACATGGACACGCCATTCTTCTGAGGACTCTTAGATGGACCCTAGGAGGAGCCCTAACTGCTGTTCCCCATTTGATGCCCCCTTTCAGCAGGAGGTAGCCAGAAGGAGTCGTCCCCCAAAACCCCCTAACAGCAGTTAGTGTGGCATCTCTACAGGGGGGAATGTTGTAGGAGGTATTAAGAAATTATTTTAGGCAGATAGAGAGGAAAAAGGGGTCCTTGGGAAGTTTTCGTTTTTTAAAGCAATCTCCGGAAAAGTTTCTTGTAAAGACCCGGCTCTTAGAGTCAGGCCAGCAACCTTTGATATGCAAATACCAAAAATGTCAGCCATTAGAAACTGGGTCCACCCAAACATGGCGATTCCGGAGACCTTCTTGCCCTTTCTCCACATGTTCCTGGCAGCATGTCCGCCCCTATGTATCCCCGCGTGTGTAGAACACTATGGTGCCCTGCATTTGTATTTGAAAAGGCTAAGGTGGGAGGGCCAGCTTTTTCTAGGGCTATGTGAAGGACATGCCTGGTCAAACCAATCCCCTGAGCCCTATGCAAATCAGACACCGCCTCCTCCAACCTTTGTGTATATACCTAGCTAGTGTCTATGGCAGGTGGGGTTTCTCCTCTGGGCTTTGGAGCCCCCCTCCCTCTGTCTTTGTACAGGGGAGCTTCCTCCTTCTCCCTTCCTTCTTCCCACTTCTTGCCTATTAAACCCCGCTCCTTAAAATCCAAAAAAAAAAAAAGGTAAGATTTAATTTGCATACAATTTATTCAATCAGCCATTCACTCTACAGATAGTTTTTAAGGACATGCTTCTATATGAGGTGGTGATACTGGAAATCTGGAAAGGAGACAGTGATGCATTGAGTGTTCCCTCCAGCCTCAATGCCACACATACTATTTCATTTGATCCTCACAGTTTATTCATGTCATGTTATCCCTGCTCCGTAGAAAATTGAAGAGAAACTGAACTTACCCAAGCTTAGGGAACTGGGAAGTGATCACAGCAGAATTTGAAGCTGAGTCTGTCTGACATCCAAGCAACACAATTTCTCCTTAAAATTCACTGACTCATCTCCACCCAAGATGAAACAGGGGTCCAAAGTCCAGTGAATCAGATAGAAAGTATCAAAAGTTATGAACACTACTATTCTTAGAGGAAAGTCAAGCAGCCACATGTTCATTTTAAATCTATCAATTTAACTATAGCTGGTTCCCTTAGACTCTATTAGTCTTCATATGTGAAAAGTATTTTTCCTTCTCCTGAACATATTGTTCTGCTTTACTTACTTATTTATTTATTTAACCACTTACTTTTTAACTTAACTACCTTATTTCCAAAGAGATTTGACACAACAATTGTAATGTTCATGCATGTATTTACATGCATATTTGTAAGTATATATGTTTATATATGTATGTATACATCCTTTGACAACCTTATAATATTCAGAAATGCCAAATAATTAATTGATTCCATAAAAAATACACACCACATATCTGAACTTCTGAGATTATAAGACAAAATGAAAGTATAACCATTATCTGTAGAGCCCTTGAGACTTTGGTAGAACATAGGTCATTATCATAATATTTCTGTTACCAACTTCTGAGAAAATCAGTCTATGTTATCAAGATGACCATTTTCTTTCTTAAAGGTATTCACTTTCCTATCAAAATCCCCAGGAAAAGAAAAAATTCAGCTGTCCTTAGAGAACACAAGCAAAATGCTTGCCACAGAAAGACAGAGGCCACGAGGTTAGAACGTGGAGTTAATGACACAAAAATAAAAATGTAATGTCCATACAAGGCTGTTGCTTCTCTAAGAAAAACACATACCCCACTTATTGGTCTCAAACTGGACATATGTCTAAACTCCTGCCTTGCCTTTTATAGGTAGGAGTCATTTGCTTACCGTAAGATCAAGAAGGTTTGCTGAACGCACAAGCCTGTAGGCACCACAACAAAAAACACTTCAAAGCATATAGGCAACTGAAAACAGGTCAATACAGTGGTTTTAAAGCATTTTAAAAAATTCTTTGATACTCCTTCCATTAAAAGATGGAGTCCAATACTCATCAGTACCTCTTTTTTTTTTTTTTTTTTTTTTTGAGACGGAGTCTCGCTCTGTCACCCAGGCTGGAGTGCTGTGGCCGGATCTCAGCTCACTGCAAGCTCCGCCTCCCGGGTTGACGCCATTCTCCTGCCTCAGCCTCCAGGTAGCTGGGACTACAGGCGCCGCCACCTCGCCAGGCTAGTTTTTTGTAGTTTTTTTTAGTAGAGACGGGGTTTCACCGTGTTAGCCAGGATGGTCTCGATCTCCTGACCTCGTGATCCGCCCGTCTCGGCCTCCCAAAGTGCTGGGATTACAGGCTTGAGCCACCGCGCCCGGCCTTTTTTTTTTTTTTAAGGCAGAGTCTCCCTCTGTCACCCAGGCTGGAGTGCAGGGCTACCATCTTGGCTCACTACAACCTCCGCCTCCCGGGTTCAAGTGATTCTTATGCCTCATCCTCCTGAGTATCTGGGACTACAGGTGAGTGCCACTACACCCAGTAAATTTTTTTGTATTTTTAGTGGAGATGGGGTTTCATCATGTTGGCCAGGCTGGTCTTGAACTCCTGACCTTAAGTGATCTGCCCACCTCGGCCTCTCAAAATACTGAGATTACAGGCATGAACCACTGTGCTTGACCCTCGGTGACTCGTTTTAACTAATGGAACTCAGCAGAAGTGACATGGCATGACTTCAGAGATTAGGTTAGAAAAGGCAGCATCGCTTCTACCAGCTCTCCCTCTTGGGACCTGTGTCCCTGGAAACCAGTCACCGTATTGTATGGAAGCCCAACAGCCACGTGAGAAGGCCATTTGTAGCTATTCCAGCCACAGTCATTGCCAAGGGGCCAGCTGAGAGCCAGTGGCCACAGCCTGCAGCCACAGCCAGCCACGGGAGTGAACAAGCCTCCAGTGGTGCCAGCTAGCTACCTTTGAGCTTCCTAGCTGAATCCAACAAGAGCAGAGATAAGCTGTTGCCACCAGCCAAGCCCAGATTTTCCATTTATCAAATAAAATAAGTGATGTTTGTGTTGTTTTAAGCCACTGAGTGTTAGGATGACTTGACACTTAGAAATAGATGAAGGGAACAGACGGTAGCACTAATTCCTAACACACAAAATAAATATTTGTCCGTAAGAATAATCTCTTACTTGACTATAATAATATACTTTCCATTAATAATGATGCCTCTGGGGCCTTCCATTCTGGAACAGCAAAATTAATTCCTGCGTAGGCCTCGCATGATAAAAACTCAATGGAAAAAATATGTTGAGTCCGCCTCTCTCCCATTGTCTATTCCCTTTAGTACAGTCATGGGCTTTCTTCAGGAGCAAGGATGACCCTCTGACATGCTACCTTAATTGGTGGATATGTGGTACACATATTCACAAAGGTGTGAGAGGCCTGTGATCATTACACTCACACCAGCAGGACCCTTACTGAATTCCTGATTATGCGGTACTCTTCACATGAGATGTGTGGTCACATTTTCTAAACTAATAATGAGCACACGTGGTCGGATAGAGAGAGAAACCACATGAGATATACATTAAACTGTAATTAGTTATACATTTAATAGATACATTTAGTAAACAGAACAAAATCATATAAGTTCAAGAGTGGCAAAATTATTGTATTTATTTGTTTGGACTGCCATAACAGAGTACCGCAACCCAGGTGATTTAAACAACAAAAATTTATTTTGTCACAGTCCTGGAGGCTGTAAGTTGGAAATCAAGGTACTGGTAGGGCCAGTTTCTTCTGAGGCCTCTCTCTTTGGCTGATAGAAGGCTATCTTCTCCCTGCGTCTTCACCTGGTCTTCCCTCTGTCTCACTGTGTCTTGATCTCCTCTCCTTCTGACATCAGTCATATAGGTTAGGGTCCACCCCAATGTTTTCATTTAACCTTAATTAACTCTTTAAAGACCCTGTCTCCCAAACAGTCACATTCTGAGATACTGGGAGCTGAAATTCAATGTATTAATCTGAGGGGATCACATTTAGTCCTTAACAGCTAGAAAATGCATTGGCTGACTTCCTTCTTCCTCTTCGGTTCACCATACCTCCACATTTGTAGTACATACTATTTGCCAGGCCTGTGATGAGTATTTTACATGTCATCTCATTCATACTTTGTGGAGTGGCTAGTTTTATGCCCATTTTATGGATAAGGAGCCTCAGGTTCACAGAGCTGGTTTGTTTTCCCAAAATAAGGCAGGTTGTAAATGGCCAAACCCAAGTCTGCGTGACTCCAAAGTCCGTGATATCTTCATCAAACAGGTGTGCTGCACAGTGAGCTCATTCAACTCAACAGCTCTTAGGAGCATCTCTCCTATTCACACAAGAGCATGTTTGGCTGGGTGTGGCAGCTCATGCCTGTAATCTCAGCACTTTGGGAGGCTGAGATGGGAGTACTGCTTGAGCCCATGAGTTCTAGGCTGCAGTGAGCTATGATTGAACCACTGGTCTATAACCTGGGCAATAGAACAAGACCCTGTCTCAGAAAAAAAGCAGGTTTATTTTACTTTTACTCAAAATAGATATTTTAAATAATAACATATTATATACAATGAGAAATCAATAGACGGTATTTTTAAGTGGGTGGTGAAGTGGAAATAAATTAATATTGCCATTACTCACAAGATATTGTCTAGAGAAGAAAATATATATTATAAAGTTAAATTATGAATATATATACAAACATATATATGTATTTAAAGGTAACTACAACGCAGCTGTGGTAGTATTTATACAAGAGAAATTGGCAAATGCTATATACATTTTTCTGAAGAGCAGGTTGTCAAACATTTATCCCCATCCCACTGCTATAAAACATTAAAATACAAAACTTTCATTTTCTCAAAAAGAAACCCTATGCTAACACAATGAACTACAAAAAGAAAATTATTAAAAATAAAAACTAGAAAACATTGAATGAAATATGCTTATAAAACTATGAAATACCTACCATATAAAGATAAAGTGGGTTAAACTAGTCTGTGGAACACAAAAAGATTCATTGGGGTTCAAAGCAAAACCCAATTGTAAAGTATATACAAGATGCTCCCAAACCACTCACTGCCCCAAAAAATGACATAGAATGTTCAAAAACACAAAGATGAGAAAAGGAATGCCTGGCAAGTGTAAACAAAATGAAAGTCAAGATTGTAATCTTAACACTGAGTGAAGCATTACCAGAAACTGGTAACACTGGCTGTCCCTAGGAGAGGGATAGTAGTGAGATAAATTACCAATGATTAATGATTCTGCATTTCATTTGAAACAATTTTAGTATTTCAGTATTACATGTGTTTATCACTTATTTCAAATGAAAAGAATAATGTATTCTTTAGAAAGTAACATACCTCGTAAGCCAATGGATCTCAGACATTTCCATGTATCAGATATGGCTGGAGAACTTGTTAAAATGCAGATCACTGGGCTCCATTCACAAGCAATACTTATTCAGTAGACCTGGAATTGAGCCCAGGGATCTGCATTTCTTATAAAATCCACAGATGATTCTCAGTCCAACTTGAGAACCCATGACATAGGCATACTCATGGACGAGAGGGATTCCCAGACAGCTGAATCCATGGAGTACCTTCCTAATTTGAAAGCGGAGGGCTAAGAGGAAATTAGCACCTGCAATGTATCCAAGGAAGAGTAGCGTGTCCTCAATCACATGAAAGGGAGTTCCCTTTATGAGGAGATATCCACAAGGCCGGTGTAAATCAGGATATGAACGTTCAGATAATGGCATGCTCACACCATCACCTCTGAATTTGTTTCACCTTCCTTTCTGTACTGGTAACTCCTCCTTGGGGTTTTTCTCCACAGCTTTTCAGAGCCCCAGGCTTCACTGTTCCCTGAGGTCTGCCTGATTGACATTCCATTGTCCAATCCTTGCCATAGTGAATATGATCAACTAATGAATAGCAACAACAATGACTTCCAAAAATCTTTACAATTTATAAAGTTTTCTCTCATATCTTGTTTCACTTGAGAGTTCCTTCAAATGGAATATCACATCATTTTTTGGATTGAAAGCCAGTTAATTAGAAATGGTTGATGCGATCATAAATGCCTAAATGATAAACAATAATCAACGTTGAAATTTTAAAGTGTGACACAATTTTGTGAGGAAAGATGCTGAGATAAAAGGAACTTTTCCAGCACCCCTCAACTCCACACATGGCTGCTTAAATGACCCATGGGTGCTAGATTTTCAGCAGTTAGATGCTTTGTAGGTATCTTGGGTTAAAATGCAGTATAATAATCTGTATTTATTGGAAACAATATGTTCTAATTTGTATTTGTGTCAAATGCCATCCTGCTATGTGAATATCCACTTCAAATCTTCCAGTTCCTGGGGAGGCTAAGGAAGCCTGCAGTGCTGACCTATGGTGGGTCGTAATGGACAACACCTGCAATGCATTCTACACATGGGCTATTTGAGGGGATCGTCAGCTCTTTAAGCAGAGCTCTGGTAGCTTCTTGTCCAGCACTTGGAATGGGGCCTAACATACAGTAAATGCTAAGGTCCTGGTTAGCAGCATTGGATGCCCACTGAAGTCACCTGGGGAGTTTGTAAAAACAGGAATGCCAGGGTCCCTTCAGAGATTCTGGTTAATCAGTCTAGGATGTGGCCTGGCATAAGGATTCTTAAAAGCACCTCTGATGCTTCTATTGTATTGTGAACTTTGAGAACTACTCTGCTGAAGCACAACCTAAGAGCACCAAGTGCTCCTATGTCTGACATTTAGAAAATGAATAGTGGTGAAGTTTTGTAGCTATGCTTTAGCAAAGGAAGGTACACTTAGTTGAACAAGTTCTCTCTTTTGGATTTGTTTTCCAGCTTCCCAGTTAGGACTAGCTGATCTGAGAATTAAAGATTAATTTTTAAAAAGGAAGAATGACATAAACATAAATTTTAAGCTCAACTCAATACAGACATCCCTTCTATCACTCATGTATTATAAAAACCTTGTGTGAACCTTCTAAGTGCTAAGATTGGGGATAAACCAAGAATAAGACAAATTTGGCTTCTTCTCTTTGATGATGCCTTGACTAGCAGTCATCTCAGTTCATCTTGAATTCTTTGTCCCCTAGGGAACTCGCTCATTCAATTGTCATATAAATGTCAGACACTGTCCTAAGTGATTTGCATACAGTATCTAATCCACAAATGATACATAGGTTACTCTTATGGTACATGAGGTACACATGCGTAGAGATGTTCCAGGATCTGTCCAAATTTATGCAGTCAGCAAGAGCAGAAACAGGATCTAAATCTAGAGCCACCTCACTTCAAAACCCATGCTTTTATCATCCCACTCTCTTTTTTTGGATAAATGTCATTGCTCAGAATTCTGAAATTTTACTCTGACCTTCTATCAAGTACCTAGGACATTTGGACGACTGCAACATCAGTGGGATTCTCCACCATGAGAAATTTTCAGATATTGGAAAATAGCATCTATGTTCACTTATTTTTCTTCACTCCAGATGTCAATCATCTTGGCCATTTGTCTCTGGTTTTATACTCAGTGACCAATGCCCATCTTGAGTTCTATCACGGAGTGCTGGACATATCTTATCAGGACTAGTGGTTTACTAAGTGCTTTCTAATATTGTACTATTTGATACTCATAAAACACCTGTAGAAGGTGTCATTTGCCCAACAGACGGTATCAGGTTTCTGCCTTCAAGTCCAGCATGCTGGAAGAGATGGTCAGGTACGACTGCATTTCATGGAACCAAATGGACCATGGATTGATTTTTTTTCTCATGTTCCAGCAAACTAAGTCATATCATTTCATGCATCAATATGTAAATGAAACGCAACACTATTAAGCAAAACAAGGAGATCATTATAAAGTCAAGGACATCTTATACCTTTGGAAAGGAAAATGGGAAGGGAAGGATGGGAGCTTCTGAGAGGCTGGAAATATTCAATGTGGTGGTGGCTTATATGGGTGTTTGTTTTACCACCACTCTTACACAATTTTGCACTTTTCTGGTTGTATGTTCAGGGAAAAAGGAACTTGTTCTAATGCTTTGTAAAAAAAAAAAAAGGAACTATAATTTGTGGCACATTTTAGAATAAATGGTACCTTTCTTTTTCTTTCTTTAGCTCATATTCATAGCTTTTCATTGACCACGAATAAGTTAAATATAATTCATTAAAATAAGCTCTAATATACTCAAGATAATGTTGTGATATAAATGCTCGAAAGGAGAAAGATTTCTCTTTCACTTTATTTATGCCATGAAAAGGTATTTTTTTAACTCCAAATCGCATCAGTAATAATGACGATCTTAATGACAGTTCCCAAACCTATAAGCCAATATGCCAATATTCTGATTTGATTCTTAGTCAAGCATCCTGACTCACAGAGAGTTCTTTTAAGGAGTAGCTTAATGAAGTCCTAACACTGGCCTGAAGAGGAAAGCAAAGAGAAAGCTCAGGCCCGCTGTCATTTCCTAGACCCACTTTTAAAATCAGCCTATCAATTAAACTAAGCAAAAGCTTCAGAAATTCAGAAATAATGTTCTGAATAAACAGTTATTTTGCAGTGACTAAAATGGCAGTAGTGACTTTGGTTAATCAGTAGCATATACTTAAGAACAGGATCAGAAAAAATAAAATAGAAGGGCCTTATTTTAAAAAATCATGTGGATAATATTATTCTATTATCTCTCGAGGAATAAAAATAGCATTTTCATTAGCTTTAAAAAGCATAAGCAAAGTAACCCATTACTTTTCCAAGTCAATTGCAGACTGTTTCCCTTAATTGACTTTTTCAAGTCAGTTGCAGACTGTTTCCTAGCCTATCTGTATCCCCACAACCTTTTCTCAGTTCTGCCTGCAATTACAGCCTTTCACATCAACAGCCTGGCCTGTGGGTCCAAAATGCCAAAGCAGGGCTCTGAATTATTTTACATATATAACATCTAGGTATATGCCAATTTGCAAAGATAATTTAGCAGTTAAAATTGTATGGTTCCAAATTTTTTAGGTTTTAATTCATATTTAGAATCCAAGAAGATAGTCACACACACACAAACACACACACGAGACACGCCCACATTATTACTATATATCTTTAGCCAGAGAACTACACATTCAAGTTATATATCATCAGTCCCTAGTAACTTCAGTAACAGCAAACCTACGGGAAGAGTTTGTGTGATAAGACATCTATGAACAATTTGTACTCCCTTATGGATAGCTTAGACAGGCTTCAAATAGTACATGGTCTAAATCCAGTGTTAAACCAAAGGATAACATTTTAATACTATTTAGCATAATCACTTAGTAGTATGTATGGAATAGACAGAAACAATAAAACTATTGTACTAACGTCTTAATTTTTTTAAACATATAACTAAATGGTAAGACATTGCAAGGTGCAAGCTGCAATTATGCTTCACTGATAACATACAATATAATAATATAGACAACATCTATAGCTGTCCTCAGTGTCGTTTATGAATCATTAAATAACATCATTATTAAATAACATCAGTGACTGTAACCTCTGAACATTCATTTCTCTACCTTACTCATATGGAGAGTTTTATTTACTTATTTTTTGTAGAGATGGCTTTCATGAAACATATTTCATCTTCGTTTATAAGTTGAGAATGTTGCCTTTTCAGGTCTTGAAGCAATTTGCAAATGCACATTGCAACATGCCTGCCTTGAACGCTGCTGTTGGAATACTCAAGAATGGAATGAAAAACAATACTGGCAGTAAGAACCCTCAAGGAAGATGGGTTCCACGAGCTAGTTTTGAACTTTTCAGCTACATTTCAAAAGAACTTCGTGTTTTCTTCCCGAATTGCCACAGCATGTTTGATTTGGGGCATACCAAAGCACCGCTACCTCGGCTTTCTTGGTTGTCTGCTTTTAGCATTAAAAACAACTTAGTTAACCTTCCGCATTTTAGGAGCAGCAAAACACAATAGATGCTTTCACGTTTAACAGAGGCTTAGGAATAATAATAGTATCAATGAGTCAGGCTGGCTTTCTATTGATTGATGGCCTTACTTACAGAAGAAAATGAGTGGATGTGGTGCAAAGCACTTTATTAATCATTTTTAAACTCTGAGTTTCTGAATGGCACTCTTTCATTATCCTCCTAAATGAAATCAACCAGAGTACCTTATTTGCCTATATATCTTAAGATTAAGAAAAAAGTTAATACCCTACATTCATATCAGATGATTCTTCAGCAGTAGCAGTTAAAAGAAAAAAAAAAGGGGGGTATGCTGGATTTACTTCTGTTAACGAGCCCAGCCATTAACAAACCACAGAAGCAAGGTCTCCTCTCATTTCTTCTCATTGTTGGTGACTTACTGCCAGATGATAATCAGCAGGTGTCTCTTTCTACAGTCAATCAGTCAATCAAAGCTTTTATTAAATAATTATAAAGGCTTTAACATGACATTAAACTCTAAAAAAAAACTGGAATGTCCGAGCAAAAGTCATTGACGAGATTCACAAAACAAAGGTAAACGTGGCTCCGGAATGCTCCAGTGCTGTTTCGATTTCGGGGTCTTCCACAATAAAAACATTAATAAAGAGCTGTGTTTTTATTTCTTAGGACTCATCAGACGACTTTCATGAAAAGGTACAGAGGACGTGATGATCCTCACAGTCTTACAGAGACACAGGCATCAACCACAGAGGAAAACAATTTTTAGTTTTAAGTTAAGTGAATTTACTAAAATAGGTTGTTTACAGTTTCCAGGCTTGGCTATGGAATGATAATAAGCCTTTGGATAGTGGATGGTCCTATGTGCCTGATGTGTATTAGACATTCGTATGACTTATATAGGAAAAAAATACAGAATATAGAGAAAATAAATTTGAACAAAACAAATAACCTTACACTGAATACTCCTACCCGTATCCTCTTCACTAGTGAGAAAAAAAAAAAAAAAAAAAACTCCACGAGAGTGAAGGTAAAAATTACAGAAAGGAAAAATTAGAGTGGAAACAAAAAATGTTTGCCAAGGGGAAACACACTTCAGATAAAAATAAACAAAATTCTCTTTGCATTTTTGTACTCATAATTTTTCCACTGGGTACATTTGCACAGTTGGAATTAGGAAAAAAAAAAAAGAACAAAAACAGCAAATTTCCCACTAGCACATTTGCTAGAAGAGGAAAAAGGGAAAAAAAAGCCCTGCAGGTCAAGTCTCACCGAGAGAATGCCAAATGTCTTTGTGTCCAGTTATTTATGGTTTCAGATAATTGTACAGAAAATATCAAATTTGCATAGTGTGATTATTGCTGATTATTTATCTAGCAGTCAAAATGTTTCAGTGGTTCCTAGGATGACAGATTGACAAGTCCTTAAAACTCATTCATTTTATGAAATTTGCATGTAATTAGGCAATAATGAAGGGATGTTTGTGGACAGAGGATTACACTACAATATGCTGGAAGCAATTCAAATGCTTGACAAAGTGTTAACATTATCTTCAGATTCAACCAAGCCTTAAATGCTTGGCTAAAAATCACTAACTGCATGAATTGAGTAAAGAAGATTTAGAAAATTATCAATGGAGTAAAATGTGTGGGGTTTTTTTTTTTCCCACTCTTTAAAGTACATTCACTCACTAGACTTAGCTATATTGGGGAGTATTGTTGAATTCAAATGAGTCAGTAATGGTCTAAGATTTGAAGAGTAAAGGCAGGGAGAAAAGCCAAGATGGTGATGTGAAAAGGGCCATCTCACGTGTCCACCAATCCTGTCTACGAATTGAGCTCAGCCTCTCTCAAGGTGGTGACCTTGGAGAGATTATGCCTGAAACTCAGTGCTTCTACACACTGTGTTGTGTAGATTTGAGACAGTAGTCTGTTTCCTAAGGTCTGAAAAAGAGTTTTTCCTCCCACTCCTAATGGCTTTTAAAGCCTGGACGTTTCCTGCAATTGAGGTTTTCATGTAAAGTAATAACGTTTCTTTTCTCCCCCAGAAAAAAAAAAAAAAAACGCATATTTCAATTCACAGTATCTTAAAATTAAAGAATTATAGTGACAAGCACAATGCCAGATGATATAAAGACGGTTATGAAAAAAATGATACCTATTATTATGTGGTCTTCCAGCTGAAATCCTACACCATTGCATTTCCAGGGTTGAGATGGACATTATAAAATCTGCATTTGAAAGTTATAGATTGTCTCTGATCTGCACACAGAAACGTCTTTTCAAGTAATTGATGTATATTATGTAAAACGCTTCCTTTCAAAACCAGACTACCTGAAGTATTGGATTATTATAGTAATTTAAATCAATGAAAATCTTAACAAAGGTTTATGGAGAGTTGTAAGAGGAATAAAAGTTATTTCTTTTGACTGCTGGATCCATAATTTATAACTTGATTTGAGAAGATAGGTGCTCATTCCTTTGTGATTTTACTAAGGATTTTTAATAGTGCTTTGGGGGTACTGAGTGTGGGAGAAGGCAACCACATTTTAAAACAAAATATCCAACTAATTTTCTGTGCATAGACTGTAGAAAGCCTTGAATTTCATTCCAAAATGTGTAAACCCAGTCGGTAGACAATGAGGATGCCAACAAGTGTCTTCCTTCAGCAAATTCACCCAATCAACCACACAGACAAAGAGCTTTTAAAATCTAAGAACTCCTCCAAAACCATCCATTTATATGTTTTTGCATCTCCTGCTGTAACTCATTAGTCAAATCAGGTAAATTTTAGACAACACACTTCAATATTGAAGTCATCATAAAATGCTAAAAAGAGTAAAGACGTCCCAATCTTTGGTAGACTCTCCTAGGGTTCTTTCACTGAGATGCATAAATTGAAAGTCAGTTAGTCATGGTAAGCTAATAGCTATAAACAGCATCCCACCCCCCAGTATCATATGATTCGTGTCATAAAGCTCAAAGTGGGTTGGTAGGAGAGCTCTGTTCTATGCAGATACTCATGAAGTCAAGCGCCTTCAAACAAAACGTCCCACAGTTTTCAGGGCCTGTGAGTCCTGCACCAGACCCGCTGCAACCGGTCGGAAGGCAAGAAAGACAAAGAGCTGGAGGGTGGGGTGGAAAGCATTTTTAAAGTTCAGGCTGGGCAGTGATGACCCAGGTCCACTCCATGCACTGAATCTAGTCATAGTGATCGTGAAAAGGTGACCCAGCTGTGTGCCAAGAAGAAAAAGGACATAGAATTGGGCATACACATAGCTTTGTGTCTGCCACATATTGCCTGGTTATTGCTAATAGCTGACCATTGTTTGACTATTCTGTTAATCGGCTGCTATCTCTTTGAAGCAAAATTTCTCCAAAGACTCATCTGTAGTGATATATTTAGCCTTTCTCTTCTCATTTTCTCTTAAATTTAACTATAATTCGTTGTTTGCCCCATACCAACAAAGCTGTTTTCATCAAGGTCATCAGTGACCTCCACCTTAAAAAACGTGATAGTTATTCCTCAGTTCTCATTGTACTGGACCTGCCAACAGGCCCTGCCTGAGAATATTATCCTTACTTGGCTTCCAGGACATGAGTCTCTCCTGGTTTATTTCCCCTATCTCATTGTTTGCTTCTTCTCAATTTTCTTTGCTGGTTCCTTATTCTTTCTTCAACCTCTAAAAGTTGGACTGTCATTGTTCTACCTACATTCGTGCCCACATTATATATTTAACTCAGATGTCTCTCTGAAACTCCAGATCCATATATCCAATCAGTTACTCTACTTTTCCACTTAATAGACCTGTTAAACTTAGCATGCTTTAAAGTGAGCTCTAACTTACTGCACCAAAACTCCTTGTCCTCCATCAGTGGCAAGACCGTATTTTCACCTGCATATATATTGAACACAAAGAAACAAACAAAAACCCTTCATTCCTCTTGTTTTTAGCTCCACAGCGATCTTGGTGGTGGATCCTTTAGGCTCTGCCTTTAGACTCTTTTTTTTTTTTTTCCTGAGACGGAGTCTCACGCTGTCGCCCAGGCTGGAGTGCAGTGGCCGGATCTCGGCTCACTGCAAGCTCCGCCTCCCAGGTTCACGCCATTCTCCTGCCTCAGCCTCCCGAGTGGCTGGGACTACGGGCGCCGCCACCTCGCCCGGCTAGTTTTTTGTATTTTTTTAGTAGAGACGGGGTTTCACCGTGTTAGCCAGGATGGTCTCGATCTCCTGACCTCGTGATCCGCCCCTCTCGGCCTCCCAAAGTGCTGGGATTACAGGCTTGAGCCACCGCACCCGGCCTGCCTTTAGACTCTTTCTGGAATCTGATCACCCCCATTCATCCAAGCTATCATCGCCTCTGTCCAGGATGACTGTGACAGCCCCCAACTGTTCTTTCAGTACCCATCCTTCCCCCAAGTGACCACAGTGATCTCCTAAAAATTCAAGTCAGATATTTCACTCGTTTATTTACCACCTCTATTTCCTGTCTTTCTCTGATGTGAGACCAAAGCCCCTCCCGTCACTCAAACTCCTTCATCATCTGGCTCCCATTCCTTGTCTGGCCTCCCCTTCTTCTGCTTTCCCCACTAGTGCTTCTGCTTCAGCCATGCTGGCCTCCAAATGCTCCCTCAAACATTTCAAGGTTGCCCCCCACAACTTCTCAACATTTAGTACTTTTTGTATACTCGGATGAGGATCATCTTCCCAAAATTCCCTTATGGTCCATTCTTTCACTTCCCGAGGTCTTCTCAGTGAGGGCTTCTTTGACAATCTATGTATATTGCAAATGACACTACCTACCCTCCACCTCAGCACTCTCAATCTCCTTCCCTCACTCTTCTCTTTGTCCTGTCACTCTCAAATATCCCGTATATTTTATTGGTTTATGTTGCTTATGATCTCTTTCTTCCAAATGCTGTTTTGGTTAGTGTGAATCCCCAGTGCCTAGAAGTATGCCCTGACATGATAGGCACTTCATAAATATTTAATGAAAAAGTGAATGAATGAATTTCCCCAGCTGGTGTCAGGACCAACTTGAAAAAGAAATTAAGAACAGCCTATCTTGAAATCAAAGCATTTCTAGAGAAAAAGAATTCTGTGAAAGGACTGAAAGCACTAATGGAGCCTGTCAGCAATGAAAATGCCGAGGAGTGTGAGATACTGATAGTATTTGGTACATGTACAATCCAAGAATAGGATCTGTATCCTTCAAGTCATTAACTCCATAATTGACTCAACTTCCCTACCAGAATAAGAGAGAAGACCCTTGCATGGGATTCCATGAGCATGGGTTTAGTGTGAGCGTAGATGGACCTGGTCTGTGAGGTTGGGGCATGGAGAATACGATATATAGAACCAATATAGTTTCCTGGGCCACACCCAGTAAGTCAGGACAGACTGTCAAATCCATGTCAGGAAAGGTAGAATAAGAGAGAATCCACAGGAAGAACGAGATGTGAATTCAAAAGTCATCCTTTGAAGCAACAGTTATAGCAAATGATGGGAGCAATTTATAGGGCATCTGTGCATAAGGAGCTTTAGGCAGCTGCTTTGTTCAGACAATAAGTATATTCATATGCAAATCAGAGCAAAAATCAATGGCCATTGTGGGGGAAGAGGTACTGGTGAGACTGACATCCATAGACTGCTGGTGGAACAAGAGGGGCAGTATTTTTACAATGAAAAATAGTAATGTAGAAAGTTATAAAAGTCATATCTTTCATGTAGGTCATACCATAACTTGGAATTTATTCCATGAAAACGTAATTAAACAAAAGAAAATAACTACATGCTCTGAAACACGTTGTTGCAGTGTCTGTCAAAACCAGAAATTTGATGTACCTATAAGTTCATCAGCAGATATTATGCTGCCATTAAAATGATAAGTTGCAAAGACTATGTAAAATAGTAGATAGCAAACTTTTTCTGTAAAGGGCCAGAGAAAAGGTATTTTAGGCTTTGAAGGCCATAAGGGAGTCATAGATGATATATAAACAAATGGGCATGGCTGCTGTATCAGCCTGGTAGGACTGACTTAATAGATAACATAAGCTGAGTGTATTACACAACAGAAATTTATTTTCTCACAATTCTGGAAGCTGAAAATCTAACATCAAGGTGTTGACCGATCTAGTTTCTTCTGAGGCCTCTCTCCTTGGCTTGCAGATGGCTGCCTTCTTGCCGTGTCCTCACATAGCCTCTCTCTGCGTGCACACACATTTTGCTCTCTTCTTAGGAGGAAATCAATTCTATTGGATCAGGTCCCCACCCCTGTGGCTTCATTCAGCTTGAATAATCTCTTTAAAGGCCCTGTGTCTAAATACAGTCACACTGTGGGTTAGGGTGTTCACATATGAATTTTAAGGAGACATAATTCTACCCATAATAGCTGTGCTCTAATACAACCTTAATTTCAAAAATAAGCAAAGGGTTGTATCTGATCCATGGGCCATCATTTGCTGACCCCTGATTGAGAAGCATGGTACATATACCTAATATAGGAATCGCAGTATTAAATTATTTTGAAAGCACAACATGTAACTGTACATGCCAAGATTACAGTTATAAAAATATCAGTATGTCCGTAGGCATCCGGTCTGGTAATGTTTCCTTTTGTTCATTGTGTTTATTATTAATACTGCTACATTGGTAACAGGGAAAAGGTGGAGAGGAGGAGGAAAAATGAAGAGGAGGAAGAAAATACTGAGAGTAAAAGCAAACATTTAGTGTGTGCTTTCTCTAAGTCAGGCCCTCTGCTGAACACTTTCTAGCCACTTGTGCTTTAACTTCTCACAACGGAGTCAAGTCTTGCTTCCACACCACTTCACAGATACAAAAACTGAGTCTGAGTAAGTTAAGTAAATCACCCAGAGTCTAACAGATCATCTGAGACCCAGGTTTGTCTAACTCCAGAATCTAAAGTCTTAACCGTGGTTACTCTCAACTTCTTTGATTATCCACAATTTTTATAGCAAGAAAATACGATTAAAGAATTATATTCCTTTGCAAATAGTATACATTGAATACAAATTAGACAAGCACCTTATGTAGCTGCAAACACATTAGGATAGCATTGCTTTGAAAGGTAATAGATGAACCATATGAAATTAACTTTATTGTAAGTACAAAATGTTCAAATATGGAAAATTTCATATGATTCAACTTAATTTTCAACTCAAAATCAAGGTAGATCTTGGCTCTGGCCTTGGAGGCCACTCAGGTGGGCCCACCTCATGAAAGCTTTTCCAAGGTAAACATTAAGGCCTGCCACAGCCTGGAGAGTCAAATCAGCCAAACAAGGTACAAAGATTTCCATTTACTGGGCTACAGCAGAGGAGGGTCTTCAAAAGTATTTACACATTCTTTGCTAGCGATGTGCTTCATGTTTGGGTGCAAAATATAAATAGGCTGAAAAATATTTGTTTATTATTTTAGGAAATTTAGAAGTTGTAAAAAATGTCAAATTTAACAACCCCTGAGACTGAAACTCTTTATCCACTTGCCTGACTGCATATGGAGTTTGGGAGATTGCACGGCTAACTTCTATCCTAGGCTTTTCTCTCCAGTGAGTCCTCTCCAGAAAGGACTGCTTCTCACTACGAGGGAATTCACTGGTCTTAGGATGCTTTTTTGTTCTTGGCCTCTGAGCCCAGAATAGGATTAATGCCAAATCTATTGGTCAGTGGCCGGAAATCGCCGTATGTCAATCACTGAAGAGTTGGTAGACCATCCTCTCACAACTGCTTAAGTGTTAAGTGTTTCAGAAGCTACTAACCAGTAGAAAAACTACTAATCAGATCAACTACTAACCAGGTGTCACAGAGGACACTAGCAGAGGAAAGGCTGTATGGTCATCTGAGAGCTAAGGACCTGGGCCTAACAACTGATTGTGGTCTATTGGTGTTCTGGGGCCCATCATCATTAAAGACACCCTCTCACAGAAGCACTGCCTGGGGTCTGAATGGATACAGCCTCAGTCTGACAGTCAGGTGCTGGAAATAGGCAAAGATTCATGCATTGCTTCAGCATATAAAACCTCTTGTGGAATTGGAAATACCTGCTAACTGAAATGGACCATGGGAGAGTTAAAGACATTTCAGACAATTCTCAGAGATACCAGTAGCTCTGTCTGTGGTTCAGGATCAATGGAGCTTCCAAAAAATCTTTTCCATAGTACACTTCTCTTCTGGCCTCCTGGTGGGAAAACTCAATGTGTGATATCATGCCAAGGCACACCATGTATAATTAATCAGATTCCATCAGATTCTCCACATATTACATTTCATGAGAAACAGGAAGTAGAGCAGCATAGCTGATGAGTCAGATGTTGAAACTCAGGATGCCCCATTCCAGCTCCTTTGCAGAAATTAGATGCCTAGTGTAGCACATGCCCAGCAGAAAGCCAGCATTCATCGGATGTTTGGTTTCATTCTTTAAAAAATTAATGCATTAAAAAAGACTGGCTCCAGGCATGTAAAATTAAGTCAAGGCACTCCTCATTTTACCAGGCAAAGGAGGTAATGATATTCTGTATACTCATCTCTCTTCTTCTTAAAGTTTTGCAGGTAATATTCTCTATTACATATACCCTGGACATTCATGAGAGCCGGAAGCTGCCATCCCAACATGTGTGGGTGGAGGCATGAGAGGTGTAGATGATTTTATTAGATCCCACCCTCCCTATGACTTGGTTACCTCATCACTCAAAATTATTTGGCCTATTAAAGTCAGTGCCCACCACTTCTCCACCTCCTGACTCACTTCTCTCTCCCTGACCTTCCTTTTCCACTGAAGCTACCTATTGTTGGTCTTGCTACAATAAATAAAACCCACTGAGCTTCCAGCATGGATAGACCACATTCTTTATCAAATTACATGCTTACCATCTTCATTCAGGTGGAGGCGGAGGAGGGAATGGAAGGTCAACTGCATGTTGTGATTTATTTTTCAATCAAAACCCTTAGAAACAGCACTCTTATTCATCCTGTAAACCAATTTTTTAGGGGGGTTCCATGCCTCTGACAATCATGGAATAATTCCCAAATGTGCACATTGCAGGAGCCCCCTTATATTTTATTAGAAAACTAACCAGGCCGGGCATGGTGGCTCATGCATGTGATCCCAGCGCTTTTGGAGACTGAGGCTGACAGATCATGAGGCCAAGAGATTGAGACCATCCTGGCCTACATGCTGAAACTCCATCTCTACTAAAAATATGAAAATTAGCCAGGCGTGGTGGTATGCACCTGTAGTACCAGCTACTTGGGAGGCTGGGGAAGGAGGATCACTTGAACCCGGGAGGCGGAGGTTGCAGTGAGCCATTGCCCCACTGCACTCCAGCCTGGCAACAGAATGAGACTCCATCTCAAAGAAAAAAAAAAGAAAAGAAAAGAAAAAAGAAAACTAACCAACCAATTCATTGATAGTGTCTATATTCTAACTGTATCTCATTTAAGTGTGAATGCTATTTCTGAACAATCCCTGTGTAATGTGGCACATCTGTGCTCAAATCCCTGGAACCTATAAATACCATCATTTTTGGAAAAGGAGTCTTCGGATTAAGTTGAGGATCTTGAGATGAGATCATCATATATGACTCAGGTGGGACATAAATCCAATGATGTGTCCTTATGAGAAACAGAACAGATGAAGACATACGAAGAAGAAGATGCTATAAAGATTGAGGTAGAGACTGGAATGATGTAGCCACAAGCTAAGGAGGCCAAGAGGCCACGGATTGCTGATTACCACCAGAAACTGGAAGGGGTAAAGAAGCATTCTCTCCCAGAACATTCAGAGGGAGCATGCCCCTGCTGACATCTTCATGTTGTACTTTTGGCCTCCAGAACTGCGAAATAACGAATTTTGGCTATTTTAAGCCACTCAGTTTATGGTAACATTTATGGCAAACCTAGGACTCTGATGTACCCACTCTTTCAAATACTTTTTGGAAATGAACCTTCTTCAATAATTCCATCCCAAATAAGAGAAAATCTAGTGTGATTTATAATGTGATATGGAGCATGTTTTCTGTAAAGAGGAATCATGTCTGACTAATTCATTCAACAAATATTTAGCCACTCAACAAATATTTATTGGATGTGAGCTCGCTGCCAGACCCTGTAATAAATGCTGGAGATGAATTCTTTCCCTCGGGGATCTTACGTTCTAATCTTACCAGAGCTCTTTGATGAGGGCAGGAGGTATTTATAAATAAGCAATTAAACAAGGGACAGCTGGTGGCCCTAATGCAGTTAGATTTAAAATGTCTTGCAAAAATTCTGTGCAAAATAAATGTTCAAAATGGAGGTAGTCTGGCATCAGACCAGTGCTTGGTTATCGACAAGTAACCAGCTCAGAAAAAAGAATCAAAAAATAGAATTTTCACTATAGAAAATTGAGCTCTGTGACCAAAAACTTACTTTGAAACTATTTGGAATGATGAGAATATAGTGAAATCTCCAAGTTGCTGAAGCTAATAAGCCACTCCAAGTAGTGAGAAATGCTACCAGTGAAACCCCATGAATGAGTAGAAAAATGGCCAATGAACTTCAGTATAATCAAGGACGGACAAGGTAAAACTGTGGTGGCAGGGGAATCAGCCAAGGCCTTCTTCCAGTGATTAGCTCTTAGCGTCTTTCCTTTTGATGATCCAGAAGTGATTCTAGTCTCTTATCCAACTGTACACCAGTCCAGCCCATCTTCATCTCCCAAAATTACTTCTAAAATTTAGGACATAATTAATAAAGTTATTGGAAATGAGAACAGAAAACAGAATCAAACATTAAACAATTCTTGTACTTGCAGTGGCACAGCAGGGTTTGCCTCTTCATGGCCCAGAAAAGATTCATTGAGTAAGGAACCCAGAGGCATAGAGGTCTGCCGTATAAAAACACAGTGAATAAAACAGTATTATTATGTGCAGAAATGGAAAGTACACCACCTGGGTTAGTAAAGGTTATGCACACTTAAAGGATATGGGTGATTTATCACTGATTATTCCATGAAATTCTAGATAGACTTGAAAGGCTCCCTTTGAAGTTTATTGTGTGTGTGTGTGTGTGCGCGCGTGCGTGTGCATGGGTGTGTGCATTGTGTACATATATACAGCAGATGTTTGATATATATTTATTGGTTGATTATTAACTGAAAAAATACCACAGAGCAAACAAAAGGCAAGCTATTTAATCAGGTGAGGAGTAAATTTAAGGAACTTGTTAATCATAAAGATTATATGGACTGACCACAGAAATAGACTCCAAAGGTGGGGGATAAGGTGCACTGAAGTAATCTGCATAAGTTATTGCAGGAAAAAGTTTGCAGGGGTGGGAGAAATGAGAAGTTTTCACAGGATTGGGATGAGGAAAAGATGATGACACTGCAACAATATTTGGTAATTAATATTTTGAAAATTTCACTCTAAAACGTTTTGAAACCAAACAAAAGAAACATTAAGTAAAAGAGGTCCATGGTTTGAGCTATATAGACTCTCTTTTTATTATTTTTATAAATCATTATTTTAAACTTTAAAAATACATAGGCACACAACCTCCTTTTTATTCTTTTGGGGAGGTTGGAGGAGTAGCATATTCTGTACATCACCCCATGTATTGCTTATTTTCACTTGAAGAACCCTCTGTATTTGTATATAAATAGTATTTTCATTTTTAAGAAAAGCTGTATAGTTTTTTGTTGTATACACACAGCATAACTTATTCAACAGGACCCTAGTGATTAACAGTAAGTTATCCTGAACTTTTCTGTTCTTACGAACAGTGTTTCATTGAATAAATGCACCTGTGTGGGTATATCTATAGGATAAAAATTTCTAAAAGTGAAGTAACTGAACCAAAAAGTCTGTACATTTTTAATTTTAATAAATGGCACCAAATTGTCTTCCATAATGTTATATCAATGTATGCCAACGTAATGTCATATAAAATGTCTTATGTTTCTAAACAAATATTTGACTGCCCTGTCTAGCACTAAATCCTGATATATTCCAGTCTAGGCTCACTTCAGTATATTTAGGCAAACTGACTAGATGCAAGATACTATACATTGTATTTCTGGATATTTGTCCACATCATTAGCATCTACTGTGTGCACCTGAAGAAGGGTGTCATTTCCCCGACCTTGCTTGATAAGATTCCCAGAAGAGATCCAGGCATGTGTAGTGCCTGAGAAATGCTATTTGATATTGATGATAATGACAAATGACATTTTAATTTACTAAAAGAGCAATTCAAGCTTCAGAAGTCTTAGAGTCTCACTTAAAATACTACACAACAACAGTCTACCCTTGCTATCCTTTTCATGGTCAGCTAATAAAAATACTTTTAATATAACAGTTCTGTTTAAATAGTATTAACTTGATATTAGTTTTGTATTTTTATAACCTTCAGTTTGTGGTGATTCCTTAGGAAAAACAGATTTACATTTGATAAAACATTTCATCCTCTATTTCCTTTGCTGTTTCTGAAATACAAAGTATATTCATAAAACCCAAAGTGTCTGTTAAAAGTAAGAATGAATGGAGTCCCCAAAAGTAATTTATCTCTATCACTCGAGGGGCTAATACATCATGTACAGTTATAATGGCAGCCACAGATACCAAGATAACATTGTGTGAGTTGAGTTTGACATATAGAGTACTCCATGGGAGCCTGTAAGTGAAATTTTATGTCAGGTCCTAACAATTTATATAATCATGAAAACATTTTATCTAAGTTCTTGTGCCTCGAATCTGGGCTGCAGAGAAGGCTGATTACGCATTTAGAGCTCTCCTCTCTGGAAGCTTGCCTTGTTGTCAAAGGCAATGCAGGTCATGTACTCACACACATTATAAACACATATAACTGTGTATTGAATAAACCATTGAAAATAGGAATCTGAAATTATAGTACTTATGTATATGGAAATAAATGGCAGATATTCACCTTAAGCAACCTCTGGTAGAAGCAAAGTCAGAAAAAGTGATTTTAGTTCTGAAGAACATGGGGCTGATTAACCTTCCCTCAGCCCACAGCACATACGTAAGATCCGTGGTATAGCAGGGTGGTCTGTAGAGATATTTTTATGTACCTTCTTCAAAGAGCCTCAACTGAACCAAAGAGATAAGCTAAATTTGAGTTAGAATATCTCTGACAGAAGCAAGGAAGGAGAGGTTGGAAAAGGTGTACTAACGAGAGAAGCTATGATGGGGAAAAGCAAAGAGATAGTAAAAGGCAGTGCTCACGGGAAAGAAAAAAAAAGAGTAGATGTTAAGGAAATACTATATGCTGAATAGTAGAAAGTATAGCTTATAAATATTAAAAGTTAAGGTTTTAAATTGTAAAAGAGGGACAGTCTAAATGCTGTGCACCTAAATGAAATCCTAAATCCCACAGAATTACATGAACAATTAAGTCAAAATTACGACGGGGTGATTCAGGAGATTGGAAGGAGAGAACTGAAGCCTTGTAGAACCATCAGTTTAAAAAAATTACTCTCTATCTTTTTTTATTAATTAAATGAAATTGAGGGAGTGACTTGTGAGAAATATATTATTTATTGTAGTTCTTCTGATAATGAAGCCCAGATTACTTGAAACAAATTAATTGTAAGGAGCAAAAAGGTGGGTGGTTGATAGTTTTCAATTATCTTGCCATGAACCAAAAAGTGTGATCAACATGGGCTGTCAGTCAGGGTGCCAGAATTAGATGGATCACACAGACAAAGAAAACTGGGGAAAGTTGAATACAGAACTATTTACAAAGGTGTGAGAGGATTAAGGTAAGGAAACAAATGAGAGTGGACACTCTGGGGCTGGCCACAACAGGAAGACAATCCCACACCTGGGCATCGGGGCAAGGTGAGTGCATACTTTCCTGAATCCAGCAAGAGGAGCTACGACTTTCAGAGAGGAAAACAATGATCAAATTTAGCCCCATGGAAAAGAAGAAGAGGACTCATGACCTGAAGTCACTGTCTTCCTTCCTACCAATTGCCTGGAATTTTTTCCTACTGGACAAAAAGAAAAAAAAGCAGAGTCAAAGGGCAAGGGAGCCATGGATACAAGCCCATAAATGCCACATCCTCAGGGCAAAGAGCAGGGTATAGGAAATCTAGATGAACTCAATGGGTACATGGAAAACAAGTAGCAAAATGGGCAAACTTTTGCAAAAATGTTGTTGATCAAAGTTATTTGTCCTGGAATTGGTTGCATCATTTACGAAGTCAAACTCTTTAAGAGCAAAGTAGCCTCTGAGAATGTTGCATTAACTCTTTCTTGCTCAAGACTCCGTATGAAGAACTATAGCTTCTTTGATCCCACTGGTCACAGTCAGTCAGTAAGGAAGACAGCACCACCAGTCCTACCTGTGTATCTGTCATGGAGCACTTAGCTGTATTCTTCTTCATGACATCAGATTAAACTTTTAGAAGCTATGTAAATTTTAGCAATATTTCCCTTTAGGAAGTTGAAAAGAAAGAATCTAGATGAACAGATATAAATCTATTCCTATTGTACTTCCAGGAAAACATCAACTTGAAGTTTAAGTCTTATTAATGTGACTTAGTAGAATCAACTTACTTATCGAAAATAATTTTTAAATCACAACCTATGAGACTGAAAAATGTTGATAATTGTCCCAAATTGCATGATTAATTACTAAGATTGGCATATGTATTTAAGAAATGTGATTGAAAATTCAGAAAATAGACTAGGTCAAGCAGAAGAAAGAATTTCTGAACCTGAAGTCAGACCTTTTGAAACAATCCAGTCAGACAAAGAGAAAAAGAAGAGGAAGAATAAGGACGAGGAGGAAGGGGGGGAGGAGGAAGAGGAGGGGGGAGGGGGAAGAAGGAGGAGGGGGAAGAGAGGAGGAGAAGGAGAAGGAGAAGGAAGAAGAAGAAGATAGAAGGAAGAAAGAGAAGGAGAAGGAGAAGGAGAAGGAGAAGAAGAAGAAGAAGAAGAAGGAGGAGGAGGAGGAGGAGGAGGAGGAGGAGGAGGAGGAGGAGAAGGAGGAGGAGGAGGAGGAAATGATAGAAGATCAAAACCAGATATGGATACAAAAACAAAAACACTACAGGCCAATATCTCTGATGACCATGTATGCAACAATCCTCAACAAACTACAGGCAAACCAAATCCAACAGAACATCAAAAAGATTATACACCATGATCAAATGGGATTTATCCTAGGGATGCAAGGATGGTTTGACATACACAAATCAATGAATGATACATCACATCAACCAAATAAAGGACAAAAACCATATGATCTCAATAGATGCATTAAAAACTTTTGATAAAATTCAACCACTTCATAATTAAAAATTCTCAGTAAATTATGTAGAGAAGGAATATACCTACCTTAGCATAATAGAAGCAGACCTATAGCTAATACCATGCTGGAAAAAAAATGAAGGTGTTTTCTCTAAGAACTAGACCATGACAAGAATGCCCAATTCAACACTTTTGTTCACTTTTGGGTGTCTTAGCCAGGAGCAGTTAGGCAAGATAAAGAAATTAAGGGCATCCAATTTAAAAGGAGAAAGTCAAATTGTCCCTTTTTTCAGATTACATAGTATTTTACATAAAAAGGAAATCTTAAAGATTCTACCAAAAACCTCTTAGACTTCATAAACAAATTTATTAAAGTTTTAAGACAAAATCAACACACGAATCAGAAAAATTTATACAAAAATAATAAACTACCTGAAAAATAAATCAGGAAAGCAATCCCATTTATGATAGCTACAAAGTAAAATACCTATGAATAAATTAAACCAAAGAGGTGAAAATTGTCTGTAATGAAAACTACAAAATACTGATGAAAGAAATGGATGAATACACTTAAAAATAAAAAGACAACACAAGTGTATGGATTGGAAGAATTCAAATTGCTTAAATATTAATACTACCCAAAGTGATCTATAGATTCAACACAATTCCCATCAAAATATTAATGACATTCTTCACAGAAATAAAGAAAATTTGTACAGAACCTTAAAAGACTCCAAAGAGCCTAGGAAATCCTAAGCAAAAAGAACAAAGTGGGAGACATCACACTACCTGATTTTAAACTATACTACAATGCTATTGTAACCAAAACAGCATGGTACTGATATAAAAACAGACACATAAGCCAATGAAACAGAATAAAGAACCCAGAAATGAATATATTTATTTACAGTCAACTGGTTTTTGACAAGGCACCAAGAACATGCATTAAGGAAAGAACAGCCTCTTCAATAAATGATGCTGAGTAAACTGGATATCCATATGCAGAAGAATAAAACTAGTGTCTTATCTCTCACCATATAAAAAACTCAACTCAAATAAATTAAAGACTTAAACGTGAGACCCTAAACTATAAAACTAATTTTAAAAAGTAGGAGAAATGCTTGAGTACATGGGTCTAGACAAAGATTTTATGGATAAGACTCCAAAAACACAGATGAGAAAAGCAAAAATAGGCAAGTGGAATAATATCAAACCAAAAACCTCCTGCACAGCAAAAAGAAGCCATCAAGAGTGTATAGACAACTGACAGAATGGGAGAAAATGTTTGCAAACTATTCATCTGACAAGGGATTAATATTCAGAATACATGAGGAACTCAAACAACTCAACAGCAAAAATGATTAATAATAATAGTAATAATGGTCCAGTTAAAAAATTGACAAAGGGTTTGAATAGACATTACTGTCAAGAATTCATTCAAATGGTCAATGGGCATATGAAAAAATCCTCAACATCACTAATTGTCAATGAAATGCAAATCAAAACCACAGTGAGTTATCATCTCACCCAACTTAGATTGTCTCTTACTAAAAGACACAAAAGAAATAACAAATTCTGGTGAGGATGTGGAGGAAAGGGGAACTCTTATACACTGTTGGTGAAAATATATATTTGTACAACAATTATGGAAAACAACACGGGCCGGGCACTGTGGCTCACACCTGTAATCCCAGCACTTTGGAAGGCCAAAGCGGGTGGATCACCAGAGGTCAGGAGACCAGCCTGACCAACATGGTGAAACACCATCTCTACTAAAAATACAAAAATTAGCTGGGCGTGGTGGCAGGTGCCTATAATCCCAGCTACTTGGGAGGCTGAGGCAGGAGAATCACTTGAACCCGGGAAGCGGAGGTTGCAGTGAGCCAAGATAAAGCCATTGCACTCCAGCCTTGGTGATAGAGACTCCACCTCAAACAAAACAAAACAAAACAAAACAAAACAAAACAAAACAAAACAAAACAACAAAACAACCATGGAGGTTTCTCAAGCAAACTAAAAGTAGAACTACCAGATTATCCAGCAAACCCATTGCTAGGTATTTATTCAAAGAAAAAGAAATCAGTATATTGAAGAGATATCTACACCCCCATGTTTATTGCAGCAATATTCACAATAGCCAAGATGTGGAATTGATTTATGTGTCCAACAATAGACGAATGGATAAAGAAAATGTGATCTATACACACAATGGAATACTATTCAGCCACAGAAAATAATGAAATCTCATCATTCACAGCAACATGGATGAGCCTGTAAGACATTATGTTAGGTAAAATGTCAAGCACAGAAAGATAAATACCACATGTTCTCACTCATATGTTGGAGCTAAAAAATTTGAGCTCATAGAAATAGAGAGTAGAATTGTGGTTATTGGAGGCTGGGAAAGACAGGGGAAGGATAGGAAGAGGTGGGTTAGCTAATACAAAATTATAACAGCTAGATAGGAGAAATAAGTTCTAGTGTTCTATAGCACAATACAGTGACTATAGTTAACATTAATTTACTGTATATTTTCAAATACCCAGAGGAGAGGCTTTTGAATGTGTCCAAAATGAAGGAATGATAAATGTTTGAGCTGATGGATATGCTAATTATAATGTGACCATTACACATTGCATATATGGGTATCAAAATATCACTCTCTACCCGATAAATATGTACACTTATTATGTGTCAACCAAAAATAAAATTTTAAAAAAATGAAAAAGGGAAAAAATAAACTTTAATAAATCTGTCAAAAATGAACTTCATTTATATTTGGATGCATCATTCCAGACATTTTTATATAGAAATGAGGGTGTACATATAGCATATGAAGATCAGATATGCATTTCAAAAATAAGATTAATATTTTACTTGCTATAAAATTATTATATGTATTCTAAAGCCCTCATTTATTAAAGGTATGTAATACAAATGTAGAGTTACATTTATGTAAACATTTATTTTAAAAATATTACATATTAGACATATAAAATTAGTTAATGTTTATAATTCATTTTATATAGTGGCTATTTTTCAAAGCAATAAATATATTTTCATAACATGACTGTCAACGCTTTCTGAATATAACTTGCATACATTCAATTCTGTAACTTTTCCTTCTTTCTGAAATTCAAGATTGTAATTTTCTTCCTTCTGATGATTATAATGGAATCATTACAATTTTATTATTATAAATTATTTAATTTAAAAATTTTTATAAGTAATGATAGAACCTATCTCATTATCTCTTTAGGATTGATTTACAGGAAAATTTGAGATCATATAACATACACATAAAGCATAAAAATGAACATTTTTTATCTTAAGATTTCTCTATGGTTCAAACATTATTTTAATCACCATTTTAATGGCTATATATATCTGTAAAATTTATGTCAACATTTTTTGAAAAGTTTCATTATTGAATATATGGATCCTTTCATATTTTTAAATCTTTATAATTATTAGTAAACATAATATCATTTTGAAAACAAAAAAAGAATAACGAATAGCCAAACAGGCTGATATTCAAGAATTAAGGGATAAGGAGGGGCATAGATTGTACGTGCAAAAGGTAAGAGAAGGGACCAACTCAATGGGATGTGTGATGCTGGGCCGGGCTCCGTGATGAAGGTACAAGTTGGGTTAAGTGTGAAAAATTACACAGAATTTGACAATAATAAAAAGAAGTGACAACAGCAATTCAAATAAATACATACTGAAAGTGTGTGTGTATGTGTGTGTATGTGTGTGTGTGTGTGAAACAGAATAGAATATAGAAATACAGAGAACAGAATGGAGAATAGAAATAGAATATGGAATATAAATAGAATGCAGAATAGAAAGTATATTGGTTCTAGATATCATCACAACCTTATAGTAAGTTAATGAGTTAGAAAAATTCTTCAAGTCCCTGAACAATTCCACGAGGGTTATTTTATCATCTCCTCACTTTATCTATTCCAGAACCTAGCATAGTGCTTGACATGCAGTAGGTTTTCAATGAAGATCTGCTAAATTAATTCCTCCCTGTTTCTTCACAATGACACTTACGTAAATCATGTATTGTTCATCCCCAAATTAATTACTTAGTGGCGGTGTATTAACCAGTGTATGAGGTGAACATATAAACAATATTTTTTAAAAGACAAAACAGGAATGACTTTATTAGGCTAGAATTTTTTAAATAGAGATTTATATTGCATTCTAAGTTCTGATTTGATTAAATGGTGTTTTTGTTGATTAGTTGTGGCAGATTTTCCCTCCAGATCTCTAGTCTCCTGATTCCTAGTTTTCAAGGCCCTTCAGTCCACAGATATTTCTATGCCACAATTACAGGATCTGCAGGATGAGTCAAGGGAAAGAGGGGCTGGGGGAGGGGATGGGGAGTTGAACACATAAAAAGATGGGCAGGGTTTCTGCCTTTGGCCTTCATAGCCCCCTTAGGCGACAAGGTTAAGTCACACTGTACACATGCAGAAGGATTCCAGATACTCAGTCCACTAGTGCCAAGCAGGAAGAGGCGAGCTATCTGTCCTCAAGGAATTTAGATAACAAAAAAGTAAACAGCAGTCAGAGAAACTGGGGAAGGTTTTGTGGAGAAAGTGTGACCTAATTTTAGTACGGGGATTAGGAAGGATTTGGATAATTAGAAAGCACGTTGAAGACTTTTTGTCTTCAAGGCAAAACACACTCAAAGGCAGAGGGTCTGGAATGAGAATAGCTTGTGAAGGACGATGAGGCCACTTCCTACATGGAGTGGAGGCTGTGACAGGGAGTAGTGCAATCCCACAGTGACTATAGAGTCGAATAATTTTCTTAATGAACTCATGCACTTAATTTGTCCAGCCAAATGATGGTAGAATTCTACAGGGAAAAATAACTTTGTCTTCCTTTCCCTACATGTCCATTGAATAAATGAAAGAATAAATAAATGATTGCTGTCCTCCTATGTTAGTTACCGAAGGAGGCTAACGTATGTGTGAGTGTGTATGTGCATGCGTGTGTGTATTCTAAATATGCTACTATTGTTCAAAACCTTCGGAAACCTTTTTCTCAGTGACCATTTTCTTTCCACTATTCTCAACAATGGTGTCATGCCTTTTAGTTTTTAAGGATGGACTTGATATTGGTAAAACGTTTTTACATTACACAGTCAAATGTAAGAAAGGGCAAATAAGCTTGATAATGTATGTTTGAATCATCTCAAAGCAATAGTAACCAAATGAGGTGAATCTTCTTGTGTGGTTTGGAAGTTGCCTAGAAATGTGTGGCAATAAAAATACTCCTCAGGGAAAGACCAAGAAAGATAATGAGGAATTTCTCAGGCTCAGTTACCAAATCCTTACCACATCAATAGCCTCTCCCTACTGACAGCCTCTTGAACGTAGACACCCGCTTATTTAGACAACTTTGTATTTGAATTCACTTCATCAGAACAACAAATACAAAATTTGAACTAGAAAGTTAATTTCCTGGGTCCTAATTAGAAAATACGATGTGGGGAAACTTATTTAAGTTCCTGTATTTTGAATTGCACACATATCTGCAAGTTAAATAGTTCTGTTATTCACTTACATATTAGATTCTTTCAGCTAAAAGAAATTTCTAATATAAAGTTTTCCATCCTCGACTTCGAGTTAGCACTATTTTAAGGTAATTCATTCTTGTGTGGTTAAATGTCATTCTCTTTGGAAGGTGTCTATGTTTTTAATTTCACTTCTTTCCTGGACTTGGGACTAGGGTATAAAAACAATGGAAACTTTGTTGAAGCTTTTTAAAAAACATATCCCAACTATTTAAGAAATAGAATATTTATGTTAACATATATTTCGTACAGGTAGTGGTTACATATAATGTTATTTTATGTGTTTACATATACTTGGAATATTTGACTATTATAAATAAAATTACTGGATATAGTACATTAAAAATACATTTGAAATCCTTAAGAAAAGGAGCACAGACCACAAATTTTGAAAAAAAAAAATTAATGAATCTTTGCACTATCATTAGTACTTTATGAAATCAATTCTAACAACAGTTGTCAATAGAAGGAGATAACTATACAAGCTATCTATTATGTCACAAAATTCTACCTGGTCACAAAATTCTCAACAATTTATTTGTAGGTGAAAATTAAATTAGCTGGTCCCCTGAATTGTAAGCAAAAGGATCCTAACTCAAGTTGCTGGAGTTCTCTACTCCCCGTTAAGGGATCCATCTATTCAAATTCATGCTGCTTAAAAAATAATATCCAAATTCACCAAAGAATACAAGCAAGTTCTCTTAGATATTAAGAAGCTGCATTCAGATGACTGTTGAACCCGTTTGGATCCTTTCACTAGGAAACCGATTTCCTTATTTACCTATGCCAATATTTTTTCTAGTCATTTGTCATTTACATAACACTAAGCAACCAGTCCTGGGAATGTCCTAAACAACAAAAAAGCCTCTATAACAATTTTTGACACAGGGGATTTCATGGAGAGGTCCGTATATTCATCAGCGGCAGATTCATTGCACTTTCTGTTTAGCTAGCCATTTCCTAGTGGAACAGTGATGTTTTATTTGGCGAGCAATAGCTACTGGAACAGGAGAGCAGTTGTATTCGTGAAGCCACTAGTGGAAAGAATTTCCTTGCTTATTTTTTTCGTGTGTGTGTGTGTGCGCGCGCGTGTGTGTGTGTGTGTTTGTGCTTGGACGTGTGTGTTTTTCCTCAAGATCTTGAGTGCAAAATCCACCTTATTTGTGAGAAATTTGAAAATGTATCTGTACATAGGTTACATGTATGATTCTTCTACAGTCACTTTTGTTAATTTGTTTTAATTACCATATATATTTTAAACAATTTGATGGACAGTTTTTACTGCATCAACGTTGTGTTATTATTGCTATTTGTAACCTAACCTGAGCCCATCCTCTACCATCACATCCTTACCAAAGAACAATAAAAAGGATTATCTTTTTTTTCTTTCTTTCTTTCTTTTTTTTTTTTTTTTTTTTTGAGATGGAGCCTCGCTCTGTCACCAGGCTGGAGTGCAGTGGCATAATCTCAGCTCACTGCAACCTCCGCCTACCGGGTTCAAGCCATTATCCTGCCTCAGCCTCCCGTGTAGCTGGGACTACAGATGTGCACCACCACACCCAGGTAATTTTTGCATTTTTAGTAGAGATGAGGTTTCACCATGTTGGGCAGGATGGTCTTGATCTCTTGACCTCGTGATCCACCTGCCTCAGCCTCTCAAATCCCTGCTGGGATTACAGGTGTGAACTACCATGCCCGGCCATATTATCTTTTTTGAAAAAACAAAGAGGGTGTGGGAAGGAGAACCTAGTTAAAATAACAACACAACTGTTCCAATAAAATTTTATTTACTAAGATACATCAGGTGATAGTCTAAGTTCTAACACAGTGTATTTTCACATTTCATATCTCTTTTAGGCAATTTCGTCAGCCATAATAATATAAAATACATGTTAGCACTGTATTGATAGTGTGCCTTAATAGATGAATCTTGCAAGCAAACATTAACTTCTGGCCTTTGAAATCACTTTCTCTTTCTCTGACTCACACTCTTGTCTCTTAAGCTATATTTAATTATCTCTGTAGAAGAGAAAATGATTGTAATAAAAGGGAATAGTTCCCTCTTTTGATATTTGATTCATTTTTCTCCTCTTGTTCAAGAAAGATGAAATACTTGGAATAATCTGGTATATAATATGGTCTCTCATAATTTTGCACTCTTTTTAACTGCTTGTGGAGATTAACATGCTTTGATTTATTTTGACAAGGGATGGTAAAGTTGTTTTTAAGAACAATAGTCTGCCAGAAATATTTTAAGAGCCTTTTGCTATGCTAGAAGGATAAACCATGTCAGGTGTTTCATGGGATTGAAAGATGATCTCCAATGCCTTTTTACTTTTATTTATCCCAATGTTTTTGAATAATCCTTAAGATAATCAAGAAGTTATTAACTCTGCTATTAAATACAGTGCACGAGATTGACATTCAAATATAAAAGCTACTTTAAAAGAATCACAAGGCAGAAAGTGACCTTGGATGCCATTTAATCCAAGTCAGAAAGCATTTAAACTCTGCCAGAATAGTTTAACCTCATTCTTAAGATCTCTAGAAAAAAAAAAAATTATGCAATTTCACAAAGAAACATATTCAAATGTGTCATACCTTCCCTCAGGGAGGCAAGATGTCCAAATTACACTTTAATACAAAAATGGAATGTTTTTCAGAGACAGTCTTATTAGTAATATTTTGACATCAGTGTAGCTATTTGGGAAACTGAGGCTGTAGATTAGGGATGCTGGTTTTCAGTTCTCTGAGCATGTGTCTTTTTCTTCACTGAGGTCAAAGTAACACATTTGCAGTCCTGATACACTTACAGGAATAAGACACTAGTAGGGAAACGGGTAGAAAGGTCACTCACAAGCTATTCAAGTGAATTACCAACTTATAAAGGGTGTCATTTATATTAAAATCTCTTTAGTATTTTGAGAAGCAGTCATCATATTATCATGGTCAGTTATTTGCAGCTCTTGGATTTTTTCATACAAAAGCATGTACTGAAGGCTCAGTCTGGTGACATAAAACAGAGTCTTATATTTTTAAAAACTGTACTGTGCATGTCAGATTAACTTGACATAGTTGCTAAACGCACATTTTTTTATAGAAAGTGACTAAGAAGCTTTACGCAAAAAGTCACAGTGATTCTTCAGAACCATTCAGGTCTACTAATGGTCCCCCTCAAAAATTATTAGTAGTAGTCTTGATAATCATTAAAACTCTGTTGCAAATACGTTTGAAAAGATGCTCAATATCATATGTCACTAGGGAATTGTAAATTCAAACAACAATGAGATAGACACTGCTAAATACCTAATAGAATAATTAAAATCTAAAACACTGACAACACCAAAATGCTGACAAGGAGGTGGAGCAGTAGGAACTGTCATTTATTGCTGGTGAAAATACAAAATAGTACAATCACATAGGAAATTGTTTGGCAGTTTCTTCCAAAACTAAACATACCCTTACCATATGATTTAGCTGTCACAATGTCATGGTATTTGCCCAAATCAGGTGGAAACTTAGGTCTGTACAAAAACCTTCACACAGATGTTTATAGAAGTCTCATTCTTAGTTGCTATAACTTGAAGATAATCAAGATGCCCTTCAGGAGGTGAATGGATACATAAATCATGGTACATCCATACAATGGAATGTTATTTGGTTGAAAAAGGAATGAGACATGTGGCCGGGCATGGTGGCTCATGCTTGTAATCCCAGCACTTTGAGAGGCTGAGGCAGGTGGATCATGAGGTCAGGACTTCGAGACCAGCCTGGCCAAGATCGTGAAACCCCGTCTCTACTAAAAATAAAAAAAATTAGCCGGGTGCAGTAGCAGGTACCTGGTATCCCAGTTACTCGGGAGGCTGAGGCAGGAGAATCACTTGAAGCTGGGAGGCAGAGGTTGCAGTGAGCCGAGATCGCACCATTGCACTCTAGCCCGGGTGACAGAGCAAGACTCCGTCTCAAAAAAGAAAAGAAAAGAAAAGAAAAAGAAAGAAAGAAAGAAAGAAATGAGCCATGAAATCACATCATGAAAAGACATGAAAGAAACTTACATGCATATTACTAAGTGAAAGAAGCCAAACTGAAACAGTTATATACTGTAATATTCCAACTATATGACATTTTTGAAGAGGCAAAGCAATGGAGTCAGTGAAAGGATCAGCAGTTGCCAAGGGTACAGAGGGAAGGCAGGAGGAATGAATAGGTAGAACACAGGGGATTTTTTAGGGCAGTAAAACTATACTTATAATACTGAAATAGACATATGTCATTGTACATTTGTTAAAGCACAAAGAACTGTACAACACAAAAAGTGAGCCTTAATGTAATCAATGGACTTTGGTCAATAATAATATGTCAATATTGGCTTAACAAATGCTCCACACCAATCCAAGCTGTTAATAATAAGGAAAATTAAAGGTTATGGCTGGGGAGTATATGGAAACTCTGTACTTTCTTCTTAATTTTTCTCTAAACATACTGGTCTAAAAAAGTAAGTAACAAGGAGGCAGAGCAAGACAGTGGGATAGAAGGCTCCACCAATAGTTTCCCTCACAAGGGTAACAAGTTAACTACTACCTACACAGAAAAATACATCTTCATAAGAACCAAAAATCAGGTGAGGACTCACAGTACCTGGTTTTAACTCCATATCATTGAAAGAGGCAGAGAAGAGATAGAAAAAAATAGTTCTGAATGGTTGACGCCACCATCCTCTACCCCCTGGTAGTGGCAGTGTGGTGCAAAGAGCATCTCTGGGTGCTGGGGAGGGAGAACACAGCTTTTGTGAGGCATTAAACTCAGTGTTGTCCTGTTAGAGCACAAAGGAAAACCATACCAAACTCAGCTGGCACCGCCAATGAAGAGTGCATTTAAACTGGCCCTAACCAGAAGGGAATCACCAATCCCAGTGGTCCTAGCTTGATTCCCTCAAACCTTGCCACCATGGGCTACAGCACTCTGTGTCTCCAGGTAAACTTAAAAGACAATCTAGGCCATAAAAACTGCAACTCTTTGATGAGTTCTAGTTTAGAACTAGGCCCAGAGACAGTGTACTTGGAGGGCATGCAATATACAGAGATATCAGCTGGGGTAGCTAAAGGGGTGCTGGCATCACACCTCCTGATGCTCGGGCTGCACAGCTTACAGCTCCAAAGACACACCTTCCTTCTATGTGAGGAGAGGAGACGGAGAAGTAGGGAGGACTTTGTCTTCCATCTTGGATACCAGCTCAGCCACAGCAAGGTAGAGCACCAGCTAGAGTCATGAGGCCCTTGTTCCAGAACCAAGCTCCCAGACAACATTTCTAGACACACTCTGGGCCAGAAGGGAACCCAGTGCCTTGAAGGAAAGGGCTTAGTCCGAGCAGTATTCCTCACCTGCTAACCGAAGAACCCCTAAACCCTAAATAATCAGCCATGATAGCCAGGTACTACATAGAGGGCCTTGGGTGAGCCTTTGAGACTTGCTGGCTTCAGGTAGCAGCATAGCCACAGGGGGATAGAGCACCAGACAGGCTCTTTGTGTCCCTGATTCTGGAACTTGACTCTTGAACAGCATTTCTGGACTAGCTCTGGGCCAGAGGAGAGTCCACTTCCCTGAAGGATGAGTCCCAGGCCAGACAGCATTCACAACTGATTTAAGAGACCTTGAGCTTTAAGGGAACATCAGCAGTAGTCTGGCAGTACTCTACATGACCTGGGGTGGCAGTGGCTACCAGGTGAGGCTCCTCCACCTTTGGAAAGGTGAGGGAAGAATGGGATAAACTGCCTCTTATGGTGTGTGGTACCAGGGACCAATCTTGGAGAATCAGACATATATAACCTTTCAGACAGATAATTCAAAATAGCCGTTTTGAGAGAACTCAAACAAATTCAAGATAACACAGAGAAGAAATTAAAATTATGTAAGATAATTTAACAAAGAGATTGAAATAATTTTTAAAATATCAAGCAGAAATACTGGAGCTGAAAAATGCAATTGGCATACTGAAGAATCCATGAGAACCCTTTGATAGCAGAATTGATTAAGCAGAATAAAGAATTAGTGAACTTGAAGTTAGGCTATTTGAAAATACACAGTCAGAGGTAACAAAAGAAAAAAAGAATAAAAAACAGTGACGTATGGATACAGGATCTAAAAAAAAAAATGCCTCAAAAGGACCAGTCGAAGAGTTATTGACCTTAAAGAGGAGGTAGAGAAAGAGACAGGGTTAGAAAGTTTTATTAAAGAGATAATAACAGAGAACTTCCCAACCCTATACAAAGATATCAATATCCAAGTACAAGAAGCTCATAGAACACCAAGCAGATTTAACCCAAAGAAGACTATATAACTCAAGGCATTTAATAATCAAATTCCCAAAAGTCAAGGATACAGAAAGGGTCCTAAAAGCAGCACAAGAAACAAATAACATACAATGGCGGTCCAACACATTTGGAAGCTGGCTTCTCAGTGGAAACCATACAGGCCAGGAGACAGAACCATGAAATATTTTAAGTATTGAAGGGATAAACTTTTACACTAGAATAGTATATCCTGTGAAACTATCCTTCGAACATGAGGGAGAAATACTTTCCCAGACAAACAAAAGCTGGGAGATTTCTTCAATACCAGGCATGTCCTGCAAGAAATGCTTAAGGGAATACTTCAATCAGAAAGAAAAGGATATTAATGAGCAACAAATAATCACTTGAAGATATAAAATTTACCGATAATAGTAAGTACACAAAAAAAATAGAATATCATAATACTGAAACTATGGTGTGTATACTACTCTTTTCCTAAGTAGAAAGACTAAATGATGAACCAATAAAAATAATAACTACAAGAACTTTTCAGGATATAATCAGCACAATAATATAAACAAAACAACAAAAAGTTAAAAAGTTGAGGGACAAAGATAAGGCATAGGGCTTTTATTAGTTTGTTTTTTCCTTGTTGGTTTGTTTACACAAATAGTGTTAAATTGTTATCAGGTTAAAATAATTGGTTATAAGATAGTACTGGCAAGCCTTGAACCAAAAAACATACAATGTATATACAGAAAATAAAATATAAGAATCTAAATTATATAACCAGAGGAATTCACCTTTACTAAAGGAAGACAGGAAGGAAAGAAAGAAGGAAGGGAAGACCATAAAACACCAGAAAAATGAACAACAAAATGGCAAAAGTAAGTCCTTACTTTTCAGTGATAGCATTAAATGTAGATGGACCAAATTCTCATATGAAAAGACATAGAGCAGCCAAATAGATGAAAAGTCAACACCCATAGATCTGTTGCCTACAAGAAAAACACTTTACCTATAAAGGCACATCTAGATTGAAAATAAAGAAATGGAAAAAGATATTCCATACCAATGGGAAACAAAAAAGAACAGGAGTCACTATACTTATATCATACAAAATAGATTTCAACACAAAAACTATAAGAAGAGACAAAGAAGGTTACTGTATAATGATAAAGGGGTCAATTCAGCAATAGTTTTAAATATATATGCAAACAACACTGGAGCACCCAGATATATAAAGCAAATATTACTAGAGTTAACGAGAGAGATAGGCCCTAATACGATAGGAGCTGAAGACTTCAACACTCCACTTTCAGCATTGGACAGATCATCAAGAAAGAAAATAAACAAAGAAACATCACACTTAAGCTGCACTATATACCAAATGGATCCAATAAATATTTACAGAACATTTTATCCAAGAGCTGCAGAATACATATTATTTTCCTCAACACATGAATCATTCTCAAGGATAGACCATATGTGAAGTCACAAAATAAGTCTTAAAACATTCAAAAAATTGAAATAATGTCAAGCATCCCCTCTGACCATGATGGAATAAAACTAGAAATTAATAACAGCAGGAATTTTGGAAATTACACAAATACATGGAAATTAAATAATATGCTCCTGAATAGTCAGTAGCTCAATGAAGAAATTAAGAAAGAAACTGAAAAATTTCTGGAAAAAAATGATAATGGAAACACAACATGCCAAAACCCATGGAATACAGCAAAAGCAGTACTAAGAGAGAATTTAATAGCTATAAGTGCCTACATCCAAGAGAGGAAAACTTCAAATGAACAATCTAATGATGCATCTTTAAAAACTAGAAAAGTAAGAGCAAACCAAACCCAAAATTAGGAGAAGGAGAGAAATAATAAATATCAGAGCAGAAATAAATGAAATTGAAATGAAAAAACAATACACAAGATCAATGAAACAAAAAGTTGGTTTTCTGAAAAGTTAAACAAACCTGACAAACCTTTAGTCAGACTATGAGCAAAAGACAGAAGATCCAAATAAATAAAATCAGAAACGGAAAGGAGACATTACAGCTGATACTACAGAAATTCAAAGGATCATTAGTGGCTATTACAGGAAACTATATGCCAATAAATTGGAAAATCTAAAAGAAATGGACAATTTCCTAGATACATAGAACCTGCCAAAATAGAACCAAGAAGAAATCCAGAACTTGAACAGACCAATAACAAGCAATGGAATTGATAAAAAGTCTCCCATGAAAAGAAAAGCTGAGACCTGATGGCTTCACTGCTGAATTCTACCAAACATTTAAGGAAGAGATAATACCAATCTTACTCAAACCATTCTGAAAAATATAAAAGGAGGGAATACTTCCAAACCCATTATATGAGGTAGGTATTACCCTGATGCCAAAACCAGACAAAGATAAATGAAAAAAGAAAGAAAGTTGAAAGTAAGAAGAAAGTTGAAATTAACAAGAAAACTGAAAAATTTCTTGAAATGAATGATAACAGAAACACAACATACAGAAACCCATGGAATACAGCAAAAGCAGTACAAAGAGGGAAGTTTGTAGCTATAAGTACAAAAGATCTACAGGCCAATATCTCTGATGAATATTGATGCAAAAACCCTCAACAAAATAGTAGCAAAGTGAATTCAACAATACATTAGAAAAAGCATTCACTATGACAAAGTGGGATTTATCCCTGGGATGCAAGGATGGTTCACATATGCAAATCAACCCAATGCAATGCAATACATCATATCAACAGAATGAAGGATAAAAACCATAAGATCATTTCAATTGATGCTGAAAAAGCATTTAATAAAATTCCACATCCCTTCATGATAAAAACCCTCAAAAAACTGTGGCTAGAAGGAACATAACTCAGCATAATAAAAGTCACATATGACAGACCCACAGCTAGTAACATACTGAATAGAGGAAAACTGAAAGACTTTCTCTAAGATCTGGAACATGACAAGCATGCCAACTGCCACTACTGTTATTCTGCACAGTATTGGAAGTTCTAGCTAGAGCAATCAGAGAAGAGAAAGACATAAACAGCATCCAAATTGGAAAGGAAGAAATAAAAGTATCCTTGTTTGCAGATGACATAATATTATATTTGGAAAAAAACAAAGACTCTACAAGGAAACTGTTAGAACTGGTAAACAAATTCAGTAAAGTTGCAGCATACAAAAGCAACATACAAAAATGAGTAGCATTTTTAAACACCAACAGTGAACAATGTGAAAAAAAAAGTAACCCCACTTACAATAGCCACATATAAAATTAAATACTTAGAAATTAGCCAAAGAAGTGAAAAATTTCTATAATGAAAACCATAAAACATTCATGAAAGAAATTGAAGAGGACACACACAAAAAAATGGAGAAATATTCCATGTCTATTGATTGGAAGAATCAATGTTGTTAAAATGTCCATGTTACCCAAAGCAATCTACAGATTCAATGCAATCCCTATCAGCATATCAGTGTTATTCTTCACAGAAATAGAAAAAAAAATCATAAAATTTATATGCAACCACAAAAGGCCCAGAAGAGCCAAAGTTACCCTAAGCAAAAAAAAAAGAAAAAAGAAAAAAGAAAAAAGAAAAAAGAAAAAGAAAAAAAACTGGAAGAATCATGCTACATGACTTTAAATTATACTGCAGAATTATAGTAACCAAAGCAGCATGGTACTGCCGTAAACAGAGACACATAAACCAATGGAACATAATAGAGAGCCTAGAAACAAATCCACACACCCACAGTGAACTCATTTTCAACACAGGTACCAAGAACATACACCAGAGAAAAGATAGTCTCTTCAATAAATGGTGCTGGAAAAACTGAATATCCAGATGCAGAGGAATGAAACTAGACCCCTATCTCTCACCATATACAAAAATCAAATAAAAATAAACTAAAGACTGAAATCTAATATTTCACACTATGAAACTACTACGAGTAAACATTGGGGAAATTCTCCCAGACATTGGTCTGGACAAAAATTTCTTGAGCAGTACCTCACAAGCACAGGCAACCAAAGCAAAAATGGACAAATGGGATCACATCAAGTTAAAAAGCTTCTGCACAGCAAAGGAAACAATCAAAAAGGTGAAGACATAACCCACAGAATGGGAGAAAATATTTGTAAACTACCCATCTGACAAGAGATTAATAACCAGAATACATAAGGAGTGCAAACAACTGTATTGGAAAAAAATATAAATAATCCAATTAAAAGGTGGGCAAAAGATTTGAATAGACATTTCTCAAAAGAAGACATACAAGTGGCAAACAGGCATATGAAAATGTGTTCAACATCATTGATCATTAGAGAAATGCAAATCACAACTACAATGAGATATCATCTTTCCCCAGTTAAAATGTATAATATCCCAAAGACAGGAAAATAACACATACTGACAAGGATTTGGACAAAGGAGAACCCTGCACACTGTTGGTATGAATGTAAATTAGTACAACTACTATAGAGATCAGTTTGGTGATTCCTCAAAAAACTAAAAATTGAGTTTCTGTATGATCCAGCAATCCCACTGCTGAGTATACACCCAAAAGAAAAGAAATCAGTATATTGAAGAGATACATGCACTCCTGTCTTTGTTGCAGCACTGTTTACAATAGCTAAGATTTGGAAGCAACCTAAATGTCTGTCAACAGATGAATGGATAAAGAAAATGTGGTACATATACATAATGGAATATTCACCCATAAAAAAAAATGAGATCCAGTCATTTACAACAACATGGTTGAAACTGGAGATCACCATGTTAAGTGAAATAAGCAAGACACAGAAAGACCGCATGTTCTCACTTATTTGTGGGATCTGATAATTAAAACAATAGAACTGTTTGACATAGAGAGTAGAGGAATGGTTACCAGAGGCTGGGAAGAGTAGTTGGGGGCTAGGGGAAGGTCGGGATGATTAATGATTACAAAAATTTTTAGAAAAAATGAATAAGACCTACTATTTGATAGGACACTTGGCTGACTATAGTTTTTGTTTGTTTGTTTGTTTTTGTTTTTTTTTTTTTTGAGATGGAGTCTCGCTCTGTCGCCCAGGCTGGAGTGCAGTGGCCGGATCTCAGCTCACTGAAAGCTCTGCTTCCCGGGTTCACGCCATTCTCCTGCCTCAGCCTCCCGAGTAGCTGGGACTACAGGCGCCCGCCACCTCGCCCGGCTAGTTTTTTGTATTTTTTAGTAGAGACGGGGTTTCACCATGTTAGCCTGGATGGTCTTGATCTCCTGACCTTGTGATCCGCCCGTCTCGGCCTCCCAAAGTGCTGGGATTACAGGCTTGAGCCACCGCGCCCGGCCTGGCTGACTATAGTTAATAATAACTTAATATTGCAGTTTAAAATATCTTGATGAGTATAATTGGATTGTTTGTAACTCAAAGGATAAATGCTTGAGAGGATAGATAATCCATTCTACAGGATGTGCTTATTTCACACTGCATGCTTGTATCAAAATATCTCATATACCCCGTAAATACATACATATACTATGTACTAATGAAAATTACAAATAAAATAATTACATAAAAATAAAATAAATGAAGGGAAAATAAACTATGGTGGAATGATCACATCTCTGAATTAGTTATTTATAAGGCAAAGATTGATTATTAATATCTTTCTAACAATGTGTCCACATTCCTCTCACCAGGGTTCTAGAACGTCAAAGATAGGGACTCTATTAAAAATATTATCACAAATCACAATATTCTAAAAATAAAAGCAACTAGGAGGAATGGTTTGGTATCACCCTAAAGCAGATTTCTAGGAAGATTGGCCAACACAATTTGTTATTTTCAAGTAATTCAGAATTCACCATGCTGTGTGAATTCACTGGCAAACAAAAATAATTCTGCTATGTTACTAAGGGTTAACATTAGCGATAGGTAACATTGCAATTCAAGGTGGTGAAGAAATTATTAAATAGTTAATAGCATTAAGGATGTGTATGTTTACTCATTTTACAACATAAATCCTATCCTTTGAATTTTTTATGCAAGTAAAGGATGATGAAAATTACATAGAACTAGACAATTGTAAGTTCCTCTCATTATAATAATTACATACAATATCTAGAGGTTAAATTGACTGAGAAGCATTGATATAATGTTGAGCCATTAAGATGTCTCTCCTTCTAGCATGATAAAAATAGCAAAGCATTAGTAACTTAGCTGTGGGAGAGTAACATCAGAGGTTGAGGAGGCTATCCCAGCTTTCCTTCCCTCTACAAAGAGCAACAATCTATCCATGAGGGCAAGCAACCCTGGAAGAGTTCAAGGGTTCACTTAGGAAAAAACAAAAATACCTCACAAGAATAATCATGAAAAAAATGAAGAACAGTTTCATTTTGCCTGCATCACCCCATTTTCCAGGCCAGCACTACTCAACATGGTGAGGGATCTCCCTGACTTGCTAGTCTCTCTCATAAGTAAAACGAGAGTAAGGAGAACAATCAGCTTACTCAACCGCTTGGGGCACTGCCCAAATAATTACCTTCGTTTCCACTGAGATCACTGGGGAAACTAACATAGCTGAGACATCGAGAGACAGCTGGGAAGAAACAGAGGCTATCAGTATCAGCCATGTGGCAGGAATCACTGCAGTCCCCAGTGGTCTGCTCTGCACAGGACTACAGCAGACTTTTGCACTGAGGAGCTCAGCAACCTCATGGCCACTGTTTACTCCCCATAGCTTTCACAACTGTGGTCCCTGATAGTGTCTGCTGTCACAGACCTTAGCATCTTGCTCCATTGAGAACTCCAGCAGCTTTCACTGCTGAGGAAACCAATAGCCAGCACAGGCACAGAGGACTCCTTGCAGGTTTTGTCCCCCAAGGGCCTGGACTATTCTTCCTGGTTCCCACCACTGTGCTTGCACTCACAATTCACTCCTTTAGTTAAATGAGAATGCACACCCCCAGCTCAGGCCCTCAGCTGCGCTAGCACAGATGATGAGACTCCTACTGCCAGACCTCAGCTATTCCCTGTAACCATGCAGGTATATAGTATAAGCCACCCCCATGCCCCACCACAAGTATTCCTGCAGTTCATCTTGACCACTGTCCCTGGCCCTGACCCATGCCATCATGCATAAACCTGTAGCTGACTCTTGCCACCATGCGCATGCCAGCAGCTGGCCCATATCTGAGCATGTGCACACCACTGGCTCTGGTCCCCACTGTTGTATGCCCTGGCCTTGTGCTGCTAGGCCCAGAAGCACTGTTGAGGCTCCTAACAGTCCTTTAACTACCACAGATCTCCCACAGCTCTTGCCAGTAAGGACCACACAGTTGTTTATGCTGTGAACCCCATCTTCCTGAGTTGATGAGACAATGCCCTATCTCCCCCTATCGGACCTTGAGTTGCAGGTGAAGGTTTTTCCTTACCAAAGCCAGTTTATCAATTCTGGAAGAGAGGGCTGCTTCTTCAAATACTGACACTCTCACAAGGCTTTAAGGATCACAAAAGATTAGAGATAAAAAATGACACTGTTAAAAGAAAATGATAAACTTCTGGTAGCCAATCCCAAATAGCCAGAGATTCTCTAATTTTGAGACAAATAATTCAAAATAATTTTTCTAAAGAAGCTCAGCAAACTAAAAAAGCAACAGGTAAACAATTAAATAACATCAATAAAAAAATACAAAAACAAAACAAGAAACTCAACAAAAAGATACAAAATATGAAAAAACAAATTTCAAAACTTAATAATACAATGACTAAACTAAAAAATAAAAAAGTCTTCCACCACAGAATAGCTAAAGCAGAAGAAAAAATGAAAAACCCAAAGACATTATTTGAAATTATAGTCAGAGGAGAAAAAATAATAATAAAAAGAAATCAAGAAAACCTATGATATCTGTGTAAAATCATCAAGAAAGTGAAGTTCTCACAACAGGATATTCAGAAGAAGGAGAGAAGGGGACAGAATGCCTATGTAAAGAAATAATAGGTAAAAATGTCTCCAAAAGGAGGAAACATTCAGGTACATAAAGCTCAAAGGTCTCTAATAAAATAAAACCAAAGATTTCACCAATAAACATTAGAATCAACAGTGAAATGTCAAAGATAAAGAGAGAATGTTGAAAGCAGTAAAAGAAAGGAAGCATATCACATACAAGGGAATGATAATAACACTATCAATGGATTTCTCAGCAGAAATCTTACAGAACAGGAGAGAGTGGGATGATATATTCAAAATGCTGAAAGGAAAAAAAAACTGACAACAAAGAATACTTTATCTGGTAAAACTGTCCTCTAGAAATGATGAGAAAACAGGATTTTCCCAGACAAAAATAAAGCTGATGGAGTTTATAACCACCCAACCTGTTTTACAAGAAATGCTAAAGGGAGATTTTCAAAATAAATGAATGCTACTAGTTAATAAATAACATGAAAATATATGAAACTATAAAACTCACTGGTGAAGGTAGATAAATAGTTAAATTTAGAGTACTTTAATACTGTAATGGTAGTATGTAAACCACTTATAATTCTACTATAATGGTTAAAGGAAAGATGCATGAAAGTAACTATAACTACAATAATTTATATGAGTTACACAATATAAAGTTATAAACTGTGACGTTAAAAACAAAATGTGGGACAATACAATAGTAGAACTTTTGTATCCAATTAAAGTTAAGTTGTTATCTACTTAAAATCAACTGGTATAACTACAAGATGTTTTACATAAGCCTCATGGTAATCACAAGGCAAAAACTGACAATATATACACAAAAGATAAAGAGAGAATAATTCAAAGCATACCACTACAGAAAACCATCACATTGCAAACGAAAACAGCAAGATAAAAAAAGAAAAAAGAAATAGAAAAAAAAAATAATAATGAACAAAATTACATGGAGAATGGTGTGAACCCGGGAGGCAGAGCTTGCAGTGTGCCGAGATCATGCCACTGCACTCCAGCCTGGGTGACAGAGTGAGACTCCATCTAAAAAAAAAAAATTACTTTAAGTATAAATGAATTACATTCATCGATCAAGAAATATAGAATAGCTGAATGGATTAATTTAAAAAACAGGGCCCTACTGTATGCTGACTCCAAGAAACTTCCTTCAGTATTAAGGACACACGCAGACTGAAAGTAAAGGACTGGAAAAAGATATTTCATACAAATGGAATGAAAAGAGTGCAGTGGTAGTTCTATTTACATCAAACAAAACAGACTTTAACTCAAAAACTGTAAAAAGAGACAAAAAGGGTCATTAGATAATGATAAAGTAGCCTATTTATCAAGAGCCCATAAAAATTGTAAATATGTGTGACCCAACATTGAAGCACTTAAATATATAAACCAATTATTAAATGATTTTTTTTAAGGGAGAGATAGCCCATAATACAATAATAATAGAGGACTAGGCCAGGCACGGTGGCTCAAGCCTGTAATCCCAGCACTTTGGGAGGCTGAGACAGGTGGATCACGAGGTCAGGAGATCGAGACCATCCTGGCTAACACGGTGAAACCCCGTCTCTACTAAAAATACAAAAACTAGCCGGGCGAGGTGGCGGGCGCCTGTAGTCCCAGCTACTCGGGAGGCTGAGGCAGGAGAATGGCGTAAACCTGGGAGGCGGAGCTTGCAGCGCGCTGAGATCTGGCCACTGCACTCCAGTCCAGGCGACAGAGCGAGACTCCGCCTCAAAAAAAAAAAAAAAAAAAAAAAAAAAATAGAGGACTAGTCCACTTTAAACAATGGACAGATTATCCAGAGAAAAATAAGGAAACATTGAACTTGAATTACATGTTAGACCAAATGAACCTAATAGACACATACAGAACATTTTTTCTAACAGTAGCAGGGTACACATTATTCTCAAGTGCACATGGAACATTACCCAAGATAAACACTATGTTAGGCCACAAAACAAGTCCTAACAAACTTAAGACAACTTAAATCACATCAAGAATCTCTTCAGGCCACAACGGTAAGAATCAATAATAGTAGGAACCTAGAAAAATTCACAAGTACGAGGAAATTAAATAACATATTCTGGAACAATCAATGGGTCAAAAAAATCAAAATGGAAACAAAATAAATCTTCAGGTGAACAAATATGAAAATACAACATAGTAAAATCTATAGAATGCAGCAAAGCAGTGGTAAGAGGGAAGACTGCAGTGATAAATGTCTACAGTAAAAAAGAAGAAAGTCCTCAAATTAATACCCTAAAATTACAACTCAAGGAACAAGAAGAACAAACTAAACCCAAAGTTATTGAAAGGAAGAAAATAATAAAAATAAGAGCAGAAATAAATACAGGATAGAAAGAAACTATTGAATAATCAACAAAATTGAGTTAGCTTTTTTGATAAAATAAACAAAATGTATAAACCCTTAGCTAGACTATGAAACAAGAGAGAAGACTCAAATAAGTAAGGTCAGAAATGAAGGTAGACACATTACAACAGACATCTCAGAAATAAAAAGGGCTACAAGTGACTATTATGAACAACGATATGTCATCAAAATGGATACCCTAAAGGAAATGGATAAATTCCTAGAAATGTACAACCTACCACAATTAAATCAAGATAAAATATAAAGCCTGGACAGACTGTTAACAAACAAAGAGACTGAAATAATGATTTAAAATGTTAAAAATGATTTTTCAGGCAGGGCATGGTGGCTCACACCTGTAATCCCACAACTTTAGGCGGCCGAGACAGGTGGACCATGAGGTCAGGAGATCGAGACCATCCTGGCTAACGTGGTGAAACCCCATCTCTACTAAAAATGCACAAAAATTAGCCAGGCCTGGTGATGGGCACCTGTAGTCCCAGCTACTCAAGAGGGTAAGGTAGGAGAATGGTGTGAACCTGGGAGATGGAGCTTGCAGTGAGCCGAGATTGCGTCACTGCACTTGAGCCTGGGTGACAGAGTGAGACACCATCTCAAAAAAAAACAGCAAGATTCTCCAAAAACGAAAGTCTGGGACCAGATGGCTTTGTGGTGGAATTCTGCCAAGAATTCAAAAAATTACTATCAATTTTTCTTAAATTCTATCAATGCAAACAAAGTCACCACAAGAAAAGAAAATGGCAAGACAATGTCACTGATAAATATAGAATTCCTCATTGGAATACCAGCAAACTGAACTCCACACATGTAAAAGATTATACATCATGATCAAGTGGTATTTATCTCTGGAATGCAAGGTTGGTTTGACATCCACAAATCAATCAATGTGATATACCACATTAATAGAATAAGAAAGAATGACAATCTGATAATCACAAAAGATGCAGAGAAGGCATTTGACAAAGTTCAACATAAAAATTCTCAACTTATTAAATATAGAAGGAAATGTCCTCAACATAATAAAGGTCATAAATGAAAAACCCACAGCTAATATTATAATTAAATACTAAAAGCGTTTTATCTAAAATCCAGTACAAGGCAAGGATGCATGTTCTTACCAATTCTTTTCAACATAATACTGGAAGTGCTAGCAAGAGCAGTTAGAGAAGAAAAAGAGATTTAAATGTATCCAAATTCAAAAGATGGAAGTAAAATTCTTCCTATTTGCAGAAGACATGATCCTGTATGTCTGAAATTAGACTCCATTTAAAAAAACTATTAGAACTAATAGATGAATTTAGTAAAATTGCAGGATACAAAATCAAAATACAAAATATTAGTTGTATTTCTTCACATCTATAATGATCTATACAAAAAGGAAATCAATAAATCAGTCCCCTTTATGACAGCACCTAAAGAACAAAATACTTAGGAATATATTTTACCAAGGAGATAAAAGATCTGTACTCTGAAAACAGTAAGACATTGATAAAAGAAACTGAAGAATATACAAATAGATGAAAAGATATACATGTTCATGGGTTAGAAGAATTAATGTTGTTAAAATGTCCATATGATACAAAGAGATATAACTGGTTTAATCTAATCCCTATCTAAATTCCAAAATATTCTAAAATTCATATAGAACTACAAAAGATCCCAATTAGCCTAAACAATCTTGAGTAAGAAAAATACTTACTTAAGATTGTATTAAGTATTGTGGCATTGCACTACCTGATTTCAAATTATGTTATACAGCTACAATAATTAAAACAGAATGATGCTGGCATGAATACAAACATCTAGACTGAATAAAGAGCCTAGCCAGGTATTCTTCAACAAGGGCACCAATAATACTTGTGGGGAAAGGAAATTCTCTTCAACAAACAGTGTTGGGAAAACTAGACATTCAGATGCAGAAAACATGAAATTAGACTCTTATACCATACACATATATCAACTCAAAGTAGATTAGAGATCTAAAAGTAAGACTTGATGCCTTAAAACTCCTCAGATAAAATGTAGGGGTAAATCTCCTTGACAATGGCCTTGGCCGTGATTTTTGGGCTATTACACCAAAAGTTCAGTATGCAGAATAAGAGAAAATATTTGCAACTATACATCTGATAAAGGGTTAATATTAATATGCAGAATATACAAGGAACCTACACCACTCAATAGCAAGAAAATAAATAACCAAACTAAAAAATGGAAAAATGACCTGAAGAGAAATTTCTCCAAGATACACGTAAAAAAATAGTCAATAGGCATATTAAAAGGTGTTCAACATCATTAATCATCAGGGAAATGCAAATCAAAACCACAATGAAATATTACTTTACACCTGTTAGGATGGCTTTAATTATAGCAATAAGAGATAAATGTTGGTGAGGGTGTGGAAAAAAGGGAAACCTAGTACACTGTTAGTAGGAATGTAAATTGGTACAATATTGTGGAAGACAGTACAGAGGATCCTCAAAAATTTGAAAGTTGAACTACCATCTGACCCAGCATCCCTCCATTGGGTATATACTCAAAGAAATTAAATAAGCACATAATCGAGTTATCTGCACTCTCATATTCATTGCAGCATTATTCACAACAACCAAGATGTGAGAAAAACACAAGTGTCCATTGATGGATGAATAGATAAAGAAATTGTGATACACACACACACACACACACGGTAATTATTCAGCCTTTAGAAAGAAGGAGATCCATTCGCGACAGTATGAATGTACCTGGAGGATATTATGCTAAGTGAAATAAGTCAAGCACAGAAAGACAAATACTGCATAATGCCACTTACATGCAAAATGGAAAAGAAGTGAAATTATTAGAAATAAAGAGTATAACAGTGGTTACCAGGAGCAGGGATGAGAGAAATGGAAAGATGGCTCTCAAAAGTTATAAAGTTGCAGTTATATAGAATAAGTAAGCCTGGAGATCTAATGCACAGCCTGAGGACTACTGTTAAAAATGTTGTATTATATAATGGAAATTTGCTAAGAGTAGATTTCAGGTACTCTTACCACACACACACACACATGCACACACACACACACACACACACACACACACTTAAAAGAACTCTGCTGGCTATAGTGTCTAGGATTTCTGTAAAATAATATTAAAAGGAAGCAGGTTGAGAAAAGCTCTCAAGCATCTCTCTCTATCTCAGTGTTATTTTCCCCTTAGCCTTTAGTCATGGAAACAGTGACTTTCAAAAGCCCCCTGTTTTGTTTTATTTTGCTTTGTTTTCCTATTTCTATACTTGCTCTGACAGATTTTAATGTGATGTCATATGATGTAATATAGGTGAAATATTAAGAATTTATCAAAAATGAAAAAGAAAAAAGAAACTTAGCAGTGTTAGTATTGAATGCTTAAATATACCTATTAAGAACTTGCAGAGCCACAATATAAGGGAAACAATTATTTTCTGGGCATCGCAACTGCCACAGTGAAGCCTTCAGATTTTCTATACCCACTAGTATAATTCAAAGACTTCTGACAAAAGGTTGTGCCAATATTCATTAAAATAGTTAACTAGAAACAGTACATTTTATAAGCCAGTAAGAGCACGGTGGTTAATGTTAGCAATTGTTTTGCCTTTTTAGTTGATTTATTCACTTAACAAATTTGTACTGAACCTCTAACATTATGTTCCAGATAATGTTCTAGAAAATTGCAGTTAATCTGTGAAGAATCATAGATGAAATTTGCATTCTAGATTTTCATTTCTAGTTGTTGAGGTTTTCTGCCACAGTAACTTAAAGTGGGATTAAACTTAACATGTTTTTAGCTTCATAAAGAAGACCTATTTTTGAAGATAACCTCATACCCTACCTTTTCAGAAAGTCAGCCGCAGAGTCTTCTATGCGTGTCTACAAACAGAAGAAACAAAGAGAAATGAAAGAGAGAAAAAACAAAACAATAACAAGACAAAAAAGAAAATAAAGCATTAACTTAAGGAAAGAGAAATACAAGACTAATTTTCTTATAAAATATTATACAAAATACATAATTTTCTTATAAAATACATTGGAAATGCATTCTTCTACAGAGGGCCTACTCTGTGTTAGACATTACATGAGGTCCCGGAATCAAACAGTGAGAAAAACATACTCTGCAACCTCATGGAGGACACAGTCAGGGAAGGAAACAGGTATTCGTAACATAAAAATATGAATCTATAAATATAAGCTGCAAACCATCCTGTTAAAAAATGCACAGGGAACTGGGCAGAAAGACTTCCCTGCTGAAATGACATTTGAACTAAGCTCATGAGGATGGGAAAGAGAGGAAGTGATGCATTTCAAGCAAAGGAAATAGCAAATGCAAAACTCAGAGGTGGCGTATAACAAAGTAGTAGCAGGAGGAAGTTCAGCTGGAGTGTTGAAATAAAAAGAAGACAAATGAACTCAAAAAGTGGACTTAGGTTTTTGATGATACACTCAAAAATTGAAAGGATGTAATGGATAGAGAGTAGAAGTGTTTTCATAAGTGTTACTCTACTTTCTATACATTTTATTTTTATTTTTATTTATTTATTTATTTATTTATTTATTTATTTATTTATTTATTTATTTATTATTTTCCTACAATCTGGCAAGTAACAAACATTTGCACTCACAGTTCTCTCATTGGTTTATCAATTACCTTAGTGATAACTAATTTCATCACATGCATGTCCTGATTCCAGATTCATATTAAAAAAAATTTTGATTGTTAGAGTAAGCCATCTTATAAAGGCACCTACTTCCTGTTTAGGTGGCAGTAGCAGAATTTTTATTTTGCTAGCATTTACAAATTAAAATCTTAGTTCAAAAAGATTATAATGTCTACATGGCAATCATGTGCCTGCATATAGTTATGCATATGGAAAAATGGGGAATTAGAGCTTGAGAAAGTAGTTGATCCTTCGGGTGGCTTTCACTAGACAGGAAAACTGATTCCATCCCTAAGGTGCTCTTCAAAGAGTGAAGTCAGAGAGTTGAATAGGAAATGAAGTGAATTTCAGTGACCCTCGCTGGCCTGAACCACAGGAGCCAGTAAACACAGGATTTCCACTCTATGTGTAGCTTTCTTCTGTGGAGGCCCCTTGGCTATGTTTTCACAGGCAAGTCTTTCCCCCTGAAAAAAATTATTTAATATACTGATATGTAATGTACACAACAGCTTTAATTATCATATATTAACAAATTGATTTTAATTATTACTGTAACAATTGGGGGGCAGTGTGTAGTTTCAGAAATAAATTTGAAATAGAGTCCAAGCTGGTCATACAATTTCCTTTGGGTTTTATTAGTGATAAAACTACAAGTTCTTCACCCAGGTCTCCTTGAAGAATGATATAAAATATAGCTTTCATCCTATCCTATAATTTTCTGTGTAATGGAGGTGCTTCTTTTGTCACATATCAGAAACAATACTGAGGAAAAGAGATGATGAACACAGCTATATCATGATGTCATACAAGAGAGGTTTGACCTTGTCACCTAGATCCATTTTCATTTTGTTCCAGAAACTTTACTAACACTGATAAAAGGTTTAACTGTCATCCCATGGCTGTCCCTAAAATTATATGTATATGAACATATCATAAAACTGGACTATACCCATATAAAGGCACATCATGGCAGTAAAATTGTGACATGATCAAGCATCATATCCTTGTAAAGATTTTTTGTGTTTTGCTTTTCTATAACTAGAGATCTCTTGATCTTTCAAAAGAACTCTCAGCTTTTGTAATGATTTCTTCTTAGGCAGAAATACATAAATAATTGCCTATAGTTTTACTAATATTGGACATTGGACTGACTTTTTATTAACAAGGAGGAAACAACTCAGGTCATATTAGCATATGCACACTTAGTTAAAGAGATTAAAAAGGTTGAAGAGGCTGCTGTTTCAAAGCGTTTAAGGAAGTGATCATACAGTCTTGATTTTTTAAATGTTTATATTTTGAATTCGATCTTAGAAAATGTAGTTCAAAGATGCAAGACTTAATGTCAAGAAAGAACTTAGAAGAAAGCCTAGGATTTCTGATTCTGGCCATGACAGAAGAAAAATAATTAGAGTAGGCTCCCTTTAGAAACAATTCTTATACTAGATAATGTATATGAAACAACTGTTGTCAGATGCTAGACAATAGGCAACAGAGTGGAGACTCACAAGGTGACTGCTTCAATATCCGCCACTTTCTGCCTGAAGGAACTTACTGGGCTACAGTGTAGGGAGGGGAAGCTCAGTCAGAGTGTGATGGTTACCCTGAGGGGAGGAGCCCAGGTTACAGTGTCAGGCTGCGGAGGTGGCTGGAACATGAGCTGCGAAATACCCAGAATAGCCAACTCAATTTTGAAGGAGAGCAAAGTCTTTTGGACGGATGCTATCTGCCTTCAAGTCTTACCATAAAGCATAGTAATCAAGATCGTGTGGTATTGGTGAAAGACAGACAAATAGATTGATGGAACTGGATACAGAGACCAGAAAGAGATCCGCTGAAGTCAACTGATCGTTGACGAAGGAGCAAGGCAATACAATGGAGAAAAGATCTTCTTTTCAATAAATGGTGCTGGAACAACTGGATACCCACATGCAAAAAACAACAACAGCCCTTATACTCTTCATTTGAGTTCCTTCAAAAAAAGGAACTCAAAATGGATCACAGACATAAATGTAAAACACAAAGCTATAAAACTCCTAAAAGACAACATACAAGAAAATCTAGATAACCTTGGGTTTTATGACATTTTAGATACAGACAGAATCAAAGGCATGATCCATGAAAAAAGTAATTAATAAAATGGATTATTTTACATATTGTATATGGATGCTTTAATGCTATAATATCAGAATTGAATAGTGTGACAGAGATCTACCAGCCATATAAAACACAAAGACAAAAATATTTACAACCGGACCCTTTACAAAAAAAAAAAAATTGCCTATCCCTACTGTACACAATTTTTCTCAGAGTGAGCCTCTGACTTAAAAAAAAAAAAACAAAAAGGTTTAATTCCAAGCTCTTACTCTTTATGTAACATCAGGCAAATTATTTAGATTGTCTGGATATGTTCATTCAGATAGATTGACAGAGAGACAGAGAAAACTAAATGAAAAGGCACAGTTTGCAAATCATGTTTCCTGTTTGAGGATTATTTGAGAGACAGACAATTGATACATATATCATGAAAAAAAGTATGTAAAATGACTTTTGCAAATAATGGTTTAAAATAAATACCTTAAACTGAAATGTATTCAATCCCACTGGCTTTCAATGCTATGAACTTCCAGAGAGGAATACTGCATGCAGGGTCTGAAAGCCACCTCTGTAACCCCTGTTGTCATTTTAGTATCAAACTATTCTGCCTCCCATGTTTTATTAATGGTGTGAACTTGGGCAAATGATTTACCCTTTACAAACATATTTTGCCATCTATAAAATGGGGAGTACAATAGTACATACCTTGCAGGGTTATTTTGAAGATTAAATGACCTTTTAAAATATATGCATCATAGTAGGGCACATGACAAGTACTCAAAAAAATGAGTGTGATATTTTCTTTCTTCTCTGGTACACCTTCTTACCCCACCCCTTGCACCATTTCTTGACCCCTCTTTAAATGCTCAAAAAATTATCAGCTATTTGCATTCAAATATTTTATCCTAAAGATATTAACTAAGTATTGTTGTTTGATGTGCCCTTCCTTTAACTATTAAACATCTCTAAACTGCTAGAGGGAAAAAAAAGCAATCACTTTATTCTTTGGGTCACAGGAACTCATTTTTTTAAGGCTAATCCTTTACTTAATTTAGGAAAATGTTGATTTTCCCCTGTCAAGAAGTCTTATTTATTTTTTAAAATTATATGCTACTTTAACATACGGCAGGACTTACATTTTGGAGTTTGACCTCTGGAAAGTCAAATTAAATCTCTTAACACAGAATTCTTATTTATAGGATTCATCATTTTGATAAGAAAGAGAAGTCTCATATAGGACAACATAATGCTGAATAAGAAATCTTGAAAGTAAATGCTTTAGAAGGGAATCAATGCAGTTGTAATTCTGCACAATAGAGTGGTCAAAGTAGGAGTTCTTAGAAAACAATGTGGTTATTTAAATTTCACCTTGAAAACTGAGTGACAGTTTGCCCAGGGAACTATTGTGTTCTAAATTCCATCGCAAGACAAATCTTGCCTTCCCACAAGCCACTGAAAAGCCTTTTATTTTGTCATCTTCTTCCAAAGGCTCTACAAAATCTTCCCAACAAACCAGGATTTTCTGCCATAAAAAACAAAGGCTATGTTTTTAAAGAAAAGGAATATATCCCCTTCCTCAAATTAGGCTTCATGACAATGAAAATTCTAGTCATTTCTCAGCAATTTCAGAAGCAAAACAATCCGAACACTTTTTAAAATGTTGTCTTACACCTAACCACTTTAATTTCTTTATTCTTGCCCTCTTTGTTGCCAGCTGTTCCACAAAATACCTACTTAATGCCTATCATAAAAGTAGACTTCGCTGGCTGATAAAATCAGTGACACACTGTGAAACTTGCCTAAGAACCCATGTTTAAGGGCCATCTACTTAATCTGAACTTCCTAAATATGCACATAATTTTTAGAATAATTATATTTTAGAAGCCACTCTCAGAAATTATCTCCCTAACAAAAACACTAGAAACAGCTTAGAAAAGGGTCTTATATAACATACTAATGTAAACACCTACACACGTTCACACACATTCACACACGTACACAGGGTGCTTGAGGCTATTTAGTACTTTCATTAAAAAATAGATTCATATTTTTGCTCCTGAGATCTATGACATACTTTAAAAAAACCATTAAGAACTTAAACACAATTGTATTTTGTAAGTTACTACAAAACTCCTTTCCCAAAGTCACTGCACATTTCCACAGGGCTCTGGCTTGCTGTCTAGCCCCAGGGAGAAACCTACACATACACCAGTAGAAAAACACCGAATTTAGGACAAGTTTGCTGTCCTCCTGGGTGTCCTTCACCACTGGCATCTTTACTCCGGCTAATTCTTCCCACGTAGAACACATCCTTCTAAAAATGCTGTAGAAAAAAAGCTTCCTGTGATGTGTAATCATAGCACCCACCCTTTTCTAGTCTCGCTTAGAGTCCTTCTGTAAATCACAGAAACCAGCCGGGAAGTTGGTGGGGCTGGGAGCGCTGTGCACTTCTCCATTAGGTTCCAGGTGATTCCCAGGATGCTGGTGGACCTGGGAGGCCACCAGCAGTGGAGCTGCACCAGAGGAACTGGGTGGCTGGAGCTGGGAGAGGTGAGTGGTCTGCGAATGCCATCTACCAGCCTTGGATACCAAAAAATATTAGAGAACCCCCATCCTGGCTGGAAGCCTGGACTGACAGATTTGAAAATGATCACTCCAAATAAGGAAAATCCTCCCAGGCTCTGTGCATGCAAAAAGCGTTAAGGTTATCTCACACTCCCTTCCAGGAAGACAGAGCCTCTCCATCAAGGAAAGCTGCTGTGGAGAGAAACCAAAATGATCAGTGTTGAAACACTGGGATTGGGAAATCTAGAAGGAATAGTGTTCAGATGACAGGTTGAGGAAGTAAATCCCAGAAAACATGCAGCTGGACACAAGGTTTCTTCCTCAATATAATTAACTCGGAGTAACAATAAAACAACTGCAGAGCATATTTTGAGTCCTTCCAAATTATTATAGCTGAATGGGGAGAACTGGATCAGTGAAGCTAGAAAAACTATGTTGGCTAACTTCGTCCCCTGACACCCCCCAACCAGAAGCCTTTTCCTAAAACTCCAGGAAAATCCACCTCCTTTCAACAAAGGCAACAACAAAAATGTAAAGTTATCAAAAGAAAAATGTGGGAATAACATTAATAATACACAAACACACAAGAACATACTAGAAAACTGTGGTTGAATGCACCTACAAGAAAAATGTTTTTATATTGGCCAGTGAAGTCCAATCAAACTCTATGCTGTATTAAATAAATAATCCTTTAACAAAATGATTCAGAAAAGTAAAAATAAAAGGGTAGGCAAATAATTATCAAGCAAATAAAAAATGTGCCATATACTTATTATTAGACAAGTTAGAATTCATGTCAAACCATTTTAACATGACAAATAATAAGGACATCTAGTAAAGTCTAAAATACACAGTGAAAATATAATACTGTAACAACACAGAAGGGGAAAACTCAACTACCTCTTTCAGATTTAGATAATTACAGATTAAGTAGACATTATCAATAAAGGCAACAGTCATTTATTGTATAGATCCTATGTATACTACACTTTGGTAACAGACAAGACACTTTCCATTGTTAGTGCATATGGAATATTTATAAAAATTTCCTATATTTTAAGACCCGAAAGAAGTCTTAATAAATTAATAAAAAAATACAAACTGCATTTTCTAACTTCTAAACAATAAAACAAAAACTTAGTAAAATGAAAAGTCTTTTGAAAAATCAACAATATTCTCCATGAATACATTTATGGGGCAAAAGAAAAATACAAAATAAAAGTACAGAATTCCTAGAAATTTTATAATGAAAACAATATTACAGAATGTAGAATATGGCTAAGATTATCCTTGGAGGAAAGATCATGGCATAAAATAACTATATTACTAAAAGTGCAATAACATAATTAGACATCAAAATCAAAGTAATTAAGAATTAAAGCATTAAAATATTATTATTATTAAAATAATAATACTGTTTTACGGTTTTGACTGTGGGCACGTTAAAGTATATTACATGTTTAAAAGATAAAGTATAGTCAAAAGAAAAGAGGAACCATCAATTTAAAACAATCTGAAACTAGCAAACTTAATTAGTTTTCAAGTTGGTGACACAATTCATGAAGAATAGAATTATTCTAGTTGACTATAGGACACTATATGTTCATTGTACACCCACACATGTACACATAAGAACATGTTCTAAGAACGATAAATTTACCTTCTGCTATTAATGAGAACAAATATTCTAGTGCAAGAGAAAAACGTGTAAGTATAAAATCAAAAAAATTGAGGACAATTCATGTTAGATTTTAGTTAAGTAAAATTCTACATGTGAGAAATATCTATATAAATGCATGTTTAGTTTGAAAAAGAATTTACTAGCTCTGTCCTTAAGCATCTTCAGAATCAATGATAACCGAAAGGCAATGAGCATTCCTAATCTCTACATTTTCTCCTCCATATCTTATTCTCCACTAAAATGAACTAGAGCTTCTTAGAGCAGTGGCTAATTCCAGATGTAAAACAGGAAACATACATGTCGAGCTTAGAATGTCTTGTGCCAAAAAGAAAAAAAAGACATTATCAAAACCTGATGGGTTGAGCCTGAACGACAAAGAAAGCAACATAAAAGTCTTCCATCAACTAAAGGTGGACAAATTTTAGCATCAAAAGAATAATTTATTTAAATTCATTGAATGTGTAAAAACCCATAGGTCCATAATAAATTTATGGAGGAGACAGAGAAAGAGAAACATCTAGGGCACCAACTCCTTACACAGAGAATTGAAAATTGTCAATGAAAAGAAAAAAATTAAGCATTTATTCCAACTCTCCTGCATACACTATAATTCACAATAAATACATAAGGCTATTTGATGAAATGAATTTCTCCTTTTGAGAAGAAATGTAGTTACATGTGCAAGGAATGACAAAGTCAGAAAAATCACCATTTTTGCAACACCCGATGAATAAATTCAATTGGGGAGCTATTCTCAGAGGGGTAAAAAATTGATGAGGAATTTGGCAAGGAAGAGACCAGGGTTTTAACACCTGAAAATTATCAATCTCAGCATCTCTAAAAATGGAATAACCAGACTATGAGAAACATACAGCAACTGCTTACGATAGATTTGGTGGGGGGAGGGGAGCAGGAGTGGAATAAGTTGAACCAGAATCTAATCAAGCCTCTAGAGTGTATATGAATACTGTTTTTTAATACAGGAAATATTGGGGTAAAGGGCAAAGATCCAAGCTAAATTACAGCAAAAAGAGATAAAAAGGGCTACCAAAAGTTGGGACAGTCTACCGGACTACTATGTGTTTTCTACAGCAAGTCATTGACATCAAAATAAATAAAAAGACGGCAGCAAGGGATAGAGACTGTTCTAGATTTTAAAAGCCTTAGGCATCATGACAAGTTAATGTGATGTGTGAATTCTGGATTATGATTTGAACAAAACCACTTTTGCAGACATTTTTGAGACATCTCATACCACAGAAGTATTGTTAATTTGTCAGGTATGATGAAGGCAGTGCTGTTACATACAGGAAAAAAATATTTTTTAAGATGCATACAAAAATATATAGGGGTGAAAAGATGTGACAACCTGAGATTTGCTTCAAAATACCATAGCAAAGGAAAAGAAAGGAAGCGAAACACAGAAGTAGATGAAGTAAATGCAGCAGAACTTTGATAAATAAATCTGATTGATGAGTACACGACATTCATTATGCTGCTCTCTGTGCTTTTGTGTTTGTGTGGAAATATAATTTCAAACAATGTTTTTATAAAAGATTGTCACATGGAGGCAGCCCAGTATCTCAGAAAAGGCATTAGGTTTGAAATCAGACAGACTTGAATTCAAATCTAGCCCTAACATTTATTCTTTGGTTTGGAGAAAGTTATTTATTTCCATTAGACAACTTATACTAACCTCTGTTGCCTCACCTATAAAACAGAAAATAGATTTTCTAAGCCAACACTTGGATAATAGGGAGATTCTCCTTTTAACATCATTTCCTGGGGACTACTCAGAAAGTTTCTCATGGCTCCTACAATGTCTCAATTACCTTTAATCTCAAAGGAGTTGCTAATTTTCCTTCATCTATGAAGGGTTTATAAAATATACCACTCCTTTGCAATGCTAGTCTAATTATCATTAACAAGAAACTCTCCTACTGAGGATTTCTTGGAAATTGTGCTGTTATTAAGGAAGCTAGCATGATTATTGTGATATATTAACAAAATTGTGGTGTGTAATTTCTTCACCATATCAATACAGCTAAAGCGCACTGTAGGCCATTCAGGCATGTATGCCTACTGATATGAAGGAACTAGAGACGGTCCCAAAAGAATTAAAATTAAGGAAATGTGCATATTATGAGACACTTTCAGCAAAACTGGGATAAGGCATTGTTTATAGAAACATGTAATGATCCTCTTCAAAATTATATATGGTAATTGAGAGTAGCATGGGCTATACTGTAGGGCAAAGGGTGAAAGGAAATACAAATAGAGAGATAATCCACATTCTTCAATTATACATCTCTCCGTGCAAAACATATAGAATTGTGTTACAAAAGATTCTCTTAGGATGTAATAGAAAAATATTTACTTCTAAGGATGAATGAAAGGAAAGATACAAATATTTTAGCCCTGAATGAACCATTTCAAAAAAATTTTTTGAGAGTTTGTTAGCAAACAACATGGAAAGAATTCAGGCTACAAGAGACCATTTTATGGGATCTTCTTTTTAAAAAGGAAAGAACAAAATCTCAAATGTTCTTTAAGAAGTCAGAAATTACAACGTAAAATACATGTATGTATTACGTTCTCTATGTTAAGGATTTTAGCTGATTTTAGCTAAAATATAGTCTTAATTTCTTAAGGAGCAGTCATTTACCAAAAAAGACTGAAAAAGGAAACAAATATTTAAAATACAGAGTGATAAGGATTTGGCACAAAGAGTTATGGAAAGGAGAACTAAGGAAGCAGCCTATGATTGATTGGATGTGTCCATTGCAGAAGTGACATTTGAGCTGAGCCTGGATGGATGAGAAAGACTTCATCATGGAAAGAAGAGAATTACGCACTGAAGAAGAAACGAAAGGGCACAGACGCTTGTGTTCAAGGGAAGGTGAGTTGTTCCTTGTGCCTAAGTAATAGACCACCACAATCAAGATATAGACTGTTCACCCACTCTGACAGTTTCCCTTTGGGATTAGTCCCCACCCCCTCCAATCATGGCCCCAGGCAACCACTGATCTTTCTGTCATTTCTAGAATTCCATGTGAATGGGATCATACTGAAGATAGTTTTATTGTGGTTGACTTCTTTCACTTAACATATTTGTAAAATTCACTGGGTCATTTCGTGTATAATTTACTTCATTCTTGCTTGTTTCTGAGTAGTATTCCAGAGTATAGATATACCACAATTTGTTTATCTCTTTATCCACTGCTGGTCATTTGGGTTTGGGGCTATTACAAGTAATACTAATTTGAATATTCACATACACATTTTTTGTGGATGCACGTTTTCAATTTTCTTGGATAAATGCCTAAGAATAGAATTAGGTATAGGTATTTTGACTGTTTCCAAATAGCTGTACTGTTTTGCATTCTCCCCCAAGTAATGCCTGAGACTCCATGGGGCTCTGTATCATTTCCAGCACTTGCTGTTGTCAAGCTTTTGAACTTTAGCTGTCTTTAGAGGTATATAATGATATTTTGTGGTGGCCTTAATTTGCATTTCCCTGATAACTAGTGATGTTAAGAATTGTTTGATGTGCTTAAATACCACTTGTACATCTTCTTTTGAGAAGTGTCTGTTCAAATATTTTGCCCATTTTAATCAGCTCTTTTCCTTGTAAGGTCCCCACTCTCTTCAGGATTCACAGTTTGCCAGTTTCACTTTTCTGGTTCTCCAGGGAAGAAAATCTGGGCTTTTTCATGTGTGCCCCTGCCACTACTATTCATGCTGTGCCAACTGGCCTTAGTCTGAAACTAAGCTGGGGAGACAGGAATGCACTTACACAGCTCTGCCTCTCTCCTCTTCCAAATGTGAATTTCCCATCACAGTCTGTCTGCTTCCAGTCACTCCCCAGTACCTTTCAGTGTTGCTTGTTTGTATTGTGTCCAAGTTTTCTGAAGCAAGGGGTTATTCAGAAGGGTATTGGACCATCGTATGTGGAAGTTTGATATATTTTCCTTTTCAGTATCATTCCATTTAAAATAGTCTCCAAATGTCTTCGTGTAACTGTGTAACCTGGGAGTTTCTCCTAGATGTCTTATTGTAACTGTTTTCTAATTTAGTTGCACTGTGGTTAAAAAAGAAATAGACTGTGTGGTTGCAACCCTTTTAAATTTATTAAGGTTTATTTTATGGATATCACAGTGAATGACCATGTGGATGTGAAGAACATGTGTATGGTAGTCTGAAGTTGTTGAGTGAAGTATTATAAACATCAATTGGGTTAAGATATCATCCAGACCATCTATAACTTTGTTTATATTTTGTCTACTTATTTTTGATCTTTCTCCAGTGCCTTCAGGGAGTTGTTTTGTATTTTGTCCAGAGTTTATGGTTGTTATCTGTGAGAGAGCTGATTTGGTAAGAGCTTTCTTGGTCATATGAAAATGAATCTTGCCTCGTTTATTTTTAAATTCTCTTTATAGTATATTTATACTCCCTGAAATGTCTATTTTCAATCTAATAAGAGATTTTTCTTAGTTTATTCTAAGATTTCCCAAGCCATCTTTTATGAAAGAATATTCTTTGAGATGTTAATAGTTGTTTTGTTACTAGAAGAGGGGTATAGAATGTTTTGGGAACAGAAGTTTTGGGAAACACCGCATTCCATGGTCTCCTCCTGGAGACCTATAAGGCTCATTAGAAAGTAAGTTCTTTCTGAGAAATCTTGCAGTAGAGAAACATGTTGAACTTTATTAAATCAACATCTCCTACTCATTTGAACATAAGACCTATCCTTCACCTAATACTTCATATCACATATAACCAAAGTTAGTGGGCTCCTCATCTATTTCTTCCCACTCAATTTCATGTGTCAAGCTTTCTATGCCATGACAGGTCATTTTCCTGTGACTTTTTTTTTTTTTTTTTTTTTTTTTTTTTGCTTTCTTGCCCATAATTCTTTTTGTCTGAACTAATGAAAAGTATGTTAAATCTACTGGAAACCATGACCCAATGTTAGAAACATAACTTTGCCATAAAGCCAAAGTGTAAAAAACAATTTGTATTTTAAAGGTTCATTTTACAATTGTATCTCTTACTCTTTGGATCTTATAAGCAGTCCACTTTTCTAACAGTGTGAGGCCCCAAGTTTCTAGCATCTTTCTCTTCCTTTGTCATTTCTCTTGCAAACTGGCCCATGCACCCTAGGGCTCACCTCTTGTGATACCTTGCCGAAGACAGCTAATAGCAATTAAAACCCATGATTAACCTTCAGTTTTCCAGTCCTCTCCCCTTGAGCACAAATCTCTCAGGTAATCTAAATATCTGCCTCTCAAATATTCTGTGATGATTTGCCATCTCTACAACATGATAGATCATTTTCTTTATCACTCACCATATAGGAATATTGTTCTATGTAGCAATATTGATGCTAGATTTTTTTTTACTTTTTTTAACTTTTATTTTAGGTTTGGGGGGACAGTACCCAAGGTTTGTCACATAGCTGAATACATGTCACAGGGGTTTGCTGTACATATTATTTCACCACCCTGGCACTAAGCCCAATACCTAATAGTTATCTTTTCCGCTCCTCTCCCTCCTCCTACCCTCCTCCCTCAAGTGAACCTCCGTATTTTAGAGTTTTTATGGAATCCCACTTCAGAACCAATTGAAATGTTTCTTTGGCTCTTTTTTATCACACCCATCTGTAAATCTATATATGCACTCGTATATCTTCAGCATTATGATCAATTCCATTTCATAGGCTATTCTATAGGATTTTCTATTCATATGGAAAAGTATTTTATGTCCACTTTCTAATGTCTGTTAGATCACATTACTCAAATATTCTGTATTTCTAATAGGTTTTTATTTTGCTATCAGATTTTTTAGGTAATAATCTGACCTGAAAAAAACATGTATTTGTATTTTCTCTCTCATCATGTTGACATACCTCTTAGCCAATGTTAAAAAAAATTACTGGTGATAATATCATCCGTACTTTATTCTTGAGTTTAGTGCCTCCAAAGTTTGTCATTAAATGTGATGCTGGCTCTTGGATTTCTATATAGAATATTTATAATATAAGAATGTAACCCTCTAAATATATTGAGAATAGATTTTGAATATTATCAAAGGCCCATTTGCATCTATTGAGATAAATTGTCTAACTAATTAATTAATTAAGCACATATTGCCACTTCTTATGTGCCAGTACTGGGACTGCAGAGGTGAATAAGGGCAATGCAGCCCTTGCTTCTGTTGATTTTCCAGTCCAGGGATGAAAATTATGTTTGCCACTTCTACTTATTTATTTTATGTTCTAACATTATATCATTCTTATATTACTGCAGGAAGCAATACTTTTGTATCTTTCCTCTCCAACGCACACCCAGTGCTCCCATAATAAAATATCCAAGGCTTGATCAACCAGAAAACTTCACAATGAACTTTCTAGGTTGTGCTATTTGAGGAACAGAAACTACCACCCAGTTCCATCCCTAACTCTTCAGTGATCTCCTCATTGATACAAAAATTTACTTTTCTTATTTCGGTTTTCGTCAGTTGAACCCAATAATGTCCTTGATAGTATATTCTTTTCCTCCAGTATAGCACCAGTCTAGGGTCAGGCACTGCATTTAGTTCCAAGTTTTTATTGCTTCCTTTCATCAAAAATATTTCCACAGGTTTGTTTTTTACAACTTTGACACTTTTGAAGACTACAGCTCTTCTCTACCCCCCTTTTCTTTCTTTTCTTTCTCTTTCTTTCTTTTTTTTTTTTTTTTTTTTTTTTGTTTTTGAGACAGAGTTTCACTCTTGTTTCCCAGGCTGGAGTGCAATGCTATGATCTTGGCTCACTGCAACCTCCACCTCCTGGGTTCAAGCGATTCTCCTGCCTCAGCCTCCTGAGTAGCTGGAATTACAGGTGCCCACCACCACACCCAGCTAAGTTTTTATATTTTTAGTAGAGACAGAGTTTCATCATGTTGGCCAGTCTGGTCTGGAACTCCTGACCTCATGATCCGCCCGCCTTGGCCTCCCAAAGTGCTGAGATTACAGGCATGAGCCACTGCTCCCAGATCCCAGTTTCTTTTAATAGAATGTTCTTCACTATGGGTGTTTCTGAGGTTTCCTCATAATTAGTTGTCAATTATGCATGTTCAATCATAATATTACACAGGGATGACAAGTTCTTTGTAGCGTACGTACCACATCTGGAGATACAGGAAATAGTCCTACTAAAGTCTGACCACTGAATCACATGGCAATAACATTTTCTTCACTACCCAACACCCTGTCTAATATCTAACACCACACGTCTTAGAGTTTTTTGCTGCCATGACACCACCAGGTACAAATTTGCACCTCCAGGTACAAATTTCTTTTCTTGTCAGTTTATGCCAATTGCATTGTGATAATAAACAACCTCCAAGTAGTCTCGACACCACAACAAAGTTCCTTTCTCCTTCATGTTGAATGTCAGCTATGGGAAGGCCCCAGCTTTGTTCTGTTGCACATTCACAATGGGATTGAAGATGAAGGGGCAGCCCTTGCATGGAGCATGCTGCTCCGGAGTGGAGGGAGGGGGATAATGGGAGCGCCACCTGCCTTTTATTGCATCTTCTTGGAAGGAGCATGTGTTGTTTTTTCAATCATTTTAGTGGCCGAAGCAAGTTGTATGGGAAAATATGACATCCATTGGTGAGGGGTAAGTATAATCTCTCACAAAAAGGAACAGAAAACACTTGAGAAAAATAGCACAGTCTACACAGTAATAGTCTTAACCAGGAGAAGAAATGAAAAACAAAAACAAAACGCAAAAGACAAAAAAAAAAAAAGAAAAAGAAAAACAAACCTTATGTGGGTGTCGGGGCCTGGTAATAATCCGATCTGATGGATTCCATTCTAGGCACAGAGAGTCTACGGTGACATTCAGTTACTTATGGACTTCTGCCTCAAGGGAAGGTCTTGGTTCAGATTTGATCATTCTCTAAGTAGAGGTTGCCTGGTTGCCTAAAATAGAAAATCCGAGTCAAGCTCCCTCTTGTAGCCCATATCAAGCACCCCACCTGCCTTCTGTGGGACAATACTTGTGCATTCTCCACCTTCCACATGTTGCTCCATGGACACGTAATTCTTCCAGATCTGCAAACCAAACAGGCCCCTTCTTCACTCTGTGCCTACCTTACTCTTCTCTCTTTCCAGACCTCTCTGCGTAGTCTTTCAAACGACTCCCACTTCTGAACCCCAGGGCTCAGCATAAAACTCATTTCATCTAGTGGCCTTTTCTCATAGCTCCTTCTAAAGGAGTCCTCATTTAGACTATCTTTTTCTCTAGCACAGCGTTCTGTCCTTTATACGCATCTTGGTCCTTCCCAGAATCTGTAATTATTTGAATTATTTATTGCTGTATTTTTATCTTGTTCACTTCTTAAAGTGCAGCCTCCTTAAAGGAAGGAACCGTCTCTCTTTGGGTCACCATTTATTTCTATATCCTTGGCACAATGCCTGGCATACAGTAATTAATATGTTGTATTAATATTTCAGTGAGTTTATTATAAAGATAACGTAAATTTGTTAGGTGGCAGTTTGGCAATTAAAAGATGCTTTAAATATGTTATCATGTCTTTGTTCTATAAACATTACTCAAGGCATCTCTAGGTTTAACAAATGTGAGACGAGTGAGCGGTTTGACTTTGATTTGCTGTAACTGGAATGTGAGGATTAATTAAATTTGTTTCTTCCAATGTCTTATTTTTAGATAAGGAAGAACTTGGGTCAATGGGCTCATAGGATAAGGAGACCCTTGGGAATATAAGGATCAAGAGAACTACCTCTTCCCTTTAGAGATCCAAATGGTATTCTTAGCACATCTCTTTGGGACTGAGATGGTCTTAAGGCCTCCCCGAAGAGAGGAGGAAAGGCTGTGGACTGGTTGCCAGAAAGTAAACACCCTGCCCTTGATATTAATGGAAGAGGTCTACTTAACAACAGAGAGGGTGAATTGGGCCATCTGATCTTCTGAGCCAGCTGTCCCATTGTGGTTTTGTGGTTTTTTGTTTGTTTGTTTGGTTGGTTTTGTTTTTGAGATGGAGTCTCGTTCTGTCGCCCAGGCTGGAGTGCAGTGGCGCAATCTCGGCTCACTGCAAGCTCCGCCTGCTGGGTTCACGCCATTCTCCTGCCTCAGTCTCCCGAGTAACTGGGACTACAGGTGCCCGCCACCACGCCCGGTTAGTTTTTTGTGTTTTTTAGTAGAGACGGGGTTTCGCCTTAGCCAGGATGGTCTTGATCTCCTGACTTCGTGATCTGCCCGCCTCAGCCTCCCAAAGTGCTGGGATTACAGGCGTGAGCCAGTGCACCCGGCCCCCACTATGGTTTTATGAATATAAACTGGAAAGTTTTATTTCACTTGCTCCTTTGTGAGGCATTGGGTACATCTGTGCAGGAATCTGACTTAGGTGTGTTAGGATGCTGTTGCAGCTGCAGTCAAGAGACTATCTCACAGTGTGGGCTTAGTCTTCAACACAGGCTCTGCAGCAACAGAGCAAAGGCTGCTAGGTGAGTGGAGTTTCTCTAAAACCACCCTAGTTAGTTCTGGTCCCCTTCCGGCTAACCACCTGTCTTTCCTACCCTCCACCACTTCTTTTCCCATTTTGCTTCCTTTCTCCTTCTCTTGGCAGTGTGTGTGTTATCCAAGTCTGGACAATCAGAGACAATGGTTCTCCTGGCCACAGTGGTTGTCATGAGGTGGACACAGGACCCAAACAAGCAGTGAGAGTCCTCCCCAGAACATTTCTAACACAGGAATCAGCAAAGATACCCTCGCTGTCTTGGGTCACAAGTCATAGGCAAAGGGTGGAGCTGATTTTACTATTCATCAGCAGAAGAGAATGAGAACAAAGCAAACAGTCAAAGAGGAAAAGGAGAGAGACCAGGATGATGTTACCTGAACCCCAGAGCTCCAGGTTGCTACCCAACCTGAAGCCAAAGCTAACACTAGATTGTTCACTTACAGGAACTGCTCGTCACTGAGTTTGCTTATTAGTATGAGTTCGACCTTGTAATTTGCAGCTCAGAGTCCTCGCCAATATAGATTAAAAATATATGAAAAAATAAAATGTTTTCTCCCAGGGATACAGAATGGATATAGGGCAAATGGCATTTGGAAGAGATGATTTCTTGCCCAGTCACCATGCAGCAAGGAAAGCAAAACAAAAAAATTACAAATACAAGCAACACAAAGAATAAAGACAGGAGAGAAGGAGGGGAAATGAGAGAGAGAGACAAACAGAGACAGAGAGACTATCTCTCCCTGAGCCTAATTAGATTCCAAGCTGCCAATGAGACACAGCAGAGTAAAACGTGGGTTTCAAGAAGCCACTTCTCTGTGATGAGCAGGCAGGCCCCCGATTTATGAAGACAGATATTATTCTTTAAACCTAATGTGTAAAAATAAATAAGAGTTAATACTTGTTCTGGCATTTGAATAATAAAATGACCAGATTATATATGTAAGTTTCTTACATCTCGCCATTACCTGAGCCTTGAATAAAACCTAACCTGCACTACCACCCCTAAGCTCACAGCACGGGCCACACTAGGCCAGCTAGAAGAATCCAGCATTAAAGGCTCGAACAGGAACTTCCCTGCTGTAAAGCACTTGCAAGTCCAACCTAGTACGTAGAAAGCAAATATTATACCCCTTAACAAAAATTTAAGGTTATGATATACCAGGATGTTTCATATGTGTGTGTGTATATACATACATATATATGTTTATATATATAAACATATATATGTTTGTGTGTATACATGTAAATATGTTTGTGTGTATATATATTTATTTATATAGAGACTTTCTTTGTAAATTTCCCAATGCCAGTTATATAAAAGGTGGTCAACGAGCAATTGTCAATGCATTCCTTGCTTAGCAAATCTCATTAGCCATCTATTTTAAACCATTTGGGAAGCCACTCCAAAGGGGTGTTTGAAGAGGTTTTGGAGAAGGAGTGACGTAAGGATCTGGCAGGGTTAATGGAAACCAGGAGGGTGGTAAAGCATCCAGAAGACGAAAGGGGAGGGCACAGCTCCCAGAGCCTGCAGAGAGCTGTGGCTGTCAGAAAGGCCTGCTCCACAGGAGCTGTGGCCTCAGTAAATAAATGCAGCCAACCCACAACCCAGCAGGGAGGAAAAGGGAATAAATACCCTGACCTCCCTCTCCCCCACCCCCGATCTTCTGCCAGTGCCTCTACATGGCTAAAGTTAACTCCATGTCGGAGGGCAAGGGAGCCTGTTCCTATGTGGTCCCTGGAGAACAGACTGTGGGGCACAAAGTGGGTGGAGGAGGACAGAGAGCAGATTCAGAGTGGGAAATGGAAAGTACTCTGCTCTCCTTTTCAAGCACAAATTATTATCTCTTTTAGTTTAACGACACTATGTTTTTGAGAACTTGGAAAACTTAGGAGAATATTTGAATTTTGACATTACAAAGACTGACTCTGATGTTTTCAGCACATACATTTTATGAGCATGCTCTATTGGTATATTGCATTTCACTATTTTCCTTCTTTGATTACTTTAGAAGGTGAGAGAGTTTTCTGCTCCATCTTGCTTTTGTATGGAATTAAAATACATGAATGCAAATTGATTTCTGTAAAGGAAACTTCCTTGGGAGTAGGTGCCACTTCTGGATGTGACACTTCTGGATGTGACAGCTCCAAGAGTGGATTAGACAGGCTACACAGGGACCTAACATTCTCAAGCGAGCTAACTCTTCTTGCTGGCTTACTCGAACAGATGATTCCTAGAGGTTTTGGTAAAGAGGCTGCTCTGTCTGCAAAACCCACCCTCTGACTATAGTAGAGTCCTCTGACCCTTGCAGTTGGTCCACATTTTTTTCACACACATATAAAATAACTTTTGACAAATTATAACCACTCTGGCCAGGAGAATGAATTCTCATTATTTACTGGAAAAACAGGGCCAGATAAGAACTCTGAAAGAAATTGTTTAAAACATTTGAGTCAAATTCTTTTATCAGAAAACATCTATATATTTTACAGATATCAGAAAGAGGAGATATAAATAACTCGTCACTGTGCTTTGAGTCCTATTAATAATATGTGGAGTTCTTTCAGCCATTTCTGAGTAAAGACAACTAAGATTTAAAAGCAAAGAAATGGAAAGTTCATATCTTTTGAAGTAAATAAGGCACATTTTGGATAAATGTTTAGGGAAATATTTTCCCGCAGGCAGTCAGTTAGCCAGTTGAGTGACTGTGATAACATGGAGATCGTTCTCATCTCAACTTGTCTGTGTCCATCTAAGGATACACTGCCTCGATTGTTGTTTGTGCAGAGTTCAGGTATTCACACCTCTCTTCAATTAGACAATTCACAATTCCTCTGGCTCTTATCTCAACCCAGGTGGCTCCGCTGACTCGACTGCGTTTCAGCCCATGCAGTGGAAAAATGATGAACTGGAGACAGCCTGTTGGACTCTGAGAGTCATGACGCACCTATTTCAGGGAAAATGTAGCACTTCATCTTCACAGCTCCTGATGAAATATTACCACTTTTGCTGTGGTAATCAAAAAAGTTAAACTCACAATCTTCTAGATACAGATTTAAACATTATTAATGCAAAATCTTTGAACCGACAAGATAGCTCCACCTGCAAAAAAATATGGTAAGAGCAGAGATGGCACAGGCCTGACAGGACTGGTCCCTTCACACTCCCCACCGTCCAGCTGCTACAAAGGCTCAAGAGCAATAACAAATTAAAAACTAATTTTAAAAAATAAGAGAAGCAAAGGAAAGAAAAAACAAAGACAGGATAAGAAAGTACAAGGAGGGGAGGAAATAAGATCTTTCAACAATGAAGTGAGCAGAGTGCCGTATTTCACAGCCTGGCTGCACATGAAAATCCCCTGGGAATTTTTAAAATTCTGAGCTCTGAGCTCTGAGCTCCCCCAAGACTGATGGAATCAGAATCTATTGAAATGGACATTGGTTGGGTATTTTGGTTTAACCTTCCCTCAGGTGATTCTGATGTATAGCAGACTTGAGCATCACTGATGAGATGGTCGTATTTGGCTTAATTCTTTTAATGTAGATATATGTAGATGTATCTACATATGTAGATTATATATATGCATATATACACATATGTAGATATAATATAGATAATGTAGAGATATATACACATAAATATGTATATACACATATATACCTACATTATCTATATATCTACATTACTACATGTGTATATATGTATATATATCTATACATGTATACGTATGTGTATATATGGATATATATGTGCAATATACAAAATAGTTTACATCTCTTCTAGATTTCCAATTATTGAAAAGCATTACTCTCATGTGATTTATTATTTGCTTTGGTTATGTTTGCCAGGACTTTATTATATTAATAATACATATTCTACATTTTGGGGTTTCCATTTTTAAGAAAACACAGATTCTTTATTATCCTCATTAATGAAACAAGAGAGCAAAAAAATTATTTATGTCATAAGATATTGTCCAACATAAATACCTTTTTACTATAACTTGATGCCATCTTTGCAGATGAGAAAAGTTTAGGACATTGTCAAAAAAGCAAAAATAAATACATATATAGATAGAATAAAACAAAGTATCTATACATACGTTACTCTTTTTTACCTAAAAACTGTTCTGGATTATCTTCTTCTGATGCTCTCAAACTGTATCACCAAAGTTTTGAAGACTTAGAAGCTATTAAAGTGGTAGTGTTTAGACTGAGTTCTCTGTTAATGTTAAACCTAATAGTAAAGAAATACCAGGAAAAAAAATAAACAAGAAAAATGCTACTTTCAGGACTCTGTTCCAATAAGTAACTTATGAGAGACACTTGCTTGCAAATTTCCATGAATCTTGCCTTCGGGGAATTTTCCTATTGAATACCAGGACTGCAGTACAAAATGTGGGTTTCTACGACATGCTGCTGTAGGAATGTGTGCTGTAAGAAGAGCCCCACTTCCTTCTCTAATAACCAGTTTTCTCCTAACCAGAAAGGCATGGGCTTTAATGCAAAGCTCTACGGATTTACTGTCCTCCATGACGCTTGGGCTCCACAGAATACTGTCGGACTGCGTTATGCGAAGGGATCACAGGTACCACTGCAAGTGAAAGTTTCAGTATCACACATACCAAGGTCTTGATAGCATATGATGGCGTAAAATTTAACAATGTATTTTTCTAACTGTTGAACATTAACTCGTAAGGAGCCCAGGGCTAACATATAAATAGCTAAGTGTTTAATAGACCAGTTAAAGGCTATTCACATAGTCCACTTATTCTTCCACTATAAACAATTTGAAGGGCTTTTTTTTTTTTTTTTTTTCCGTAAATTCATGAAAGATTTTTTCACTTGGAATTAATACCTAAAGAGGAAAGAGAAGCCAATGGCATGCAGTTCTCTTAGTCGGCCCACATGCAGAAAGCTGTTAGGCCTCCCTTCGCTTAGTCAAACTCCAAGCAGCAAGTGTCAAAACCCTTCACTGACTGTGAAACTGACAGATGCACTTAGTCACAAAGAGCTTTGACACTGCTTATCTCCAACCCTTCCTAAAAACTCTGCATTTAATATTATTTGTTTAACGAATACAAGAAAGATAGTGCTTTCATTAGAAGATGTGATATTTGTTTATGATGATGTATCTTATTTTAAACTCCAAATCCAATGTCTATCTTCTCAGGATTCCTTTTATATTTTTAATAGGAGATTATGCAATAAGAATAAGTAATAAATTGTTTGAGAGAGACTAACCTAAAAAGCATGATAGGAGGGCAAATGTTGATTGTAGTTAGGGATGCTTGCCAATTTAGAGAAAGTGATTTGTTGTACTGGACAAATTTTACGTTGGGTATGAACACTTAAAAATGCAGAATCTAAAATTAAATCAACATCCTTTCATGATTCAAAGGTCATCAAAATGCATAAATTCACATGCATAGTCTGCCACTTTTCCGTAAAAAAAGAAAACATTATACACTAATAAACTTTTAAAAAAATCTAATGGGGATTGTATGAAAATATTGCTTTAGTTTATGAAAACAGAAGTGATTTTTATTTCCTTTTTATGCTTTCTTAACATTCTGCAATTAATATACTAGTTTTATTTGTAATAAAAATGCTAAATAAAGTATGTGTTTTGTATCTTAGAATTTTCCCATATGTTACATATGTTACTCCTTAGCACAAATACGAAAAACAAATTATTTTTCTGATAAGGAAATGATAACAGAAAGGCATTTAATTTCATTGACATTTGATGGATTTATATTTTCACCCAAAAGGCAGAAATAAAAATAGTGGAAAACTTTGGTAAAGTCGTCTTTCTTATTTTTATGGAGGTCAGAGAATGATGCCATTAAATTATTTATAGAGCTGAAGTTAAAATTGTTATAAATAAATTGTATCATAAAAAATAGCTTGTAGTGGCTTAGGCCTGTAATCCCAATACTTTGGGAGGCCAAGGCAAGCAGATTACCTGAGGTCAGGAGTTTGAGGCTACCCTGGTCAACATGATGAAACCCCATCTCTACTAAAAATACAAAAAATAATTATTCTGGTGTGGTGATGTGCCTGTAGACTCAACTACTTGGGAGGCTGAGGCAGGAGACTCCCTTGAACCCGGGAGGTGGAAGTTGCAATGAGCCGAGATTGCACCACTGCACGCCAGCCTGGGCAACAGAGTGAGACTTCCTCTCAAAAACAAACAAACAACAACAAAAAAAAACTTGTAATGTAATTCAATTTTTTCTTAGGTATAAAGAATGAATCAGAAGGCATAAGCAGTTAGTAGTTTTTCTAAGAAGTTTAAAGTATCTTCATTTATGTTTTTTAAGAGTAGAAAAGTAGGGATATTGAATAACGATACTTTTCGTTTTACTCAAACTCTTGAATCCTGGAATATCCTGCTATATTTATTAAAAAGTTCCCAGACAGTACCTAGACTTTAAAAATGTGTCTTATTTTACAGACAAGAAAACTGATTCTTTTTTTTTTTTTTTTTTTGAGACGGAGTCTCGCTCTGTTGCCCAGGCTGGAGTGCAGTGGCTGGATCTCAGCTCACTGCAAGCTCCTCCTCCCGGGTTTACGCCATTCTCCTGCCTCAGCCTCCCGAGTAGCTGGGACTACAGGCGCCTGCCACCTCGCCCGGCTAGTTTTTGTATTTTTTAGTAGAGACGGGGTTTCCAGGATGGTCTCGATTTCCTGACCTCGTGATCCGCCCGTCTCGGCCTCCCAAAGTGCTGGGATTACAGGCTTGAGCCACCGCACCCGGCCGAAAACTGATTTTTTTTTTTTTTTTTTTTGAGACGGAGTCTCGCTCTGTCGCCCAGGCTGGAGTGCAGTGGCCGGATCTCAGCTCACTGCAAGCTCCGCCTCCCGGGTTTACGCCATTCTCACTGATTCTTAATGATGCTAAATGTCAGACTCAAAGTCACTGAAGTGCCTTGTAGAAGTGGGACTTGAATCCAAGTCCTTGTATCTCAGTGTAACACTTTTTCATATTTACCATGTTGCTTCTCCTGTTGTTTCTCAATGTTGTCATTGTTAATATTGATTAAAGTTAAATTTTGCCAAATTAATATTATAAAAATGTTCAAATATACAAAAACAGAAAAAACTACAGTGAACACTCATGTACCTGTCACCTACATTCTGCCATTAACTTTTAACTGTATCTCATAAAACTTTTTGTCTAAAAGTCTGGTTTATCTGATATTAATGTAGTCACCTCAGCATTCTCTGGTTCTTGTTTGAACGTTACAATGTTTTTATTCAATTCGTTTCAGCCTACTTGTGTTTTTATAGTTAAAGTCTCTCTCTTTCCCTCTCTCTACATCATATATAGTTGGGGCTTGCTATTTGAATCCATACTGATAATTTTTGTCTTTTCATTGGAAAGCTTATGCCATTTACATTCAAAGTAATTATTCAAATGGCTGGTTATGTGTCTGCCATTTAATTTTTTTCCTGTGTCTTGTCTGATTTTATTCCTATCTTTCTCCTTTACTGCCTTATTGGAGGTAACTAAACATTTTCTACATTTTCATTGTATCTGCTGGCTTTTTAGCTCTACCTCATTGAATCATTCTTTTGGAAGTTGTTCTAGAGAATACTATATATAGCCTTAAATGTTTATAGTCTACTTAATGTATCATTTCCCCCAAAAATAAAGACAACATGCTACATAGGTTCTTTTACTTTTCCATTCTTTAGCCTATTTCTGTCATATGTATTGTCATAGCTAATACATAGGTTATAATGGTGCTAAATTTTTTTCCAAAGGTCATATATAACCTAAAGAAATTCAGAGAAACATAGTCTTTTTTAAATATCTAAATGTTTATACTCCCATCCTAGTTTCCACCTATTATGATCCCTTTCAACAGGGAGAACTTCCTCTAGAGTATGTGTGCTGACAAAAATTTACTTAGTTTTAACGTTTATGTAAGTGTCTTTAGTTCACATTTTTTCTTGAAGGATATTTTTACTGCATATAGAATTCAAGGTTGGTGGGACATTAAAGATCTCTTGCTCTCCATCATTTCTGATGATAAATTAGTCATCATTCATGTAATTGTTTTCTTATATGTAATATAGTATTTTATTCTGGCTACTTTCAATATTTTCTATCTACGTTTTTATGTATCTTTCTTGGACTATGCTGAGCTTCAATCTATAAAGTTATGTCTTTCAACAAATTTGGGCAATTTTGCAAATTCTTTATCCAAATATTCTTTCTGCCATATTATCTTTATTTTTTCATTCCAGAATCCCAAATACAGCTATGATTGATGTTTTGATATTGTCTCCCAGGTCCTCAGGCACTTTTTACTTTTTTCCTATTTTTTTCTTCCTGGTTCTTCAGATTGGTAATTTCCATTATTCTGTCTTCTCCTCCAGTGACTCCTTTCTACCACCTTGAATCTGCCATTAATTTCATTCAGTAAAATATTGAAACTTCAGATATTGTGTTTTATAGTTCTACAATTTCCACTGAATCATTTTTTTTCATATTTTCCATATCTCTGTCCTGAGATTTCCTACTTGTTATGCTAATTACAAATAGGTTTTTAATACCTACAGTAAATGAATTTTAAATCCTCTGATAAATTTAGTGTCTGTCTCATCTCAGAGCTGGTCTCCACTGATCGTTTTTTCTGTTAAGTGTGGGTTATGTGTTCCTGATTTTTTGTAGATTGAGGAATTTTTTAATTATATCCAGAAAATTGTGAATTTTAAGTTGTGGAGATTTTGGATTTTGCTATATTCTTCCAGAGGGTGTTAATTGCTTTGATTAGCACGTAGTTAACTTGACTGAACTGAAACTTTAAACTCTGCAGTAGATGGAAGCTGAAATGTTCTGTTAGCCTTGGCTGCACTGCTTGGTGTCTGTTTCATGCATGGATTGTCCAAGGTTCAGCTGGCGGTTTAGGGAAAGTTTATATATATAATTTTGGGGCTTCACATCTGTGGGCTCTCACTTCTCAACATTCTCTTCATCCTTTGCTTTCCAGGTATTGTGATTGCTGTAAACTTTGGCCTTGGGTTCTTTAAGCCAATAAGAGCCAATGTGTCTCTCCCAATGTAGGTCAACCACATGTTGAAGGCAGGGTTTGCCCTAAGGCCACATGCTATAAAATTTGGGGGAACTCACTCAGGGAAATTTTCTTCTTCCAAGTGTAGAACCCTCTTCAATTTCTGCTTAGCTTTGATAACTGTCCAGTGTATAGTTGTTTTCTAAGAAAGTATTTTGTTGGATAATGACTATGGTACAAAATAGGACCATATTAAAATCAATTTTTGTCTTCTCTTTGTTTAGCACATATTTTAATTATTGTGATAGTTGAGGCACATTATTCTGTGGTTACAAGCAGAGACACACTTGTTGGCTTCAAATATCAGTTCTTTCACTATATGTGTGACTTCTTTGTTTCTCATTTACAAAATGGAAATAATTTCAAAGAATTGTTTTTGAGCACAGTAATGATGTAGAAAATAACAAATTTGGTTTCTTCAACTATTCTTTCACAGCACAGAATGCTTCTTTGACTAGATTTGTGAGGCTTCTCCCCTCTCACCCCACCCCTACCTTCCCACCTCACCCCCTGCACAAAGCAATCTTCCAGCCACAAATTCTCCAGCAGACACTGAGTGTTCTAAAATTCAATTAAATTCTGATACTGTCTACCTGGCAGTAGTCTCAGATCCCACAGATTGAGGGCCCAGTCCCGTAAGACTGCCCCCACTTCAAATGCCAGTCGCAAGCACTGGTTGTGGCCCATGTTTCTAACCAACCAGTTATAAATTGGGATTCCCACAACCCCCTCTTCTGGTTCAATGAATTTGCTAAAGTGACTCACAGAACTCAGGGAAATGCTACTTCTATTTGCCCATTTATTGTATAAAGGATATTACAAAAGATACAAGTGGACTGCCAGATGGAAGAGATGCATAGGGCAACTTATATGGGAAGCAGCACAGAGCTTCCATGCCCTCCCTCCCCAGGTGTACCACCCTCCTATCTGTTCAGCTATCTGGAAACTCTCCAAACTCGGTCCTTTTGGGTTTATTACGCAGGCATAATTGATTGAGTCATTAACCACTGGCGATCAACTTAACTTTCAGTCCTTCTCTCTTATCTGGTGTTGTGTGGGCTGAAAGTTCCCAACCTCTAATCCCACTGTGGTCTTCCTTGTGACCAATCCCCATTCTGAAGCTACCTAGGGGCTGCATCCATCACCTCACTCAGATACAAAGAACAATTATCACTCCAAAGATTCCAAGAGTTTTAGGGCTTTTTGCTACAAACCAAGGGGTCAAGACCAAATGTATATTTTACAATTACACGGCACTAAATGAAATACTATTTGTGAAGTGGCTAGGATGGTGACTGGTACATAACAGATATTCAAATATTAATTATTGGCTATTGTTAATATAATTAACATTCTTTTTAAAAAAACTCTTATAGATTATACAACCTGTGGAACTCAGGCCACTAAAATTCACAATTATTTATATTTGGCCATCTTTAAAATCAAACCTTGTACTATTCCCAATCTACAATCTTCCTTGGAAGAATTAAAGAAAGCAGATAAACATATCAATGTGCTTAGGGCCACCTGCCTTTGAGAAATGACTGAAATTTGGCCAGCTGGAAATCAATTACTAAAATTTTGTGAAATTTTCTGCCTCTGGCCAATTATTTTATGTGACTGGCTAAGCTGTCTTTATGCTTTTTAGTTGACTAGACAGAAAACGTGGATGTGGATCAGATCCATGCATCCTTCCATCAAAAGAGCAAGCTTATTTTCTTGCATCTGGCTGCATGACTTTATGCTGTCCTATTTTCGCTTCCTAAGTCAGTATTACAGCTACTGATGAACTTAGAAATTTAGAGCTTTAAAATAATTTTATAGTTTTTAAGGTTGCTTTTTCAACTCAAAAATAAATGAAAGTCAATCAACTAATGAATCCCCTCTTGCTCTTTATTTGGACCACCTCTAACTGTCCATTTGCACGGGACCTATTTTTGCAGACGTGTTAATAGAAAATACTGACTGCACAGGAGAAAGTGAGCCTGTTGCCTTTTTTCATCTTCTGCAGCTGCCTCTAGCTGCACATCCAGAGCTTTTAAAATTTAGGGGTATTATGGAAATTATAGAACTTGTGAAGGGATGCCTCAGGGGAAAAAAAAGTTATAAACTTCACAAGACTCATGAATCATAGGCAAAATTTATTCAGAGTAGAAACTTGCATGTTATTCAGACATCACATCAACAGTGCTTCCTTTGCAGAGCCTTTCTAGCCTGAAATCCATACCATTGCTGAAACCATATATGTCCCCATCATTTTCCTGCATTGTATTCCTCTAATTTATGTTTTGTCCCTCAGGCAAGGATCAAATGGGGTTTTTCAAATGTTGGTAAAAAATTTTCACATGTTGTCATCTTATAAATATAAATTAATAATAATAGTAATAGTGATAACAATGCTGTATTACAAAACAGATATTTACAGTAAGGCATTAAAAGCAATTTAACAGAAAGCCTCAAGGTTTAGCATGAAGCAATGCTTAGCAGAATATTACAAAAGCTACTAGTGCCTCTAGCTATAATATTTTATTCAGTTCCATAAGTTTGAAAGTTCTTTTTTCCCCAATAAGAACTGGAAAGTGCCGTCGAATTGCTTTACCTCGCTTCTCTTGCTTTCCCTTTCTGTACATGAGGATTGATGAACAAAACCTTCCTTCATTTGTAGTTGAATATTTATACCCAATATTTTATTTTCTTCTTTCAAATAATTTTAGCCAAACTTCCCTTGAACTAAATTAAAAAGCAGAATACAAATTGTCTGTATATTGTGGTTGCAATTATGTAAAAATATGACTGCATATAAATAAAGGACTGGAAGGGAATACACAGAAATTACTTTAATTATATAAGTATGATGGAAAAGACAGGAGTTTCATCCCCACACACAAACTATTTAAATTGTATGTAATATTCTGTTATTGTTTGTACAATAATACTTTATTTTTTAAAAAGTTTTCCCACTGAGGCTGAGACAGGAACAAATGCAGACCCGTCAAATTAGGTGATTTTAAAATTAAATCATTTCTTCTACTTTTCAGAAGCTCCTACTCCTAGCTTCCCTACCCATTCCTCTTCCAATAAGTTGATACACTTATTCATTGAATTGAAGTTTATTGAGCACGTAAAGTCGATCAGCTCATGCGGATGCAGCAGCCACCATGGCAGGCTATCAACTGATTTCCCCCTAAGATTTCTCACATCAACTGATTTTCCCCTAATAATATTTTTGCTGACTTCCAGTGACTGTCCCAACTCTGCCACTCCTTTTTATGATTAGTCTCGTTCCTTTCCTGTCATTACCAAATATCTCATTCAAACGATTGTTATAGAACCAAATCAGGTCCATTTACCTGTGAGCAATGGAAAGGTAAACACGAAGCCTGGGATTTTTGTAGAGAGAAAGATTTCTTGAAAAACGGCCACGCAACGAGACAGGAGACGGGCTCGAGACAGGAGACGGGCTCAAAACTGTCTCCTTGTACCGGCTTGAAAGCCGTATATGTAAAAAAGGGATTTTGGGGCAAGCGTTTTAGGGTAGATGAGTGATAGGCCAGGCAAGGGGATGTTTGGAAAGTCACTTGCCCACATGAAGTTGCCTCTTCGTGGGTGGCATGTGCAAACTTAGGGGGAGTTAGGGTGAAACGTGCGGCGGAAGTTCAGACGGCGACGTCAGTTCAGACGGCGACGTCAGTTCAGACGGCGACGTCAGTTCAGACGGCGACGTCAGTTCAGACGGCGACGTCAGTTCAGACGGCGACGTCGAAAGATCACCCCGTGGCCCGGCAAATCCTTGCGCAAGCTCCGGTCAGTCATATTGGTTCTGGCGGGTTTCAGCTGGTCTCACAGTGGACATCCTGCAAAATAAACACAGAGATTTTGTTAATCACCAGTCCCTTTCAAACCAGTTCTTTGGTCCATTTAACCCTGTGAGGCACAGTTTCACGATCTTTAAATAAGGATCTTGTGCTCAAAATGTAACCCCTAACCTCTCCAATCTTTCCCCTCCTCTGAAAATCACCAGGGACGCCCGTCACCTACGCACGGTGGCCTTTCCTCCTTGCCCAGTATCTCTCATTGCAGAGAGACATTTCACCGACGGAACCAACTGCTTCCTCTTAAACCTCTGCTCTTTTGTCACACTGAATCTACTTTCCCTTGCTTATTTGAATGACAACTCTCATTTCTTAGTCCCCTACTTTTTTTCCTTTATTATACCCTACTTTTGACATTTCTGTTTCTCAAAAATTCTTTGAAATTTTTCTTACTCTGTCTTCTCTCATCTGTTGAGACAATGCTTAAAATGATCGTTTATATATATATATATATATATATATATATATATATATATATATATAATGATTGTATAAGTGGTATAATGTCACATATACACCATTGTAACAGCTAAATTCGGTAGAGGGATTATTGTATGCCAGGTTCTGTACTAGTAAGTACAGACTTTGTTTCCATGATTTTATTTAACTCTTATAGCCACCATAAAAGGCAAAAATTCTTACATTTTTTTTTTCTTTTTTTTTGGAGGCAACCTCTGAGCTTAAAAAGATAGAAACATTTTCCTAAAGCAGCATTGTTGTGAATGGAGGAAATGGGCTCCAACTTCAAAAGTGCCCTCTGTCTGAGGACAGAGCCCACCTTCCTAGCTGCTAGGCTATGCCCTGCCTGGCTTACTTCACCACCCCCCAAGTGACCGGGCTTTGCTGGTAAATTGTTTCCCATCATTTCCACCCCATCCAAATATCTGCTAGTCTTGTCTGCAAAAATAACACACCAAGACCTTATTATACACAACATTTAAGATGACAAGTGCTCTTTCCCTAAAATATTTTCTTTGATTTCTCTGCTTATTTCAAGGTCATCATCACTGTAGTCCGTATACAAAACAAAGCTCTTTACCTCTGGCCTTTCCTTCTCTTCTGTCACCCACATCTACAAAGTTACCAAGATTTGTGGCTTTTTTGCTTCCAAGCCTCTGACAGTTTGCAAGAAGGAACACACACGAACACATATGTACAGACATATATGCAACAGCAAAAATCACTTAGCAAAGGACTTTTTAAGATAAAAAATTAGGAAACCATATGTAAAAACAGATGAGAAATATCCTTGATATCAATGCACATAGAGGGAATAAAGTTATCAATTAAAAGAAAAATAAATTTTGTCAGAAAACAAAACTCTAATGTGTATGTGTGTGTACAAAAGCCATAGAAAGTAAAATGACTTAGAAAGACTAAAGGTAAAGTGTGTAAAAACTACCAAAAGAACAAATAAAAAGAAGTCAGAAACTCTTTGTTCCAGGCAAAAATGCAAGGCAAAAGCATGAAATTAAACAAAAAATACACTTTGCAATGACTAAGTGAATGATCCTCAGTTACAATAAAGTGTGGACTTGAAAAGAATATGTGAAGCTGGGAAATTTACAAAGAAAAGAGAGTTGATGGGCTGATAGTTCTGCAGGCTATACAAACATGGTACCAACATCTGCTTGGCTTCTGGTGAGGCCCTCAAGGAGCTTTTACTCACAGCAGAAAGTGAAGTGAGAGCAGGCACATCGCAGGGCAACAGCAGAACCAAGAGACAGTGAAGGGGAAGGTGCCATACTTTTAAACAACCAGATCTCCCGAGAACACACTATCACAACGTCAGCACCAAGGAGATGCCATTAAACCATTTATGAGATATCTGCCCCCATGATCCAGTCATGAACCCCCACTTTCAACATTGGAGATTTTAATTCAACATGAGATTGAGAGGAGACAACATCCAAACTATATCACAGAGTCTCTCTCTGTCACCCAGGCTAACATGCAGTGGTCAGATCATAGCTCACTGCAGCTTCAAAGTCCTGGGCTCAGAGAGGCTCCTTCTGCCTCAACCTCTTGAGTAGCAGGAACTACAGGCATGTGCCAATGTGCCACCATGCTCTGTGAATTTTCTTTCCTTTTTTTTTTTTTTTTCAGAGATGGAGTCTTTCTATGTTTCTCAGGCTGGTTTCAAACTCCTAACCTCATGCATCCTCCTGCCTCAGCCTCTGGACTAGCCGGATTGCAAGCACAATCTACCATGCCCTGATCAAGTGTGTAGCTTCTACAGCCAGTCCTCCACCTCATTTGGATTTTTCTAACTTTATGAGATATTTTCTTAGCTGCCCTGACTCCAGTTTTCCCTGTTTCCAGAAGAGTTTTACATAGGACATTCAATGTCCTGTAACACTAACCTCCCCCTCAAAGGCAGCACAGCACAAAGGCTGTGAGAACAGGCTTTCAAACCAGATACCTGAGTTCAAATCCCAGCTCCAGTACTTACTGTCTTTATAAACTGGGGAAGTTACTTAACCCTCTGTGCCTTAATTTCCTCACAGGTAAACTGTGGCTACTAAATGGACCTAACTCACAAGGATCTAAAGAAAATTTCAATAAATTCATATTGGTAAAGTTCTTAGAAGTACCATGTAGGTATATAATAAGATATAAATAATTGTTATTGTTAAACAAACATGTATGCTTCTGCTATGATTTAAATGTTTGTCCCGTCCAAAACTCAGTGGAAATTTAATCCCCAGTGTGGCAATATTCAGAGGTGGGGCCTTTAAGATGTGATTAGGTTATGAGGGCCCTGACCGCATGAATAGATTAACCCATTTATGGATTAACGGATTAATGGGTTCATGGATTAATAGATTATCACAGGAGTGGAGCTGGTGGCTTTGTAAGAAGCAAAGGGGGACCTGAGCTAGCACACTCAGCCCCCTCACCATGTGATGCTCTGCGCTACTTTGGGATTCTTCAGAGCTTCCCCATCAGCAAGAAGGCTCTCCCCAGAGAGGGGCCCATGACCTTGGACTTCCCAACCTCCACAACTGTAAGAAATTAATTTATTTTCTGTGTAAATTACCCGGTTTCAGGTATTCTGTAAGAAGCAACAGAAAATGGACTAAGACAGCTTCTGGTTAAACAACCTCTATGAGTAAAAGTAAATATGAGTTCATCAACCTGAAACCAAGTCCTTTGTTTTTCAGAAGACAGTCTGTTTTTCCAGCATTATAGCCCAGTTTTCCTGCATTGTATCCCTCGACCTCACTCTAAATGCTGCTAAATCAGACAGCTCGCCCAGTGGACCTGATCACTTTCTTCTTCCGGCTCCTTTGCAGTCATTCAGGCTGCAATGCCACCCCATCGTCTTTGCCCACACATCCTTTAAACCCTAGCTCAAGTGCCACTTCTATCTGAAAGCCACTCCATGATCATCCCTGTCGGAGATGATCTAGGCCTCCTTGAAAATTGTATTGCTCTTTGTTACTGTCCTATGGGACTTAGGGACTATGTGACAAGAATGTCATATTTTTTTGTTTTCCTTGATTTTAAGCTCAATGATAGAGGGGATGTGCTCATTCTTTCTTCATAAATTCTACTGTTTCTGATACGAGTCTTAAAATTGCTCCATGTTCTGAAACATAGTTTGAATCAGTGAAGGAAAAGAATTTTACATTTACTAAAACAGAACAAACATGTTTCTATGTCAATCAGTTTCTAAGCACTCATCCAATAATGCAGCTCAATGTTAATCAGTCGTGCCGCCTCATTTGTTATTTAGGAAAATTTTGTTATAGTACTTTTCTGGTTTCTCTTTTTCTCTTGTCATTGACAAAAAGGATTATACCTTTCTTCTACACTATAACATAGTTAAAAGGTGCAAGCAAGATGTGTAAAAAATATTGAATCCTATCTCTACCGCTGGTAGCTCTCTGCACTTGAATGTTATATAACTTCTCTGAGCCTGTTTCTTCATGTGTAAAATAAAGTAATACCATGCAAGATTAATGTCAAGACTAAATAAGACTTCTGTAATGTGTTTGGCCCATAGTAAGAATGCAATAAAAGATAGCCAATAAGAGTAGTTGTAATAATAATAATAATTTTCCTTACAGGCTCTGTTATATCACTGTTTTATTTTCATTTTATTTTATTTGGATTTTTTACATCACCAAAGGCATGATTTATTTTCTCTATATTGACAGTAAAGTTGCAGGGCTGGTGCTGTGCTTACTTTCACTTCAGAGTCCTTACTAGTAAAATCTTCTTATAGAGGTAGATCACATTTTGGGAGTTATCACTTAGCCCATTCATCTTCCTAATGGTTTAAAGCATCACATATCACAAATCTATTTCTCCTCATGCTAATAATATTCTTCCCCTGTAGCTATTCTAAATATTCTATAGGACCATCTACCAGATGATGAGTGTAGCATCTGATAACATAGGCAGCTTCCACGACAATATATGTTTGTGTTATCCATGATTAATGTATGATGTTTCAGTAATACCTGGGAAGTAATTAATCAATAGGACAACTTCTGAAATGCTTTATTTTCTCCCTTTTACATAAGTCCTGCTCCTTCCCTATCTCTCTCTATCTTGAGTTTTCTTTCTCTCTATTCAATTTCTTACTCCACTTTCACTCAAAATGGTGGCCATGACCAACTGACCCGATCTCTTACCAGGATTTTCAGCTTCTGTTTAGGGCCACCATTATGATACTTGCTTTGTCTCAAACACTTCCAGTTCCAATGAAGAGGATCTTGAATTATTCTGTGGGAAGCTAACAATTACTAGTTTCCATAGTTCATGCACCTATTGAGAGATACCACCATCTTTCATAACCTCTCCTGCATGCTCTGGTCTCCTCACCATTGTTTACGTTTTGTGGAGGCACAGATGCATGATAGGAAGATTTGGGGTTTTGCACTCAAGCTGGCCTGGATCAAACTGAAGCTCTACTGTTTGCTTGCTTTGTCTCTTCAGCTTTACTTTATTGGCTGTCCCTATAATGAAGCAGTTCATCTATAAAACGGCAATGAACATAACCACCTCAAAGTGTTGCAAGGATCAGGGGTAATGAATGTGCAACACTCAGCCCAGTGTCAAGCACATACAGGGAGATCAGTCATCCAGGGTCTCCCCAGCACAGTGCTGTGATAAGCAGCAGCCATCTAGCCTGAAAAACAAATCACCTTTCACAATTTTGTTTCCATGGAAGAACACATTTTGAGTTGTAAACAACTAATTTGTAAACATGTGTTGGAAACACAATTAAAATATCACATGCTGGAGTCTAGACAGGCCTGATCTGTGAGTTATGTGCAAATAATATATGCAATATAAAATAAACTGTTAATTTTTTATTATTTTGCTTCATTTGAAGGATAATTTCAGTATTTGAAACAGCTGTAGGAAAAAAGTTAGTTATTGAAGTAAAAAGACTAATTTTTCACTTAGCTTTCCCTAAGGAAAACGGGAGAGCTGCTCTTGGTAAACATTTGCTAATGGGCCTTTGGACTCAAGAGTGTGAAGATACATTAAATTACTCAGGGCTTATCCTTTAGAAGGGGGGAAAAACTGAGATGTTGATTTTTCACACCCAGAAGACTGGGAAGGCGTTCTGTGGTAGTAGAAGTTACCTGGTCCGAATGACTTTTCAGAGATATTTTTATTACACCATAAAACTTGACATTTAAATTCATGGGTCTAAGAAACCAAAAGATGTTTATGCCTACCCACTGATAGGAAGGCAAATTAGCAAACTGACTAAAAGAAGAACAACAGCCACACTTTGTCCCAAGCTAAAGAAAACTAGCAATGAGACATGCAATGTGTAGAATGCTTGCTAAAATGCAAAGCAGCATAGTCATTTACCCATTCTTGAATTTGGCAGCATATTTATTCGATACCAGCTCTGTGGTGTGCACTGCACTGGATGCTCAAAGTTTCCGAGAACAAAATAGACAAGTTCCCTGTCCTCGTGAAGCTTACAAACTCATGAGAAAGGCAAATAATACACACAATAAGCAGACCATTGGGATAAAGCAGTTAAATCCTGTGCAGAGGAAATTGCTTGTTCTGCTACCACAAGAAAGGAGATCAATTCAAAAATCAGAAGATTAAGGGTAGAGGTAGGAAATAACTGAATGCCCACACATCAGAGATCTAAAAAGGCTTTCATCAAAAGTTGGAAGTGAAAACAGTTTGTGTCAGAATCCCTAATGCCTGCCTTTCCCCTTTGTCCAACTCAGGGAGGCACAGCACTACATTCAAATTTCACCTGCAAATGCTCATTAAAACATCACCTCAGAACCTATCTACCTCATGTAAAAAATGTGCATTCACAGTAGAGTGACTGATTGCTTAGGGTGGTTTAAATTTTTACTGAATAAAATTCCTAAATTAGGATAGAGTGAGCACAGAATTTTACAGAAGTACTAGGAAAGACAAGATACTGTGATGACCTCTGCTGGGTGGTAGTGACTAGACCTCAGTGAGATGCTGTTTATGGTTGAATAGAGCTAACTAAAAAGTACGACTAGATCCGTTTCCTGCGATTAAAGTTTTTCCACAAATTAGGGAGAAAATACATGCTTGGATAAAACTGTAAGTTTGAAGGGTTTCATTTCTTGGCTAATTAGCATGATTGTAAGTACAAAATGTTTGACTGGACAACGTGTGTTCTTTGAGTAAAAGCAATGATTAGCCTCAGAAATTGGAAAACTGTCCCATCTTATACATGTCCTTTCCACAGTCAACCTTCTGATCTGCTGGCTTTCACTCCTTTCTCATGCCTTTTCTTCAAAGCTCTACTTCTCCGAGAAATTCATGGAGGGCAGTGAGTTGCCTGAATCCTACCTTGTAGATAGAAGCCCTGTCCTCCATTCTACAAAGATGAGCCGTTCAACCCACGTAGGGCAACCAGTGAAGACAAATCCTTCTAGTGTGTATGCTAATATTTGCATCTGCCTTAATAATTAAGATAATTCCATGTATTTATTAAGGAAAGCAGTTGGATTCCACTTTAATTTGTTCTATGCCCAAGAACAAATTTTTTGGTGGCAGCACCAGCACAAAACTAAATTTTGGTTAAACAAATCAGCATGACTCACAGTGGCCTAGAGTGGCAATTATTCTAATTGTGTTCCCTTGGAGAAAGTTTGCGCTACTTGGTTGGACCTAAACTCATAGTTGAATAAATGATTCCTAAAATAGTTAATTATACAGGCAAAGGCTAATATAGTAGTAGCCAGTTATTGGAACTGTCCAAATTATAGACGAGAAACAACTTAGGCACAGATATAATGCGGCTCAACAGAGTAATAGAAATGATTATCTCTAAAAATATTTAATCTCCAGAATGTTGATTGTGGTTAACAAGATCTACGCTTGCTCTTGGGGGCCCTACATCTAAAGGCAGTGAAATGAACTAATCCATATGTTGCACATTCATTAAAACCAGGCAGTGTCTTGCAATTACAAATTAAATTGGTACATCTGGAAAAGGAATATTGGGATTTACAAGTTTTTGTGATTTTTCCTTATCATAAAATAATGAAAATTGTGGTTCTGATTTTTATTTGATTAAAGGAATTATTTCATTGTTCTGATTGGAAAGGTATGCAAAACTTTTGGAATACGGACATATGGATCAGCTTTGCTAATGGTGTCTGTTAATTTGGCATTGTTAACAGTCTGCTTTTACCCCAGTGTACATATTTTTAGTTAGAAAGAATTTAGTTAAGCAGTTTTTCTTTAATTTCTGCTTTTTTTTTTTTTTCCAGAGGGCTTTTTACTTAAAATGTGTTGAGAATTTTTATTGCTTTTATGTCTGTCTGAATTTTCTCAAGTAACACAGTTTTTATGTGCTATTTGGATAAAGACATTTGAAAATCCCTCTAGAATAGTTCAGTTTGGGAAACATCCTATAGACATGATTTGCTGGAGGCAAACTAACATTACAGATTAAAAGTCTACACCGAGACAATAGAAAAAAGTCATAGTTTCTTCAAATCAAAAGAGAGATATTTTTAATCTTTCTTTTTTTTTTTAACCAAGCCTGAAAGACCTACTTAAAACTTTGTTGGAAATGAAAGCACACCATCACAAACCCAGTAAACGATCACTCTTTACCCATTTGTTATATCCTCTATGTGCACACATGTCTCAGATACAGGTATGTGCTAGAAATGTACAGAAATCTCTTCCACAGTAGGTTGGCTGACTTCTGCAAAGTAACCATAGTAGTGGTCCAGGAAAATGAATAAAACAAAACAAACCAACCGTGTCTCCAAAATGGGCATTCAGTAAACTCTCACTGATTGAAAAATATTTCTTATAACCTGCCTTCTGGAGCAGATTTCCTGCTTATATATAACTAATCATGGGGAAAGCAAAATCCAGTGCTGTCAAAAATAAACAAACACCTTTTAAAAGCTCCCTAGTCATTTCTAGAGGAGAAGTTTTAGTAGTTGCTAAAGCTGATCATTGTTGCATCCGCGATTCTTTCAGATGCGTCAATGAAACACCGCAGTGGAGTCTTCCTTGACTTGTGTCACCTAAACTATAGTCAAGAGTCATTTGCTTGTCTTATATTCAAAAAAAAAAGATTTGATATCATCTTATTTTCTAGTTGAAAACAACTTTTTTACATTTTTCAGATTGCTGCAGAGGCTAACATTTTCAATGTGTTTCTCTAACAAACACGCATCCCTTTGTGTCTCATTCAGACATCATAAATTCTGTTAACAGAAGATCCATGTAATGGCTACATCAATCAGAGGGATCCACACTTATGTGGAAGCATCTACTCATTCTAGAAGAAATATTTAATTTTACCTTCTGAATTCTCCACTTAGGTAGAATAAAGGTAAAACAAACTTGTGGCCTCAAATCCAAGTAGGTGGAACCTGAGCAAAGTACTCAGGAGCAAATTCAAGGCATCCTGGCATCTCGTGCAATGCTTTCATAATTGGGCAACATTATTGACGCAAGGCCTGAAAACAAAGTTAACCCTATAAGGTTGTGGCTAATAACAGCTGTGTCCATGGTGTAACCTGCGTTTAGGGGAAGAGGATAGAGAAGAAAAACAAGGAGCAGGGAGCCAGTTCCAAAGTGCTTCTTTGAGCAGCTTTTAATGACATTACCTTCCTTTGCTAACTTCCCTGAAATTCCCATCAATAGAGTCACAATAGCAAGCTCTGTGTTCCCTTATTGAGGCAAGACAGCAAAACATTTATCCATCATAAAAACATGTCCCATACTCAGCAGGCACACCCCGATATTGGCATGCCAATAGTTACATGCTAAAGTTAGGAACAGTCATCCCACAAGGCACACCAGCCACCACAACCGTGCTCTGGCCCCATGCAAGAGCTTCCAGAAACCAGTCTAACTTCTTGCCTCTAGTGCCTTGCTCAAGCCCAGTGGGTGTCATCATTTCATTAATGGTCAATGGCCTGGCTCTAATGGTTGTTAAATATTTTAAATATTACCTCTTTTTAAAGGCAAAGATTTTTCCTCCCAAAAGTTGGAAGAGGAGAAGATATTTCATTTTCTCATCTCTCCTTAGTTCATGAACATGTGTAGGCATACAGATATTAAGCAGTCTCAAAGGCCCAGTAGACCTGACTCTGGAGAAAGGAGAATCTTGGGCAGGTGATTTTTCTAAGTAATCTACCCAGGGATGATGGCAGAGGGCACAGGGCGCTTACCAACAAAGGCAGCCTTAACACTCTTCTACTGAGGAAGTACCAGGGTCTCAGGTCAGTATGTGGCTGTGTTAGTCTGTTCTGGTGCTATAACAAAATACCATAGACTGGGTGGTTTATAAACAAGAGATATTTATTTCTCACGGTTCTGGAGGCCGAGAAGCCCAAGATCAAGGCAGATTCAATATCTGATGAAGGTCAGCCCACTTTCTGGCTCATAAACAGCCATCTTCTCACTGTGTCCTCACATACAGGGAGAGAGCTGGCTCTCTGGGGTGTCATTTATAAGGGCACTAATCCATTTAATGAGGGCCCCAGCCCATGACTTAATCACCCCACCAAGGCCCCATCTCCTAATACCATCATTTTGGGAATCAGGTTTAAACATATGTATTTGGAGGAGACACAAACATTCAGATCATAGCAATAACAAAAGAATTGGGGCCCTGGATGAGTTGGCTCTGGGAGAAGGTAGTGTGCAGAGAGCGCCAAGTCAAGTAATAAAAGGAGAAATACACCATGAGCAAACTTGGCCTACTCTACTATTTTTTAGGAGCTAGTCCACATTAATGAAAAGTTCTAATAGAAAGTGCCATTTCTTTTCAACAGTTTCCCTTTCACCTGCACAATGTAGTTCACTTATCACTGCCTTCCCCACCTTCAGCACAGTAAATATGCTCCTGCTTTGTGCAAGTATAGTTTACATGTTGCCCCCTTCAGGCTCTGAGGTCCTTACAGTTCAAGATGGCATTTTAGTATTTCTGTATGTCCAGAGCCTCACACAATGTCTGCACACAGTAAGTTCTTATGAATGTCAGTGAAATACTCATGAAGAGCAGCAGGGAGCTGACAAGGAAGTGGGATGTCAGGAAGGGGCTTCTTTGAATGAAGAGATGATGTGTAGGTTCTTAAGCTTTCTTGGAAACACGTTCTCCCTCAGTATTTTAAAATTATTTAGTAACCTTGTGTTCGTTTGTTTGTTTGTTTGTTTTGAGACAGTCTCACTCTGTCGCCCAGGCTGGAGTGCAGTGGTGAGATCTCGGCTCACTGCAGCCTCTTCCTTCCGGGTTCAAGTGATTCGTTCACCTCAGCTTCCTGAGTAGTTGGGATTTTAAGCACCTGCCACCACGCACGGCTAATTTTTGTATTTTTAGTAGAGACAGGGTTTCACCATGTTGGCCAGGCTGGTCTCAAACTCCTGACCTCAAGTGACCCGCCCACCTCGGACTCCCAAAGTGCTTGGATTACAGGCATGAGCCACCGTGCCCGGCTTGTAATCTTTGCCCAACCAGAATGCAAAAGTGATTTACTCAGCAAGGTAGTGAGATTTAATCCTTTTCTGTTTCTTCACAAATGCAGGAGTAGAAGAAAATAAATGGCCAGGTGCGGTGGCTCATGCCTATAATCCCAGCACTTTGGGAGGCTGAGCTGGGCAGATCACACGAGCTCAGGAGTTCAAGACCAGCTTGGCGAACATGGCGAAACCCCATCTCTTTAAAAAAAAAAAATACAAAAATTTGCCAGGTGTGGTGGGGTGCACCTGTAATCCCAGCTACTTGGGAAGTTGAGTGGGAGAATCACTTGAGCCGAGAGGCAATGGTTGCAGTGAGCCAACATTGTGCCACTGCACTCCAGCCTGGATGACAGAATGAGATCCTGCTTCAAAAAAATAAAGGAAGAAGAAAATAAATGATTTCTTATTATGATATATGTGTACACAAGCAATACTCTCCTTGCCCTAAGCTTCCCACTATGTGGAGCAAGACCTTCAACAAAAAAGAGAGAGACCCAGTTCACAGTGCCTTGAAGTGTCTTTGAAAAGTTAGCCCCTGCTGGGTGCGGTGGCTCGTGCCTCTAATCCTAGCAGTTTGGGAGGCCGAGGCGGGTGGGCTGCCTGAGCTCAGAAGTTCGAGATCAGCCTGGGCAACACGGTGAAACCCCGTCTCTACTAAAATACAAAAAAATTAGCCAGGCGTGGCGGCGTGCACCTGTAATCCCAGCTACTCAGGAAGCTGAGGCAGGAGAATTGCTAGAACCCGAGAGGCGGAGGTTGCAGTGAGCCGAGATCATGCCATTGCTCTCCAACCTGGGAGACAGAGCGAGACTCCGTCTCTTAAAAAAATTAAAAAATAAAAAAAGTTAGCCCCAAGAGAGAATCCCATTCTAGTTTAATAAGATATAACACATCTCCTGAAATTTTATAGGAAAATATCTCTCTCGCACTTACTTGGCGATGAGAGGTTAAGATCTGAATCCTTCAACCACCAGCAAACTACCAGAAAAGATGCTTCTCCTATATGCCTCCTATGCCAGCAGGACAAGTAGACACAATGGAAATGGAGAGTACATGCTCACATGCTCACATGTGATGAGGTCATGGCTGCCCCCATGAGGAAAACCAGATTTGCTGTCTCCCTGTAGAGACCAAATCCATGGATTTGCTTCCAGTTGATTCTGAGTTCCAAAAATCATTACCTCTGAACTGCCCACATCATCCAAAGATGAATGCAGAGGAAATGAGTGCAAGAATATTGGAGATGGCTGGTATTAATATTAAAATATATACCAAAGAATACCCATTCAGAGAAATGCTCCAAAGGCTCCTTTTCAAACACTGGGTGATTTCCCAGTGACTATGAGCACAATTAAGGCTCTGATAAGTCAGCACTAAGAAACTGTTGAATGCTATTTAGTCTGGTGTGAATCAAACATGTCTAAGGAACCCTTCCTCTACATAATACCTAAGAACATTCCACAGATTAGAGTCCTGCAAAATTCTCTTTGGAAAAGATTTACCTGAGGAATGCCACTGGGTCTTGTTGCTCAATCATCAATACTGGTAGGACAAGAATTGAAAAGCATGGTCATCACAAGGCCTTGTCCACAAGGCAGAAGGTACTTGTTTAACGAGAAATTGAAGGTCTGGTGGTGCTATGCAGAAGGGGGTCCCTGTTCCTTGAATAACAACAAGCCCCATTTTCAGTTAAAGGGAAAGTTCATCCACCCACTCTCTGCTGCTGTTGGGACCCCTCCATACCTATGGAGGTTTCAACAAACATGAACTAAAGAGCATTCGTGATATGCCAGATCTTGAGTTTGGGGCTGAATGTGAAGAACTGAAATAAGGTGTGTACATGGGTCGCTAGTCTTACAAACCACCCTGCTGAGAGGACCAGAGTTCCTTCAGTGTTGGAGCTTGAAGCATCCATAAAAACCATCTAGCTTCACTTCTTCATGTTAGAAAGGAGACCAAGAGAGTATATGTCAATTCCCTAAAGTCAAATAATGAAAAAACTAACATGTACTTTTTCTCACTCTTGCCCAGTGTTCTCTCTACCAATTGACAAACCAATTTGTTGTCTCTTACAAACAGTGTGTACTACTTTGATTTAAGAGAAAAAAAGAAGGCCAGGTGAGGTGGCTCACACCTGTGTAATCCCAGCACTTTGGGAGGCCGAGGCGGGTGGATCAGGAGGTCAGGAGATTGAGACCTTCGTGGCTAACAGAGTGAAACCCCGTCTCTATTAAAAAAAAAAAAAAAAAAAAATTAGCCGGGCGTAGTGGCGGACACCTGTAGTCCCAGCTACTTGGGAGGCTGAGGCAGGAGAATGGTATGAACCCAGGTAGCCGAGATCACGCCACTCCAGCCTGGGTAACAGACGGAGACTCTGTCTCAAAAAAAAAAAAAAAAAAAAAAAAACGGAAAAAGAAAAAGAGTCTGTTTATAGTTAGAAACTTCATCAACTACTTAATCCAGTCACAGTATTTATAGAACAAGCTACTGAAACAAAAGATCACCATTTTTCGTCCTCAGTCTTGAAATACATGAGTTGACACTCATTACTATATTACTACTAATTGAACACTTGCTTTGTGATAGGTACTGTGCTCAGCCTCTCACCCTCTGAATCACTATATATAGTACATGGCATTATGACTACTTTACAGAAAAGGAAACTGAGGCAAAGGGAGGTCAAGACTGATGTTGAGGGTCTCATGGCAGTAGAAACAACTGAGATCTAAATTCAGTTCTGCCAGATTCTGAAGTCCATGCTTTTAGCTACAAAGCTACAGGTTCCTTAGAGAGAGACTTGGGTGAGGAACAGTGTTCCAGCTGCAAACACAGAGAGAATGACTTCTCTAGGATGTCACCAAAGAGAGATGCAACAGTGTGGTTCAACTGACATTATTTTACAGATGAGGAAATTGAGATGAAAGGGAAATAGAAATAACACTGGGGAAAGAAATGATTCAGATGTATGCTTTTCAAATGCAGAGACTAGATCACGTTTATCCTGTCCTCACTGCCTAGAGATAGCAATTGGGTGGCTGTTAAACAGGAGATAGGCTCAAAGCAGAGACTCAAGACACTCCTGAACAAAATATAGGAAACGAATTTCTTAGTAAGTTGAAAATATCTGATTTGAGTTTTTAATAAACAGTTTTTAGAATGCAACTGAAACGAAAAGTTCCTGAAATTTAAATTCTTTGGAATGTTTAGTTATCAAGGAGTTGAATTTAAGCCCTGCTTTCTTCTTTAAGAAAATAATTTAGATATCCTCGTCATGGGGATTCTGGGTGAGACGGGATTTACTGTTCACACACAAAGTAGTCATGCCATTCCCAGGTATCCCAGCATGATTTACAACACATTTTTTTAAGCAAAGTGATAAAAAGAAAAGTTTCCTTTATGCTGAGATTTCCAGTCATAATTTCCTATTTTAGTGAAAAATCGAGTAGACAAAACTGATTGCCTGAATTACCCATCCAAGGAAAATTGTCCTGAAGTCCGTGTGTCTCTGTCTCGGTTTGAAATTTGAGGAGTATCTAAATCTTTGTTTACTCTTCCAATTCATTTTATACCTGGCTGATTTCATGTAAAGATACCTCTGTGTTGTCTCAGATGTTATTCACTAATAACATTAATACTAGGTGCTTTGTTTCCCCTCTCCCAGGACTGAAAACTCTCCAGTTTTCTGAATTCTGCAGGATGCGCCCCCGTCAGGCTGCTGCCCTGCTGGTAAATGAGCCAGGGCCTTGAGGGAACTCCCCGGGCTCTGGCTGCACAGACGGACAATGACAGGAGGGTGCTGAGAATCCATTATTTATGATTTGAACAAAAACCAAAAATTAAATAACACCCAAAGTAGTAATAGCGCCATTTCTCTAACTTTACCAGCTAATCAAGTGTGGGAAGAGAGGCCTGTGATCACTGTCTGGCTGCAGCAGCCTGCATTGCCAATGGAAAGAAATGCCGAGAAGAACTAAAGGACTCAAATGTAAAATAAGAAAAAGTATGAAAGGAAACAAAAGTCCAAAAGGTAATGTAAATGATAAATCGAGAGCCCCTGAGCACTGAACCGTGTAAACCGTCAAGTTTCTAAACTTGCCGGAAATGGAAATAGGAGAGGGAAGCTATTGAGTGTTTGTGAGAATATGGAAGCTGTCAATAATCAAAAGATTCCATTGTGATAGACGATCATTAAGATGAAGAAAGCACAAATAGAAGACAAATATGTAATATGTACCAAAGTGCAGTAAAGGGAAATATATAAGCAGTTGCATTTACCCATATTCAGAATTCAGAAATGGATTATTTAAAGCACTGTTTTATTCCTCTTAAAAGAAAAAAATAAATAAAAGAAACAGCAAAAAGACTAAGTGGCATAGCTGAAAAGGTAAGAGAGCAAGTTGAAAGGATTTCCAGAATTTAGAAGTAGAGCCGGTTTGATATAGCTTGATTAATACTTTAAAACCAGATATAAGTGTATATTATATTTATACACACACATATATATTTCAAATCCTGTTTGAACTTATCATGGAGGTAGGACGCTGAGACTAAAAATCACCCATAATCCTTCTTCATAGTGCTAACCACTTTTAATAACTTCTGTATACATTTCTAGATGTATAAATTAATACTAAATATGACTATAACTAAAGTCATATTAAAAATATCTGATAAAACAGCTTTAATAATGAAATATTTTGTGACTATCTCCATCACTAATATTCTTATACATTATTTTTTATGCATACATAAAATTTCATTTCATAAATGTATCAGTTTACTTAATCTGTTTCGTGGCTACTGGGTATTTAGATCATTTCTATTTTTTTTCCACTGTTATGAACTAAACTGCAATGAATATTATTGTCTCTAAACCTATGAATAATTTTTTTTCTTTCGAGACAGAGTTTCACTCTTGTTGCCCAGACTGGAGTACAATGACCTGATCTTGGCTCACTGCAACCTCCGCCTCCCAGGTTCAGGTGATTCTCCTGCCTCAGCCTCTGGAGTAGCTGGGATTACGGGCATGCGCCACCACACCCGGCTAATTTTTGCATTTTTAGTAGAGATGGGGTTTCACTATGTTGATCAGGCTGGTCTCAAACTCCTGACCTCAGGTGATCCACCAGCTCCAGCCTCCCAAAGTGCTGGGATTACAGGCGTGAGTCACCATGCCCAGGTGCCTATGAATAATTATATCCTTAGAATAAAATCTTAGCTTTTATCAAATGTATTTTAGAATTGGCCATGTGCGGTGGCTCACGCCTGTAATCCCAGCACTTTGGGAGACCGAGGAGGGTGGATCACAAGGTCAGGAGTTTGAGACCATCCTACCTAACACGGTGAAACCCTGTCTCTACTAAAAATACAAAAAATTAGTCGGGCGTGGTGGCGGGCTCCTGCAGTCCCAGCTACTCAGGAGGCTGAGGCAGGAGAATGACGTGAATCCCAGGAGGCGGAGCTTGCAGTGAGCCAAGATCGCGCCACTGCACTCCAGCCTGGGTGACAGAGCCAGACTCCGTCTTAAAAAAAAAAAAAAAAAAAAAAAAAGAATGTTTGATTTAATTGTAAGAAAAATTTCCATCAAAAGTATTGAACCAGTAACACAGTTGCAACATGTGGACATGTTCTTTTCTCAACCTTGCGAATACTTGGTGTCTCCAGTCCTTTTTCAATGTAATCTTGATGGGGAGAAACATTATCTTATTGTTGTAATTTTTAATTATTAGTGAGTTAGGCATTCAGCTATTTTTATAAATTCTTTTATGAATTTTCTGTCTGCATCACGTGTTAATTTTTAACCTAAATTAAGAGAAATTTTGTTCTTTCCTTATTTAGCTGGTGAATTTTGTGCTGTCAGTGACTTTTCTGGTTAGTCTTGACATATGTTTGCCTTCATCTTCAAGAGGGAAGGACTTGGCCTTATCATCTACTTGTTAATTTTACTGATTCTCGTTTTGCTACTTTATTTATTTCTTTTTTTCCTGTTTTCCCTGGCTTTGCTTAATGGTTTCCACTAGAGCTTCTTGAGATGAAGGGTTAATTTACTTATTTTCATTTTTATCAATATAGCAGAGATCATGTCTGTTTTGTTCACTACTAATATAGTATTCAGAATATCATAGCAAAAAAAAAAAAAAAGCCTTTCTTGAATTAATTGAAATGTAAGGATATGAATTTTTCTATAAGTTTGGTAATGCAGATAATTAATTTTGGAAATGTATCATTCTCAATTCCACTTTTTAATAATAATCTGGAATGATAGTTTAATTACTTATTTGCCCTAAAATAGAGTACTATTTTTACAAATTTCAATTTGGGGTGACTATTATAATATTGTTGGATTTTTTTTTTTCTTGGAGAGATTGTGACAGGTATAACATCAGCATTTTATAGAATATTTGCTGCTTGGAAATGAATCAAGTTTTAAAAATTGTTTCATAGTTGAAGAGAAACAGGATTTGCAAGTCTTTACATATCTCTCCGAATATGTTTCTTAACAGAAAAGAAAAATAGGCCAGGCGCGGTGGCTCAGGCTATAATCCCAGCACTTTGGGAGGCTGAGGCGAGTGGATCATGAGGTCAGGAGATCGAGACCATTCTGGCTAACAAGGTAAAACCCCGTCTCTACTCAAAATACAAAAAAATTACTCGTGGTGGCAGGTGCCTGTAGTCCTAGCTACTTGGGAGGCTGAGGCAGGAGAATTGTGTGAACCCGGGAGGCGGAGCTTGCAGTGAGCGAAGATCGCCCACTGCACACTCCAGCCTAGGTGACAGAGTGACACGCCTTCTCAAAAAAAAAAAAAAAAAAAAAAAAAAAGAGAGAGAAAGAAAAGAAAAATAGTAACTTCATAGTTGGAGAAACTCAACAGACATCACCTTAACTAACTGATGAAAGTCCACCTCATCAACAATTAGACATGTCATGAACCTCATGATATAAGATGCACTGAGAAAGAAGGAACATCACTCTTTGGTATTCCCGTTCAAACTGCAGAGCCTCTGTCCCCATCTGAGAAAACATCAGGTGAATCCAAACTGAGGGACGTTCTACGAGACAAATGACCACATGCTCTCTGAAAAGTGTCAAGATCATGAGACCCAAGGTGAGAATTAGTAACTAATAGAAACTGAAGAGGCCCCGGGAGAAAAGCAAAGTGGGGTCCTGCCTCGGTTGTCAGAATAGAAAGGGACATTAGTGGAAGTGAAAATTGAATAAGGTCTTTAGATAATAGTGTTATCCCAATGTTAGTTTCCTGGTTTTGATTATTTTAAGATTGTTAAGTAAGGTGTGAACTTTAGGATAAGCTTGCTGAGGGGTACGGGCAAACTGCGCAACTCTACTACTTTTGCTACCTTGCTATACGTTTGAAATTGATCCACAAAAAAGAAAGATTAAGATATTTTTAAAGTTACAAGTGCAATGAAATCTATCACTTTAATTATCACATTATCTTAGATAATCTCTTATTTCCTCAGTTATAGTTTTCTTATCAGTAAATCTAGAGTAACAGCTACATCACAGGCTTGTTTTAGGGAATAAATAATATGTAAACTCTTGGCTCATTGTATACGCTCAACAAAGGCTTACTGAATTTTTAAAAAATTGTCTAAAATACTTCTTAAGGCAATGTATATTTTTTATCTGTAAACTGCAAAGTTTGATGCAAGTCTATTAAACCCATATTTATTTTTTATCTACTTTATGTGTTACAGATAGAGAAGGGGTTGTCAAAAGCTTCCTTTAATTTTCAATTTTTTTAAAATTTAAATTGCCCTTCATGATGTTATTTGGTGGATAAACCTTCATGACTGTTTTAATCTTGAGTGTGTAATACATTTCTTTGTATGCTTCCTTCTCAGATGTCAATAGTGCTGTCGCTGCTTGTTTGTTATTTGCAATATCCTGGTATATAGTTTCTGGTTTCTAATCCCTCTCATTGGAAGTTTGATTTTTTTGGTTATTAATTTATAATCAATTGTATAGTTAAGAACTTAGTCTTTTGCCTGTCATGTATATTGAAAGTCCATTGCCGTAATCTGTCTTTGTTCTTTTGATTTGAACAGTTAAACACATTCCATGTCCAATGATACTGTTTTTCACTTTCATAGTTATTGAGAAAGGAAGTCCATATTAGCCATGTGTTGTCACTTGAACCACTTAAAATGGTTCTACCTGAGATTGGGTGGATGCTTATTCAACTCTTTCAAGCAGAAATCAGAAGATAAGGGAAAAGTTTAAGGAGCATTTGTGGCCTGCCAGGAATCAGAAAGGAGGTCACCAGAGATGTAAGCTGTAACGGGGGCCAGATCAACTGTTTGTGCAGTTAGTTTGAAGTGGCAGCCTAGTCACAGGTGACTTCCTCGCTGGCTTGCATGCCCGCCATTAAATCAGTGCAGCCGAGCCTCTGTGTTTCTATGCTGTCCATACCAGGTGCATCCCAGCAGTAAATGCTGAGGATCTACTCCTCAGAGTGCCCGGTCCTTAGTGCCTGTCGGGTTTCCTGGGAATCTGGGGGGATTCAATATGTTCTCCTCCCTTCTTGTCCAGTGATCTGCTGTCACCTCCTTCTGGGTCCCTAGCATCCATTTCCATGGCCAACATTGGTTTCATCTTAATGTAAAACTCAAATTAGTCAGTTTTTCCTTCGGTGCAATCTTACCTGTGCTGTATCATCCAGAATTGTGTAGGAGACCTTCCTCGAGATGCCAGTCTAGGTTTAAATATTCCCCTAATGCTAAAAATATCCATGTGTCACTTAACAGTGGGGATACATTCTGAGAAATTTGTTGTTAGGCATTTTCCTCGTTGTGCTAACATCGTAGACAGTACTTACACACACCTAGATGGGATAGCCTACTATATACCTAGGTTATGTGGTATAGGCTATTGGTACTAGGCTACAAATCTATACAATATATTGCTGCACTGCCTACTTTATTATAACACAATGGTAAGTATTTTGTATTCAGGCATATCTAAACATAAGAAAGATACGATAAAAACTGCGGTATAAAAGATTTAAAATGGTACAACTGCATAGGGCGCTTATCATGAATGGAGCTTGCAGGACTGGAAGTTGCTCTGAGTGAGGCAGTGAGTGAGTGCTGAGTGAATGTGAAGGCCTAGGGCATTACTGTATACTACTGTAGTCTGTATAAACACTGTACATTAGGCTACACTAAATTTATTTTTTAATGTAATTGTGCTACAACCTTACGATGCCTACAGTGTCACGAGGCAGTAGGAATTTTTCAGCTGAATTATAATCTTCTGGGACCACTGTTGCATATGCAGTTCATAGTTGATTAAAACAACATTATGCAGTGCATGATAGTATCTTGTCTTAGGCTAGGGTGATTTCTAGGCAGGTAGAGGAGATAAATGTATGAAGTTAAATTGTCACATCAAACTGAAAAAGAACACCTTTCAATTCCTAGAAACATCAAACATTGTCAGGTGACTAATGCTGGTGGGATAAAACAAGGTTGAGACAATAAAAGTGATTTAATTCAAATATGTCATGGTTGTTGCTGGGATCCATTCTCTGTTTTAGTTAAGAAAGGTGGGAAGTAGAGGCATGAAGATGATGAAACATAGGGAGAGGATGGAAGTAGGAGATTTGATTGTACATTTTTATTTCATTATTCCCATCTGCATGACTTCATTCCCCAAAGTTTACTTGAACTCTCAAAGTTGTTTTAGCTGAAAAGTGGGGATAATAGCTCAACTCCTGCCTCAAAAGGCTGCTTCAGGGTTTAAATAAATTATTCTCTGTGGAAGTACTTTGTAAATTTTAAAATCCCTTTACAGTACCGAGGCATTGTACAACTCAAAAGGCCACCATTCACGTTGAAAATGGTGCCTGCTCTTAGAGCAAAACTCACATAGAATTTGTGTAAAATACAAGGGGGAACTGTAACTCCTGGAGTCACAGTTGCAGTGGCCCTGAAACATGTTAAGCGTCCTTACCACAGTTGTAAGTCAGATGTGGTAAATGAATACAGGATGAGGTGTTGTAGCTGAGACTTGATCAAAAGCAGACTATTGCATGAGAACATACTGGGTGTCAGAGAATCTAATGAGTGAATTCCAGGGGGCAGCTGGGAGGCATTTCAAAAATCCTATATCATTCCAAGACTCAGTGAGCCAGGGTACTGGGTGACTGGACCAAACATTGTGGGAGACTGGGTTACTTGAACATGCAGTGGTTTATAGGGAAGGACTTCTAGTAACTGTTGGACAGAAACAATGAGGAGTCAAAGCTGTTGGCAAAGACTGAGCAAAACCTGGGCCTTCCCCGAAAGAAAGCCTCCAGCCTTGCTGTAGAAAGTTGGATCTGAGGACCAATAGCATAATCTTCGCCTGGGTGCTTGTTAGAAATGCAGAATCTCAGGCTGCATCCCAGACCTACTGGCTCAGGATCTGATTTTCACACAGTCTGCATGGAATTTGTGCACACCACAAGTGAGCAGCTTTAGTCTATCTCCTGATTTCAGGTCTACTAGATCTGGTATTCAGAAGTAGTGATTAGAATGATGATGATTAGACACAATTTATTTGTGTTTTGATAGCACTTAATGCTTTTCATACACATTTCTCACTTGAATCTCATAGCATTCCATGAGAAAACCACTTATAGGATTTAGTTGCCTGGACAAAGTTAAATGAATCGAACAAAGCCGACTACAGAGATGATCACCTTATTATTTTTAAGCAATAGTTTATTGAAGTTAAACCTTCCTTTCTTCTTGTGACATCCCATGGGAAATTGCTTATATCTCTATTATAGTAATTTGCACAACCTGCCTTATGTTGAAGCTATTTATGGATGTTGATTATGATCCCATGCGGTGCCTGATAGTTCCTTGTGGTACCTGAAACATTACTTGGTTATAATGGGTGACCTCAAAACTCAAAATTGCTTTGAATCTTCTATACCAGAGGGCAGGATTTCCCTCTCCTGACAGTGCTCAAGTATACTGCCAAGGAGGTCGTTTTTATTTTATTGATCTCAATAAGTTAGCTGTGGGAACTTCAAAGCTGCTTGGTAAGAGGCAATTAAATGTAACCAAGCCTTATCACATAGGGATATTTGTGAACATTTTATTTCCAAAAGGCAATCCACCTCGAAAGTACTAAAAAATAAGTTTTTGTTTCCTTTGACATGTCATTTCTTTAAGCAGTCTTCTTAACTCGCTGCTCTCCTGACCCCCTTTAGTAGCAGATACAATTCATTTCTTATGCAGCCTGACAAAAAAGATGCACAGTATATGGCACTGCATATCTTGACTTCATTATTTCCTCATAGCAAAGACTTGAAACTGTAATGTGTGAGAAGGAAAAGGTGCCAACATGACATTTACTACTGCTAATATGAATCTGATTAATTCTACAACAAGAAACGCCGCCTTAACTCTTTGTATTCTGCAAGGAGTGCAACTATGGGAAGCAAAGGGGATGGTTTGACAGAATCATGTCTATCATAGAATTCTTTGGGGACAAAATAACAACGTAAACAATTCCTCGGCAAGAAGTGTCTGCAAATTCTCTGATACAAAGGGGACCCTTTTCCACAGACAAAATTTCCAAGCGAGGCAGAAGTGCTTCTCATCTCTGGGTTCTGAGTTCCCCCAGTTTCAAGGGGACTTTTGCTTGCAGGTGAGAGAACAGGCCAAGGTGAGAGTTGAGGTCACCAAGAGCAATATTATCGCTTTCCAGAGAACAGTAGTGCTGGTTTTATTTTTATTTTATTGACTCCTTCAAAATGTTCTTCTTTGTCCTGTGGCCTTAGGGCACGTGTTCAAAAATGATTCTACATTTCAGCAATGCTGTACTTGAAATTGCTATTAAAAAGAAAATGCCAGAAGACCACTCAGACTTTTCACTAAGGGACTGCTAGAGTAAAGAAATGCACCCTAAATCATGACCTTCCGAGTAATGTAAAACAAACGAGCGAGTAAAAACTTCAGGTAATTCAAGATTTTGTAAGAAATCTAGCTCATAAAGAAAAGAATGAAAATAAGAGTTCATTATTCACCTGTTTTCTACAAAGTACCTCTCATCACGGGAAATTTTTTTATTTCTGCCAGGTTTGGAGGGAGGGGTTTCTATTTAACTTCTCCTCCTCTCCTTTTCACAGTGTGCACATCTCAAAATATTTATAGATTTAAAAATCATTTTATTATCCATCAGGAACTATTGGCAGTTAATTTCTGAGCTCTTAAAATCACATAAAAAAGAAAAAACCCAGCCACCCACAATTTTATTTAAAGAAAAAAAACTTGCCTTTATTAATTTTCTTCATTGAAAGCTAAATATTGTAGTTCATTTTGGTTCCCCTCCTAACAGATTTGGCTAAAATGTCAAACATGTAGAAACTGTGAAAAATACCATAGAATGTGCCGATTAATGTATTACAAGAAAAATGTTTTTCATCAACACACACACACACACACGCACGCACACACACACACAGGAAAAAAAAAAAGAAAAAGGAAAAAAAAAACTGGCTCAGAGATTTAAAACACGCATTTGATCATATATCTATAATCTTTTCCTTATGTATATAGCATGTAGGTTTTGGGGAAGTCTAGCAGTTTTAAAGAACAGGACTACTTTTTTGAAGTAGGTTGAAAAATTCTTTCTAAAACATTGCGTTTTAAAGGAAAGCAAAAAGTAGGTATTTTGCGGCTTTGTAAATAACATCACCATAGGATATCTATATGTTTGTATCATTTGGAGGGGTGCATGGTGTATGATATTTAAATGTTTATAACAGTGTAGCAATGGTGAACAGCTGCAGTTTCCCACACAAATAATGTAGTTGGTCAAAGAAAGAAGAAAGGGGAATTTGAAGCTGAGTGAAAAGCACATTTTAGAAGGTAAACTGTACTTGCAGTTGTTGACGGGCTACTGGTGACCAAGTGAAGTCCTCGTGGCAGTTGCTTTGCAAATACGAAGAATACAAATGACTCTGAATGCGGGCCTATGACACATGGGACAGGGTTTTAAATGTGAACACATGCTCCAGAGAAGCCCATGCAGGAATAAAAATTGTTCCTGTTTGGTTAGTTTGGATTCTGAAAGAAGCTTTTGTGTGTCAGGATGTAAGAGGATCCCAGGGCTGGAGCCCTGCTCCGTGGCATGTAGGTCACTGTGTCTGTCCCAGGAACCAGGGCTGGAGCCGCCAGCACGCCTTTACTCTCTCGCCTGGCACTTGCTTTTGTAAGTCTTAATTTGCTTTTGCCAGAATGATTAAGAAAGGGACCCTTTTGTGCCCCTCTATGAGAGTTTTTAACAGGGAGACCAGGAGGCTGGGAAGAGGTGTTTCTTGACTATCGATGCTCACAAAAATTAAAGAGCAGTTCTGTTTCAGTATTATAAAACTCTTCTCATTGAACACCGTCCAGAAATCTGCTGGTTCAATTTCTTCGTCCCATCTGTTTCCCTCTCACTGGCTATATTTGTTAATATTTCCTCAAGCAGCAGGCTGTATTGCCCTCACTGTGCTACAGAAAAGGGCAGAGATTGATCATTTTTGCGGGACGGGGAAATGTTTATTTTGGGCAGGAAAGTAGCACATTTACTAGCTTCCTATCCAGAGGCAGAGACAAAACTTCTTCAAGAAAAAGGCAAATAAATAAATAAATAAATAAAAATTGCAGAGATTGTTTTGGTATCCGAGGGTGGGGATGGCTGGGGCGAGCCGGCAATGTCGGGAGAGCTATCAGCCTGCTTATCTGTCTTTCTGCTTTGGCACGTGAAAGCTCCCAGCTCAGCACGCCATGTGTCAAATCTATCATTTCGTATGTCAGCAACCATTATTCCCTCTTTTGTCACCAGTTTTGACCAAAGGATGAAAAATTGCCGTCTTACTCAGACAAGATTATTGCTGGGGGAAAATAAAGGGCAACTCCAGGACAGAGGAGTAGGCCAAGGTGAAACGCAGGCAGACTCCCCTCAGATTAGGTCTGGGTTAAGAGAATATTGATCTGTGTGCTAAAAACTGTTGATCTCTCTGAGCAGAGGATGACAAATGGTAGCAAAAAAAAAAAAAAAAAAAAAAAAAAAATTGAGTGTCTCCAAGGACATTTGAGCTGCTCTGAGTTTTCCGTTAGTATTTGTTTGGTTTGTGGGTTTCTGCACTGGGGATTTCAGAAAAAATAAGCAAATATTAAACAGGAATGAAGCAGCCACAAAAATGATACAGAGGAAAACCTAGGGGAAGAAGACCAGCCCAAAAACTGGGCAAGGTACACATATTAAATAGCAGGAGCATTAAAAATATAAAGTGCTGCTTGTCTGAGCTCACGGGTTATGTGTGGGCTTTTTTGTTGTTGTTTTTTTGTTTTGTTTTGTTTTTGGCATGGTTAGTGCCAGAGTGTTACAAGTAGGAGAGAAGTGTTTTTGTCCAAAGTAGGTATCTTTAATTATGACAGGTTAGGCATTTAAAAAAAATCATGCCACGTATAAAGTATGATGCTGACGTTCATAAACCCACAAATGAGAGGAAATATAGAGGCTTGCATTCATTAAGCAAATACAGTATGACAAGGCATAAATTCAAATTGTTTGGGGTTTGAGAAATTTTTTCCCAACTGTAGAAATTGAACTCCAAGCATGGAGGAGAGCTAGAGGGCGGAAAAATACCAACTATTTACTTTACATTAAAAAAGAAGACAGCACTGTGGCTGAGGGCAGGGACCCCAAGGACATACGCCCTAGTTTGAATTCCATCCCGTCCGTCCTCTATATATGATCTGGGGTGAGATTTTTAACCTGTGTGAGCTTTAGTATTCTCTTCCGTGAAGATAGGGTAACTATTGGTAGGAGGATTCGATAAATTAGCATATGTAAGGCATTTACAACATACTGGCAGAGAGTAAGCAACAAATAAACACTACCATTATCTACTTCTTCACACATTTATGAATTCCCCGCTCTCAGTTCCTTGGTGACGTCACGTGCTGGGCCCTGTGCATGCAGCACACTTGCCCACCTGCTTCTGTCGTCCACCTGGCCAGCTCTTTCCTGCAGATCATCTCGTTTACAGCTCAGCTTTGCCGCCACAGTGAATCCTAACTCAGCCCACCTTTTCCCAAAACGATCTTGGAAAACCTTCGATATTCTCTCATGGCTCGCTATTCCATTCCCCAATTATCAGTTTACTATAGTTTCTCCTATATTGGTGGGTGAATCTATTTAACAAATTACATTAGAGCTACTTAATATTAATAGCTTCTTATTAGTATCTTACCATACACCTAGTGCTTTGTTAGACTGAAGTGCCACCCTGTGAGGTGCATGTTTGTTCTGCTCTCATTGTACCTCCGTCCCCTAGTGGGGTACCTTGGGCCTTGGCCTGCCCAAAGAAAATGATCAATAAATATTTGTTAATTGAGTTAACCAATGAATTAATACGAGTGACTCTTTAGTACCTTAGGCAAACCAGTGTCCTGTTTGAGAACAGACTCCAGAGTCAGGAGACAAGATTTCTATTCTTTGCTTTTCTTCTGTGGTCTTGAGAAAGTCACCACCTCCCCCAACTCTCAGGCTCCTGAAAGGGCACGGAGGGTGTTGCACTGGAAGAGCTAAGATTTCAGAACACCTTCTCAGCCTGAATGTCCTCGATTGGGTCATTCATAACATCTGTTGAAAACATGTCCACGGATTTTAAAACACCTGTCCCTGACATTTTGAAATTTTTAACATAGTTGAGAAATATGTTTAGACACAATACTAATCAGTAGTGACGAAGTAGAACTTGCGTTTACATATAACATGTTCATCTCTGTCAGTGCAGAGCCCGGCAGAACACCTAACACATGAAAATATCGGTTGAAATATAATATTCTAAAATTACTTGCTGAATGACTAAAATAACCACATTTTAGATAGGTTAATAAATTGTTATCTGAGTAGAAAAAGTTGAGAAGTTGTCTAAGAGTCTCTGTTAACATTGATTTTAACAGACCCGTGTAAGCTTCTCATACTAAATGTATGCAAATTAGTTACTTTCCTTGAATTAAAACAATGCGTTTCCATTCTCTTTCACCAGGCAAAAGTTTGATCAGGTTAAGTAAACCACCACAGTTCCAAATCTTGGAAGAAGAAAAAGACACCTGCTCTTATTTCTCATTCTCACAAACCCAGCCTTGACTATTTGTTTCTTTGAAATAAAAACATAATTAAATACCCTGACACCAAAAGGTAATCAAAGCCATGTACACGTGGTTTTTGAGCAAGTTCTGTCTTATTCCATAATAGGTATTAGTCATAGACTATTCTGCTTGAGATGTTTTAAAGAAAAGTTTTAGTTTGTTTAAAACATAGTGTTTCCGATCCTAACTACAAATTTAGTGCACACCATAAAATGAAACCTTCACAGAAATGAATGCTCATATTTCATTGTACTGTGTACTTCTGAATTAATTGCCCCAAAGCATAAATGTTCATATTAATTAATGGTAATTAATGGTGCAATTGAAAGAGCACAAGGTTTACAGTTAGGAACACTCATGGTCCAGCCCCAGGGGTGTGACTCTTTTTGTAGTCTTTGGCTGTGTGATTGCTGGCAACTTAGTCTCTCTGAGTTTAACTCATCTTTAAAACTCGAAATCCCAACATAATGCATCAAGAATTAAATTAAGTAATATATATTAAGTGCCCACCTACATAGTTAGCATGGAATAAAAGATACATTAATAGATGGCTATATATAGTTAACTGTATTTCCATTTCAGTATTTGTTGATTTCTTATAATGAAATGCAAGCATGCTAAACAACTTGGAGATTCAAGACTGTTTTAACCAAGAGCACACTTTCATCATATTTACTGCAAAAGCTGAAGAAGTGTCTATGATAAGATTTTTTTCTCTTCCGTAAGAAGAAATCCAAGGTAATGCAAATAAAAGTATAAAATTCCACAAATGCGTATATATGGAATGTGCACAGTTGTTTTGTACTAATAAGGAATGTTTGCTCTTAATCTACTTGAGAATTTGGTGTCTAACACATTGTCAGGATACCATGGGAGTTATTAATAATAGTTCCACATATTATAATTATTAGTTCTAAACTTAAATTCTAAAAAATTGCCTAGTCCCATAGGGACCTGCCATTGTTATTTAGTATATGAGGAACAAATTGGCTGTAAGATAGAAACCTGTCCTCTACCACTGATACTAAGTGTCTTCCTTCACGTTATTACAAAACATGCTCATACGTCCTGATTATTCTTTTAAAATCTCTGCTCTCTCTCCCTCCCTTCCTCCCTCCATTCCTTTCTCCCTTTATATATCCCTCTCTCCCTCCCTTTCTCTCTCCTCTCTTCTTTCTCCTCTCTCCTTCTTTCCTTCTCTCTCCTCTCCCTCTTTTTTCCTCTCTCTCCATTTTCTTCCCTCTGCTCTTTCTCCCTCTCTCTTCCATCTTCTCTTCACTCTGATTCGCTCTTACTCTTTCTTCCACTTTGTTTTTTTGTTTATTTGTTTTAGACAGATTCTCCCTCTGTCGCCGGACTGGAGTGCAGTGGTACGATCTCGACTCAATGCAATCTCTGCCCCCCAGGTCCCAAGCGAGTCTCCTGCCTCAGCCTCCCGAGCAGCTGGGACCACAGGTGTGCACCACCACACTCAGCTAATTTCTGCATTTTTAGTAGATGTGGGGTTTCACCATGTTGGCCAGGATGGTCTCCATCTCTTGACCCGGTGATCTGCCCGGCTCAGCCTCCCAAAGTGCTGGGACTACAGGCGTGAGCCACCATGACCAACCTCTTCCACTCTTTTCTTCCTTTATTTCTTCCGACCTTCCTGGAACATATTCTGATTATATTCCAAAAAGATACTAGAAAGTATTCCAGCAGGAAATAAATGATGCAGTCAAATTGGGACAATTTGGAAGTTTAATAAAAAGACTGCTTGCCCAAGCATGGGCGAGGTCAAATGAAACTACAGGAGCCAGGGAAGTGCCCTGGGCTAGCAACAGGAGAATTTTTTACCCCGATACCCAAACAGGCTAAGGGAAGGTGGGGTGTAGGGGAAGGTATGGAGAGGTGGGAGGAGCTTCTGGAGCCCGAGAAACCACGTGGAGACACGGCCTGGTGTGAGCTTAGGTCTTCAGCAAGGATCCAGTAAGCCCAGGGGAAAGAGTGGAGGAATAAATAGCCCAGGCTGACTCTTGGTGCTCCCTCCCCTCTCTGTGGGAGCACCTTATTGTCAGGGCCTCTCTGTCAGCCCACACAGACCAATCTCCTGGACACACAGCAGGTGAGAGAGTGGACAGTGAACCCAGATGGGTGAGTGGAAGCCATCCAGCCAGGGGGCTTAGTCACACACACACAATGTCATGCTCTAACTTAAATGTAAAGTAAGTATGAAAAGTGAGTCAGTAATCTCAGAAATAAAGTCAGTATTCTCAGGAAACATACAAGATGAGCCTGAAGCAACTTTCAGTGCCAGAAAGGAAGGAAGTACTCAAAACAAACAAACAAAAACAAAACGATGGGCTATGGAACACAGGCGCCAACTGGAAAAAAACTTTCAACGACCAAAACAAAACAATGTGAGCAACAAAATAAAGGAGTATCAATTAACCCACAGAGTACAAATATGTACCCATGAGTCCAGGATGATTTAAATAAGTGATCAAATAAGTAAATAAATCAGGGGGAAAAGACAAATCTCCCCTGTAGAAGAATCCCAAATAATTTATGTAGATCCTCCACTCTCAAGAACGTGGAGCATAACTCACTATCTGTTAAGTGTGGGCTGTGACAGGGTGACTCCCTTGCAAAGAATATGATATGTAAAAGTGGGGTGAGGAGCAGGAGTGGAGAGTAACTTTACTGTGCAGAAACCTACAAAGACTACTTCAGCAAGGTGATCAAGTTGCACATCAACAGTGATTAGTGGTGTTGATAGCATGTGCCATAGACATGATATGATGAAAATGTCATATTACCTCTGTGGTCCTCGTCCCAGAAACCCATAACGCCAGCTGAATCGTAAGAAAACATTAGACTGAGGGACATCCCAGCTAAGGGACAGTCTGCAAGATGCCTGTACTGTGCTCTTAAAACTGCCAAAGTCATCAAAAACAAGGACAGTCTTAGAACCTGTCATAGCTAAAGGAAGCCTAAAGAGACACGATGACTTGATGTCATGTGGTATCCTGGGTGGGATTCTGGGACCGAAGAACAGGCATTAGATAAGACCTCAGAAAATAAAAATCAACTATGGACTGTACTTGATACTGAATCATCAACATGTGCTCCTCAAATATAACAAATGTGCCATCCTAATCTAAGATGTTAATAAGAGGGGAATCTGAGTACAGGGTATATGAGAACTCTCTGTGCTATCCTCGCATTTTTATGAGAATCTAAAACTGGCCTAAAAAATTCAGTTAAAAAAATGAGTTGCCACAATAGATTCAGGCAAGTGCAATAGAGAAATTTGAGAGGGAGGTCGATTCCTGCAAAGGATGCCATAATGAAGCTGGCAGCCCTTGCTATGGTGGGGCGGTTCATTCCCAGTTTTGGAAATGATAGTCCCTCCATTCCTAGCCACAAATTATCACTCTGGTTGCTCTACAAATAATCACAACTTTGAGTTCTACAGTGAGAATTTGGAGGCACTGGCTAAAAATCCTTTCCTCACAAACACATTTGAGCTGCATGGACAACTCCTCCCCCACCCACGTATATGCACCACGTAGCCACAACCTCGCACTGGGCCGACCCAGAAACACCACACTCCGTAGAAAGGAGAAGCCATAGAGGGTCTTCTGCCACAGTGAACCCCACAATTCTGATTAAATTCTACAACTTCTTTTCATATCAATTTTCACCTGTAAAGTGATAAAATAGAACAAGATTACTTTCTGCCCTTTCTACCTCTAAAATTCTTTTCCCAGAAGTACCTGAATGATTGATTTGATTGAATAAATGATTGAATGAGTAAATAAATAAGGAGGGAAAGAAAAATCTCCCTTGTAGAAAAACTCAAAAAAAGTATGTAGATCCTCCACTCTCAAAAAGGTGGAGCATAACACTCCACCCTTTAAGGAGAGGCTGTGACATGGTGCCTCCTTTTCAAAGAATATAGTATGGAAAAGTGGGGGCAGGAAAGAAATTCTTTCTCAAAGATCATTTTCAGCAATTAAGAAACAAAAAATATGTCTATCTGACACCCATTGCTTTAGGACTAGCAGTGTGTAATGGCTCCATGAGGACAGCTCCATCTGTGTTCTCCTCCACGATTCCCAGTACATACATTCTGAAAGCATATTTGTTAGATGTTTGCATTTGCATGTATAGCCAGAAAAGTAAAGCAAACAAGTGCCCAACATTTGTATACATTTATTTTACATCACGCTTCCAAACATCACAGCTTCAGATTTTCCTCAACCAGCTAGTTATAGGGAATAACAAGAAAAGATTTAATTTTTGCTTTTAGCTCATATCCAAATGTCTTATAAGGACTTAAAAGAGAGACTATAACTGTTTTTTTCTCTCTCTATCAAAACTAACCTTCAAAATTCTTCACTATACGTTAATGACCTTGAGTCTAAAACAAGTGATTACACATAAATTCCATCAGTTCTCTTGGTCTCAGCTTTCCTCATCTGTAAAGTGAGGGAACTGGACTGGATTTGCAGAAATAATTAACAGGTCACTAAACCAACCACCTCTCGGTCCTTGAATCTCCTGTGCAAGCTTCCTATTAAGGCGTACCCACTGTTTCTAATGTTCACAGATGTAATTATGATTGAATTATTATATTTTGTGGATTAAATGATCACATGTGTCTGGATACATAAAATAAAGCTATATTTATGATTTTAAAAACTCATCTATATTTTTTCAACATAGGAGATTTTATTATAGACTCTTAGTTTTCATAATTTTAATACAAAAAAAGTTACCTCAGTTATGACACTGAAATTAAGCAGGGCTTTTAAAAGGTACCTCCAAAAGTTAGAATTTATGGACTCCTTTGAGAATGTGATGAAAGCTATGGGACATCTTTCCAGAAATAGTATACTTACATGTAATACACATTAATACACACACACACACACACATTCTCACTAAGCTCACAGGCATGTCTCCCTCAGGACCATCTCTATTTCCGCAGTGCCTATGTGTCTCAATTTAAGAAATACCGATCTAGACCAATACTTGTTGAATTAGGGAAGGGATCAGAATGTCATTTTTTTCAGCCAGGTGTGGTGGCTCATGCCTATAATCCCAGCACTTTGGGAGGCCGAGGCAGGTGGATCACAAGGTCAGGAGTTCAAGATCTGCCTGACCAACATGGTGAAACCCCATTTCTACTAAAAATACAAAAAACAAAAAGTAGCCGGGCATGATGTCATGTGCCTGTAATCCCAGTTATTGGGGAAGCTGAGGCAGGAGAATAGAGAATAGCTTGAGCCAAGGAGTCAGAGGTTGCAGTGAGCCGAGATCGTGCCACTATTCCAGCCTGGGTGACAGAGCAAGGCTCCATCTCAAAAAAAAAAAAAAAAAAAAAAAAAAAAGAAAGGAAGAAAAGAAAAGAATTTCTGCACCACACTTTAATGGCAAGCCAAGATAACTCGTTTGTATACCAACACTTTATGTTGCCTGCAGTCCCAACTCTGGCCCTAAACTGCCAGTTGTGTTTTCCATCTCTCTGGTATAAGGTCATACTGTTTAGATCTCAATATAAGCAGTATTTAGACACATCCTGTCAAAGTAATTGGTTGACTAAATAAAAACTTAACTCTTTAAACTACAGTGTTTCGTGTATTTTCGTGTTTTATAAACTCACATTCTAAATTACATTAAACTTAAAAGTACTTAAAATTAAATTTCTGATTGAAATAAAATTCTGAATAAATTTTAGGGAAAGAGCTCATATAAACCATCCAAATTCTTCTAAGATCATCGGTGGAATAATCTTTTTTTCTAACATGCTCTTTACACTATAATCAGTTCTGAACAAATATTTCTGTAACAAAGAAGTGAGTGAATTTAAAACATGGATGATTATTATATAATATATACTTTTTAATCTGCTTTTGTTGTTGATTACAAATTTAAATGTCCAATTATGTGAGATTAATTTCATTAAAAATGTATATGGAGTACCTACCATGTGACAATTACTGGACTCGTTGCTAGAATAAAATTAGCCAACCTGAAGGAATGTATAAAATGATTTTTTCCAGAAGGCTATCATTAAACATAAAAGTACTTTTCTCTTCTACCGTTGTATCAGATCTGATTTAAAATATGCTGTTTTAAGATGAATTATAAACTGTCAGAATTCATGGTTATGAAAAGGGATTTCCAGATATATCTAATGACTTGGAATTTGTGTTTAATCTAACAAACCACACTGACTATTGAATTTGTGTGTCTGCGAATATAAAGATTTATTGTCCCTGGAGGTAATTATTGACCTCAACATCTTATCAGTCAATATTTACCTCTTAGGCCAATAAATCTTGATATAACCTCATGAAAGTCAATATCTGTTTAATAGTATACATGGAAATCTGTAATAGTTTGATTACAGGCTTCAATGTCATACTGCCTAGTGCACCCCTTCACATCTAAGGGACATTGAATCATTCCTTCTTTTTAACGCAGACAAAACACCTCTGGTTGCTATGATTCACTCATTCTTGATCTAACACTTGACTGGAAATTTTTATATCATTCCTTAATTCTTTTTGCATACAATTCTTGCCTCTTCAATCAACTTGTAAGCCCCTCTGAAGCCTGAGACAAATTTAATGCTTTTGTGGTTGTATTATTTGCTCCTAGCACACCTCTTCATCATTACAGATAAAACAGCTTCTGTGGATGAAGTTTTCTAGCACATGGCCCCCCAGAGGTTACTAAGTGAGCCATGACCCTTCCAGCCTGCAGAACTAAAAATATTTTCAGGACTCGGGAAGGTTTCAATACTACGAGATGCCAAGATGGCAGAAATGAGTACTTAGTAATAATCATGATTGTTTCTTATTCTGAGAAGTCAGAAAGTTGAGGCCCATAGTGGGGTATAGAGTTCATGCGTCATGCTGTAGCATTTGATAATATATAGCTAGTTTACAAAACACACTAGTTGCTTCATGCCCAGTAAATATATGCTGATGAGGCCCTCACAAGAGGCAAATATCGAAATCCTTTTTGTTGTTCCACGTGCCCTTTATGCAACATTAAAAACAGTACAAAGAACAATTAGGCTACTTCAAAGAGTCCTTTGTATTGGTCAAGCAAAACCGGAGGCCAACAATTAGGTTAGGTCAAAAGGATTGCATATTCAGTGGCTGCAAACATCCTCAGCAAGGTTTCCTTCATGATCTCAGGGTTTTAACAGCATCATTGGGCTTCTGTTGGCCCGATATGAGAAGGTCCACCAGTTTTCACTGTCTAGGCTTGATTTCCTTGTTAATAGCCATTTGCCTCCGAAAACTTGTCTACATTGTTAACGGTTTGGATACTAAACGCATCTTCAGCCTGTGGTGTCTTTCATATTGCAACAACATTCAATGAGGCCTACTAGAGCAGCAAAAATTGAGGAAAACTCACATAGATGTTATTGATAGCAGACCCGGGCTCCTCATTTCCCTTTTATGCGAGCACAGCTCCTGAGATCTAGCAGGGCTGATGTCATCACTGAGGAAGCTTCTTGACCCTTGTGCTGTACAACTTTTACGATGCATGATTAGGAAAATGCAAGTCTCTCTCTCCTGGTAAGATCTCTTTCTCCTGATAGGATCTGGTACTGGGAACACAAGCAATACGACATGACCAAACCTAGGCTTCTGCTCCATCGTGCCAGCTCAGGGGCTGTGGTTAGCAGTAGCATTACCTCCTCTGGTCATGGGTGGCAGTATTTCCCAAGAGGGGAATACTGAGGTCCAAACATTGCGTTGGACAAAAGAACTGATTGCCATAAGCATTGGAATGGAGCCAGTTTGCGTAAAGATTTGCAAGAAGCCAACTATTTTCTGAGATCAGTCTTGGATAAGACAACTTTTACATCTCTGTCTATGACACAAACCCAAAGGTTGTACACATCATTGTCTGCAACTCTTACCATGTGGACTTAAAAGATGTATGAGGCTACCTACAGACACAGTCACAGAACACATTAAAATATGGTTAGAAATGACTGGGTGGCTGCACCTAGCACATAGGAAATGATTATTTGTAAGAACAAAACTGGGATACACACATTATCTAGTATATAGTGTCATACAGCAAATATCTTTAGCCTTTTTGGAAGCATTGCTTCCAAATCTTTTCCAGTAACTTAAGAACCTTTTTCATCCTGAAGAAAAGACAAACCACACACAATTCACTCAGCATTTAGCCAGGAGATAGTCGTGTCTACAGGTTGGTGTCTGCCCAGTTTTTGTCAAAGGAAAGTCAAGATATTCCAGCTGCTTGAGGAAGTCAGGATATGGGGAAAATACTCTCTGCAACCGTGTGGATCCAGATTATCCCCTACTCCTGACTCTGGAGTACCAAGGGACGTGAGAAAAGGGAGAAAATGCATCCTGCAGCCATAGTTATATTCAGGACTTGTATAATTTTAGATAAGTGGTCCATCTAGTACACTAGTTTGGGAGAAGCACTGAGTTGCCCTTGGTTTGACTGTTCCAGGGTTACATTTATCTCTCATTATGTGAGCTGTAAGGGCCATTGCATTGCACATGGGACAGTCCAGGGCTATACTGACTTAGCAGGGAAGAGTTCATTGTCTGACTGAGTTATCTTAATTCTTGACTATAATCACTGCTATTATTTGAATATGTTTCTCTCACCCCAAATTTAATGTGTTGGAAACTTAATCTTCAAATTTTTATGTTGATGGTATTTGGAAGTGAGGTCTTTGGGAAGGAATGAGGATTACACAATGTTATCAGAGTGGGGATCCCATGATGGGACTGGTGGCTGAATGAGAAGAGGAAGAGAAGCCTGAGCTGACATACTCCTGCCTCTTCACCCTGAGAATGCCTTCTGTCATGTATGACAACAGTACAAAGCACTTTGCCAGATGTTGGTGCCATGCTCCTGGACTTCCCGGACTCCAGAATCGAGCTAAATACATCTTTACTCTTTATAAATTGCCCCGTGTATGGTATTCATTTATGGCAACAGAAAACAGACTAAGACACTAGCAACATCTGTATTTGGATATCTAATAACTCTGCCTTGATTCTGAGGTCTTCTTCCCTAAGGATTCTGGTGTTTCCAGAAGGTAGTCAGCTAACAACCGTTGGGGGCCATCCCTTCAGATGATGTTGTAGTATCTGAAACTCATAAGGACAGAGGGTCATTCTGGGATTCCTTTCTTCTCTGCCATCCTGATTGTTGCATTCTCCCTAATATGCCCTCAGTCTATACACTAACTGATCTAATTGTATCCACCATATCACAAAGGGGGCCACTCATATATGCCCTGTTTTTGGGGTTTTTTGTTTGTTTGTTTGTTTGTTACTTAATGTTGCTAGGCGTACTGTCTTAGCCTTCCCTTGACTGGAGTCTTATCTCTCTATAATGACTACCTTCAAGATCTTTAACATCGACTAAAACATTCTGCTTGGTGTTCAGGATTTCATAAGGTTTTTTCTTAAAGATAGTATGAGTCCACCTATGCCCACAACTCTGTCTCACAATTGCCCACCCCCTCCAAGATACATCTTTGATCGTTAGACCCTTGATTTGCTTTCAAATGACCATGATAAGATGGCTCACAGCACTAACTACCATACAATCTGAATAGGTGGTTGGATGGTGCCATTTCAGAACTCCTAGGGTAGTGTGCACTGGGCTAAGGTCTCAGAGTAGGATCAGTAGCAGCTGGACAGGTCACCAGAGCCATCCATCCTAGTGCAGCCACCAGACATCTGTCAAGGACAGACTTTGGACTGTGTGACATTTAAGCTCCTCCCATGGTGTGATTGTGGGGTTGTGGCCCAAACCTGGTGGTTGACCAGAATTGATTGTTTCAAGGCCTAAACCATAGCCAGTTTCCATGGAGATCTGCAGGAGGCCAAGGCCTGACTGCAAGGGATAATTTTTAAACACTTCTCATGTTGGTTCTGAAAAATTGCTGGCACTCTTGAGAGTGGCCCCAAATTTTGCTTTGTGCAACAGATTATTATTTGACAATTTCAATGAGTACTGTTGATATTTTAGAAAGAGAACTTAAAATAGTCCTTATTTAAAAAAAAAGCCTTCAAATTAATTTATTTGTTCTTTAATTTATGCTCTCATTCAAATGTTTATTTAATATAGATTGAGCAGCCCTATTCTGAAAATCCAAAATCTGAAATGCTCCGAATCTGAAACTTTTTGAGCACCAAAATGACAGCACAAGTGGAAAATTCCACTCCTGGTCTCATGTGATGGGTGCACAAAATTATTCAAAATATTGTATAAAATTATCTTCAGCCTATCCACATAAGGTGTATATGAAACATAGATGAATTTTGTGTTTAGATTTGGGTACTGTCCCCAAGATATCTCATTATGAGTATGCAACTATTCCAAGATTTGAAGAAATATAAAATCGGAAATACTTCTGGTTCCAAGCATTTCAGACAAAGGATATTCAAGCTGTAGTAACTACATATCCATATGTTGATCACTTAAAAATATATTTTAAAAAGTCCAACCGTAAGAATTTTATTATACCATACCATGTAGTTTGAGGGAAAAAACTAGTATACCTGTGTGTCCAGATTAATCAGTGAATTTAATCATGAATCAAATACATGAAAATATGAGATGTTACAAAATGGTGTGGATTTAAGTGTTTCATGGGTGTTGAGGTGTCCAAATTCGTTCAATACTACCAATGCTCCAATAACCAACTCACCAGCCTAAACTAATCAAAGGTCTTCAAATTTGGCTGCCCACATCGGGCCCCACCGTGATCCATTCTCCATACACCCCTACCAACAAAATCTTTTTAGATGGCAAATCCGATCATGCCGACCACACTCTCCCCACTCCACCTCAGTTTAAATGCTTCAAGGGCTGCCACTGTTCATGGATAGACAGCCCCCCACGCCCAACTCTCAAGCCCCATCTCACTTACCCTCTACCCTCTACCCTTTTTCTTCTTTTCATGCTCATTCCTGCCTCGAGGTTTATGCTCATAATGGTCCACTGCCTAAAACTCCTCTTTAAATATGATCCGTTGGTTAGTCCATTATCATGTCTTTGTGAAGGCCTTTCCTACACTATCTACTGGTTAAATTCTCTTGTACAGATTCTCATGGCATTCTGCCCCTCTCTTGCATGTTACTGTTGAACTATTGTATTTGTTTGTGTAATTGTTTAATTGAGATTTATCTTCCCCACTAGTCTCTGAGCTTCTTGAGGTTAAAGCTCATCCTGTGTTTGTTCTTTCTTTTATCCTCAGCACCAAACACTATGCATGGCAATAGTGGGTACTCGGTGATGGAGAATTTGAACATGTAACTGTAGATTGGACTGTCATAGGAAACTTCAAGGAACAGGAGGTATTGGGAAACCTAGAGGGGGATAGTTTTGTTTGTTTGTTTGTTTGTTTTTTGAGATGAAGTTTCGGTCTTGTTGCCCAGGCTGGAGTGCAGTGGCATGATTTCAGCTCATTGCCACCTCCACCTCCCTGGTTCAAGCAATTCTCCTGTCTCAGCCTCCCAAGTAGCTGGGATTACAGGCACCTGCCACCATGCCCAGCTAATGTTTTTTTGTTTGTTTGTTTGTTGTGTGTGTATGTGTGTGTGTGTGTGTGTGTGTGTGTGTGTGTGTGTGTATTTTTAGTATAGATGGGGTTTTGCGATATTGCCCAGACTGGTCTCGAACTCCTGACCTCAGGTGGTCCACCCACCTCAGCTTCCCAAAGTGCCTGGGATTACAGGCTTGAGCCACCGCACCTGGCTGGGAGATAGGTCTTGACTGGCAGGAAAGAGTTGTGAAGATAATTCTAGCAGGGAAGAACTTTGTGAACAGAAGCAGAGAAACCTGTAGAAGCATGATGCCCTTAACAGATGATGCAAGATCCACATTAGAAATGAATAGATGAGAAGCTGAAAAGTATGGCAGGATGTATTTCCCAGAGATTTGCCACAACAGCAATTTTCCTTTCCTGTGTTCTTCTGAGATGCCTGCTATAGTCATCTAGCTCCCACTACTGTTTGTAGGGAGTTGAGGACCAATAGCTTGTCTCATGGAACTGTACTAAAAGGCCTCGGCCTGAGGAGTTTCATCTTTATCTAGACCTGATCTAGATGAGATCTTGGCCTTTAAGTTGGAATTATAATGTGACAAGGCACTGTGGTGTTTGCAAACAGTTTTTGCATTTTGCGTGGTTAAAAATTGTTGTGGCCAACTGGGTGCAGTGGCTCACGCCTATAATCCCAGCACTTTGGGAGGCCGAGGTTGGCGGATCACGAGGTCAGGAGATCGAGACCATCCTGCCTAACACAGTGAAACCCTGTCTCAATTAAAACACACACACACAAAAATTAGCCAGACGTGGTGGCAATCACCTGTAGTTCCAGCTACTTGGGAGGCTGAGGCAGGAGAATGGCGTGAACCCAGGAGGCGGAGCTTGCAGTGAGTGGAGATCATGCCACTGCACTCCAGCCTGGGCAACAGAGCAAGACGCCGTAACAAAAAAAAAAAAAAAAAAAAAAGGATTGTTGTGGCGTGGACTGTGGCAGATCGGCAGATTTTTGTGTTTCCTAAAGATTTCAGCATCAATATCTCCATCCCCCAAGACAATAAAGACATTCCTAGCACCAAGCAGAGGTGTCCAGATTTCCTCCTATGGAACTGGAATGGAACCTTGTGACTACCGTGACTACCGTGACCAAGGAAATACAGTAGAGGTGAAGTCATGAGATTCCTGAAGCTAGTTCATCAAAGTTCATGCAGGTTCTGTTTGGATTTCTTGGAACACTCACTATCCACATGACCCTTATCATGACACTCCATTTTGGAACCCAGCCACCTTGCTGAAAGAAACCGAAGCCAAATGGAGAGGCATGGAAAAGCTTTAGTCAGCACTTCCAGATGAGCTCAGCCTTTGATTCATGCCACCCAGGTGCCAGGCATGTAAGTGAATAAGCCCCCAGAAGATTCCAGCCACAACCATTTGAGCCTTCCCCACTGAGGCTGCAGACATTCAAGAGGGCAGAGACATGGCATTTCTGCTGTGCCAGATCTGACTTCCTGACCTACAGATCTATGGGCATAAAGCAGTTGTTGTTTTATGCCACTGAGTTTGAGGTGGTTTTTAAGCAGCAATGTATAACCTGAACAATAAAACCAGATTGTGGGAGCCTTGCATACCAGACCAAGGAATGTAAATTTCATCCTGCAGGTCAGTGATTTTCTTACTCTGGTCCACAGAGATCCCTCCATGGCCTCAAGGGAAGGCAGCACTGGGAAAGGGAGACAGAACACTCGGGGTGCACAGTCATCTACTTCCATCATGTGCATCTGCTTTGTGTACTGTGCTTCTTCCTGGTGTGCCTTTGCTTAAGGGTTATGATAAAAATAATCAAGTATAGGTACTTTTCTGGATGTAAATTTATAGCTATGATTCTACAAAGTCATATTTATAAACCAGAGTAACTTCTCATGGACACACTGCTGGATCAGTAGTTCAACACTCCTCCAGGCATCTGCTGCAAGTACATCTGCATATTCTCCCATGTGAGGTTTGACTCAGTTATGGGTCACTATAGTAATCTCTTAGCTGTCATTGCTCTCCAAGCGCTTGTCAGGCCTACGCTGCCTTCACAGACCTCATCTCTCACCTCATGTTAATTTCTCTGCAACTGAGCTGCTATATCCTAATGCTTCCCAAGTTAGGTCTTCGGACAAGTCTCAAAACAGAATCTTCTGTTAAAAATGAGTTTTCAGAGGCATTTCCCCACATCTACCTGTGGAATCTGAGTCTTTGAGGGTTGGTCGTAAGTTAGCTATTCAAAATATGAGAAATCAACTCCACTTTTTTTTTTTTTTTTGAGACAGAGTCTCGCTGTCTTGCCCAGGCTGGAGTGCAGTGGCCCGATCTTGGCTCTCTGCAAGCTCCGCTGCCTCCCGGGTTCACACCATTCTCCTGCCTCAGCCTTCCAAGAAGCTGGGACTACAGGCGCCCACCATCACGCCCGGCTACTTTTTTTGTATTTTTAGTAGAGATGGGGTTTCACCGTGTTCACCAGGATGGTCTTGATCTCCTGACCTCGTGATTTGCCCTCCTCGGCCTCCCAAAGTGCTGGGATTACAGGCGTGAGCCACCACGCCCGGCCTCAACTCCACCTTTTAATGCGAGTAACTACAAAGTCACAATGCAAGGCACTGATCTAGGCATGGATTCAGGGAGGTCATTAATTGGGTCAGTATACCATAAGGGTAGGGATTTAAAATATGCTTTTTGAACATGCTGTCCAGGGCCTACAAGCATTTTTAAAGCACTTTAGTGAGGGAAAACTGACATACAAAAAGCTGATATTTAACATGTACAACTGGATGAGTATGGAGATAAGTAGGCACACATGAAGCCATCACCCCAATCTGTGCCATAAACCCATACAACGCCTCCAAAAATTTCTTCCTGTCATCTTATTCATTATTATTATGGCTTCTGTGATAATACATAACATAACATCTACCCTCTTAGCAAACTTTTAAGCATACAACACATTATAGTTGACATAGGTACAGTGCTGTGCAGTAGATCTCTAGGACTTATTTATCTTGTATAATCAAAACTTAATACTCTTTGACTAATATCTCCCCATTTGCCCCTCTCCCCAGGCCCTGACAATCACCACTTCACTCTCTCGTTCTTTGAGTCTGACTCTTTTTTATTCCTTGTGTAAGTAGTATCATGTAGTATTTGTTCTTCCATGTCTGGTTTATTTCACGTAGCATAATGTCCTTCAGGTTCCCCCATGTTGCTGAGAATGTGCTACATCTATACAATGAAATACTATTCAGCCTTAAAAAAAAAAAAAAAAAAAAAAGGAAAGCCTGAGAGCATCTTTTACACATCAAAGCTTAAGAAGCCAGAAGGATTTACAAAGAAGCGCCAGACTCCAGAGCCCGTATCTAATACAGTTAACTCTAGTAAGTGATAGCAATGTCATAAGAGCCATTGAGAGTTTCTGCAGGGAGCTTCAGAGGGAGTAACCTGTTGACTCAGTGCAGGGTGGATCGGAACAGAGAAAGACTGTCAATAGGAAACTAATTAGGTTATCTTAATAATTTAGGTGTGAGGTGACAAGGGCCTGGGAAATGAAGGTATCATCTGTGCTGCATTCCTTTCTGAGCTCTCTAGAGAAAAATTGGTTGTATTGTTTATTTCAGCCTGCATGCCATGGCTTCATCTCCATCTTCATCTCCATCTTCGAAGCCAGCAATGTGACATCTTCACATCTCTCTCTGACCCTGACTTTCCTTCCTCTCTCTTTCCCCTCCGAAGATCCTCGTGATTACAGAGTCCACCCACATAATCCAAGAAAACCTCCCCATCTCAAAATCCTTACTTTAATCGTATTTTATTCAAAGAGTCTGGGAATTAGGACATGGATTTCTTTGTTGTTATAATTTTCTTTTGTATAGACAGGCCTGGCTTTGTTGCCCAGGCTGGTCTCAAACTCCTGGCCTTGTGATATTCCTGCCTCAGCCTCCCAAAGCATTGGGATTACAGGCATGAGCCACCATCTTGGACAGGACATGGATTTTCTTGGGAGCCATTATTCTGTCTGCTACACTAGCCTTTTCCCTTCTGAGGACCTTCTGTGTAGAATGCAGGTAAAGAACCTGTGGGTAGTTATCCACTGGTGTCCATTTTTAATTGTCTGGGGTTTCCCCTGGGGCCATTAAACCTCACACCCTTCTTGATGCCCCAGCAATGGGCCAGCAAGCTCCTGTGACTCAGGAAAAAGCTCTCAGGCAGACAAGCCGAGAAAAGTGGGTGCTTGAGGTGGAAACTGTGCTCTGAGGTTGCAGGTTAGTTCAGAGGTGGAGGAAATGTTTCTACGTAAAGTAAGAACCACATCTGGTACAGATCATTATCATTACCACCTCCAAAGCCAAAGCATGATATTTCCAGGCCTATTTATCCTTAGACTCGTTTTTCTGCTCCTTCTTTTTCAGTTCCTCTTATTGAAAACATGTTTTCCAGGCAAAGACTAGAAGAAACTTTGCCAAGTCTATGAAGTGTTCACAGAGTGTCTCACAGAGTCACCTCCTCTGCCCTTCTATGGGGATTTGCCCTTCACAATCCCTGTGACCTGACACCACCTATCTTTATTCTGTTACAATAGCTACTATTTTAATATCCTCTCTGTTCCCTAACTAGGCAGCTCAATTGTTGAAAGCTGGAGCTAAATTTTTTAAACAATCACTTTATTTTTAGCTGGAAGTGGTGCTCAGTCCACGGCTGGTAAACAAACTCACAAAGAGCTAAGTGCAGTGCTGGCTCTGGAATCACTGTAGGACCAGAACAGTGGTTTGCCCAAACACTTATCAATGCTCTTCCAGCATGAAGTGGGTACTTGTGATTGGTTTGGGAATGACTGGGAGGGTTACACTCAGTCTTCCCTCGCAGTTTCTTCTATGTAATTTTGCTTGTACCAAGACCTCAACTTTAACAGAAAGAAAAAAAGTCATGGGTTTGTAGAGCAAAGGTCATTTGCAACTTGAGCACTGAGTAGAACTGAGCCTGAAAATCTGCCCAAAATTTAACTACAAGAGAGTACTACCTTAACTACAAAAGAGTGCTACCTTAACTACAAGGGAGTGCCACCTTAATAGCTGAATTGCTCAGGGCCCTTCCCAAGTCAGAATACCATTCCCTCGCTGGATTTTCATCCTTTAAGCCTTGTCCTGCTCCATTATAAGCCTGCCTGGGAGAAGTGGCAGAACCCAAAGCATGAGAGGCGAAGTAGGTAGGAGACAGAGCAGGGACTTCTCAGCCTATAATTACTTATAAAAGGTGAAATAAACCCTTCATTTGAAAGAGGCAAATGAATGTGACAGCAAAGTGATGGGCTTTAGGAAATGCATCCACTCTATTTTAAGCTGTGGATGGCACAGTTTTGATGTCAGCAAGTTGGCAGCTTTTACTTAGAAAAGCATAATTGTAATGATTTCACATCTCATTATCTACTTATTTTTAAAAATGCACACTCACGATTTTATTGTTCATGGGCATTGCAAAGCAGTTACCTAGAGCTTCATCATTTAAATCTCATGCATACCGGACCTTGTCTAACGTGAGTGTAATGGTGCTCAAGTGAGTTTAAATGAGATACATATATCATTTCCAGAAGGTGAGGTTTCTCACTGAATTTTCATAACATTTGCTCTTATGCCCTCCATGCCAAGAATGAAAGACTCTTTCAGAGAACAAGCAACGTTGTTCGGATGGCCTGATCTAAGTCCAGAATGAAAACGAGCTGACTTTCCCTGGCCATTTCCATGGATTGCTTTCTTCGCTTTGCTTCTCTTCCTATGTCAGCTTCTCTGAAGAAGAAATAGAGCGCAGATTTTCATTATTCACTCATTTATTTGTCTCCATTCAAAAAACATTTATTCAAGTCTCCTTTACTATTTTGTGTCACTGTCACAACATAGGCATACACAAAGGATGATAATCGTTATGTTATTGGATTGAAAATTATTACTCGAGCAATAATGTAATAAGACATATGATTATTAAATGACACTGCATTTTATTCAATATGCTTCTCCCAGAGTCGCACACACTTGCCTAACTCTGTTAGGTCAAACTTGAGTCCTAACTTATGTGCAACTGGTCGGCACTCATTAGTACGTGGGAATCACATGAGGGTAGTCGGCTCTTCAATCAAAAGCCAGCTTCATGTTAGGGAGATGATCTCACTGTTGAGTTATAACACCTGCTTTTATTTCTCATCCAAACACATCACTTGTCTGTTTTTTTCTCTCTAACAGGCAGTATATACTTAATAATCCTGTATGGTAAAGGATTTTATCTATGTTCTTTGGTTTATAAAGCATGTTACTCATATTATTATTTTAGGTAGCCTATTGTTTTAGGTAGCATGCCAACTCTTTTTATGAATATAAAAATCACAAAATGTTTTAAAATTAGTGCATTTGTCATTTTGTCCCGATCCACCAGAGTAGACACTTTGGAGTGTTCTTTGATTATTTTCGCTCTCTTCCCATATATTCAGTTGAGCCTTGGAAAAGTGGATATTGGTCAGGGCCACATAACAAGGTCACAGTGAAACCACTAATTTTACAGTTTTGACCTTCATATTATTTACTTTCAACTGCACATGGATAAACTGAAATCATACTAAAAGCAATATTGAAGACAGCAGTTTACTGTGAACTTTGATACCAAACCACGGAAAATAAATAAACATGATGTTAAATGATTCACACACACACAAACATACACACACACACACACATCTTTATCTAGTTCCAACCGCGACTCTCTGCAAACTGATGCTCACCTACTCAGTATTTGCTTGCACCAACTATCAGTTCAAAACATTGCAAAGTCCCCTGTATTCTCAGAAAACAGTGATCTTCCCAGTCTAATATTTGTCTTGCAGAACCTGGCCTCAGCTAAATTCTCTACTAAAACAAGTTCACTCCTCCAGCTAGACTGGCTGACAGCCTGCCCTCTGCAAATCATTTGCCTATTTTGACTTTCACGCTGTATTAACAGTGTGCACCTCCCACCCACCCCATCACACCTATGCTGAACATCCCTCAAACTTTCACTTACCAGCCCAATTCACAGCAATCACTCTCTTCTGAATCGCTGTGGTAATTTTTCTTCCTAATCATGGAAACTTAATTATGTGCTGTCCTGTATCATAGGCTCTTTTTCATTGGTGTTTGTAAAATCTCTTTGAGTAGAGCTAGTCCTGAAAGCAAGATTTCTTTTCTTCTTATTCTTGGAGTTACCAGTGTGCCAAGTGCAGAATTTTATACATAATTTTAGCATTTTAGATGAATTACCACTTTGATGAATTGATATGGCACAGAATTAAGCAAAATCACTCAGAATATTTTTCCAAAATATGTTCTGGTGTGTAATTGCTTATATTCCTTGGTTGGTCTGAATATCACTCTATATTCCAATAAACCTAGGGGATATTCAAAACACAAGAACCACGTTCTATAATCTGACTTGCCATTAAATTAACATGACCCTTTGGTGATTTTTTTTTTTATTTGAAACTAAAACATTTATCCCTGCCCTATTCACAAAATACATGTCTCTTTTATCTACTTGAAAACTGCAACATGCAGGTTATGGGAAGTATCCATTAAGACAGGAGGATCATCTCACTGTCTTTGGCTGAAGACTTCCGGTAACAGCCGGTTTTCTTCCAGTCCTTAAATCTCACAGCATTCTGCATGTTTCCACGTGGCATTGTGTGAATGAGGAAATCATTGTAGCACATATTGACAAACACTTGGCTGATGATACAGGTCTGTGATCATAATATTTGTGACTGCTATTGATTGCACAACTCAATTGACCATTTGCTAACTAATATGTTAACTGGACATGAAAAAGAAGCATTAATAAAGACTTTTCAAATAAACTATTTGACTTCCTGTTCATGTGAGATGGAGCAGATTCATTTCTCATGGCTCTTTTCCTTTCCCCTGTGAGTACAACTATAACCCCTGGGAATAGCACAAGATGAAATCAAAAGTGAACTTGCAAAGGTGGATAGAGGAAGGAGAGCTTGTTAGAAACCCCAGAACTAGAGGAATCACATAGTGGTAGAGTGTCTTGGGACCACCCACTCAACAGCAGAAAGGAAACCAGATCTGGCATCTCCCAACTCTAGCAACAGAAAGCAGTCTAGGTATGCTCATTCCTCTGGAGAATTGAACTAGAGTCTCACTGACAACACAGGTGAGTCGGGCAGCACAGGGGAGAGGACCTATTGCAGATCCTGCTAAAAATAAGAAGCACACCAAGACTGAGGCTCTTTTTCCCCCCCGAGAGAGACACCTGGCAGGTGGGAGATTCCAGCAAGGGTAATCCGGTCACAACAAGCACCTGGTCCAGGAAGCATCTTTGTTCTCTTATGAATGAGGCTCCCCTCTGCTACCTAGAGAAAACAAGATGCTGGTCTGGCTGGCAAAGGGGATCCCCCTACAACAAATGACTCAGCCTGCAAAGCTTTATCATCTCAAAGGAAATAAAATATTCATAGACCTGAATGAAAAGAAAAAATGTAATATATCAAAATATATGGGATGCAAGCAAAGCAGTGCTAATAGGCAAATTGATAGCTAACAGTAGAAAAGAGAGGTCACAAATCAATAATCTAAGTTCTTATGTCAGGAAACTAGAAAAAGAAAGGCAAAATAAACCTAAAGCAAACAGAAGGAAGGAAACAATAGAGATAACAACAGAAATCAATGAAATTAAAAACAGGGAAACAATTGAGATAACAAATGAAACAGATACCTAGTCATTAGAAAGAACCACTAAAATTGATAAAACTTCAACAAGACTATCAAAGGTAAAGAAAAAACAGCAATCACTAATATCAGGAATTAAACAGCAAATATTATTAATGATCTTACAGGCAATAAAAGAATTACAAGGGAATATAAACAACTTTATGTATGTTCATAAATGTGACAACTAGAAGACATAGACCAATTCCTCAAAAACTACAAACAACCAAAACTCCAGAGGGATGAAAATAATCTGAATAGTTCTATAACCATTACATAAATAGAATTTGTAATTTAAAAGCTGTCAAAGGAAATCTTTAAGATCCAATGGTATCACTGGAGAATTCTACCAAACATTTAAAAAAAAATTAAAACCATTTTGTACATTTTCTTGCCAAAAAATGGAATCAGAGGGCGTAATTCCCAGCTCATTTTACGAGGCCAGTATTACCTTGAAACCCAAACTAGAAAAACACGGCAATAAAAGAAAACTACTGACTAATATCTCTCATAAAATTACACACAAAAAATCCTCAACAAAACGTTAACAAGTCAAACCTAACAAGGTATAAAATGAATTTTATACCATGATTAAATGAGATTTATTTCAGGTATGCAAGGCTAGCTCAACATTTGAAATCAATCAATGTAATCAACCTTATCAATAGGCTAGAAAAGAAACTGCAATTGATCATATCCATCAGTGCTGAAAAAGTATTTGACAAAACCCAAAACCCATTCATGATAAAATCTCTAATTAAGTTAGGAATAGAGAAAATTATTTTAACAAAGAATAGCTACAAAACATCTATAGCTAACAACATACTTAATTGGGGAACAGCATTCAATTGACCATTTGCTAACTAATGTGTTAACTGCACATGAAAAAGAAGCATTAAAAAAGACTTTTCAAATAAACTATTTGACTTCCTGTTCATATGAGATGGAGCAGATTCATTTCTTGTGGCTCTTTTCCTTTCCCCTGTCAGTACAAATATAACCCCTGGGAATAGTGCAAGATGAAATCAAAAGTGAACTTGTAAAGGTGGATAGAGGAAGGAGAACTTGTTAGAAACCTCAGAACTGAATGCTATTCCCCTAATATCACCACTCTTATTTAACACAGAATTGGAAGTTCCGCCCACTTCAATAAAGAAAAAAAAAAAAATACCAATTTTAAAGGAAGAAAAATATTGTCTTTATTTGCAGATGACATAATAATCTACTTAAAACTTTTAGGGAATATATTAAAAAAACCTCTTAGAACTAATAAGTATGTTTATCAAAGTCACAGGATACAAATTCTACAGCAAAAAAAATTGCATTTCTATGTCATGTCAAACCTTAAATTAAAAACAATAACAACTACTATAACTCCAAATGAAATGAAATATGTCGATATAAACTTTACAAAATACGTACAAAACTTATATGCTGAAAATTACAAAGTCCAATGAAAAAAATCAAAGACCTCAGCAAATGGAAAGACACACTGTGTTCATAGATTGGAAAACTTAACATAATAAAGATGTCTTTTCTTCTCCAACTGACTATAGATTTAATGTAACTTCTATCAAAAACTCAGAAAGTTTTCATCTGTTGACGTAGACAAGCATATTTTAAAATTTATGGAAAGATACAAACTCCAGAATGACTAAAACTAACTTGAAAAAGAAGAATAAAGTGAGAGGAAACTATACTCAATATTAAGGCTAACTACATAGCTGCAGTAATCAAACTGTATGGTATTGATAAGAGGATAGATCCATAGATCAGTGGAACAGAGCAAGTACTCAAAAATGACTCACATAAATATACCTAAACAGTCCCAGGAAAATAAGAGAGGAACCCTATTGTGTGCTTCCTTGATCACACACTTTATTTTTTGATCCACCAGACTGTTTCATCCAGAATGGAGCAAAGTTGCAAAAGCAATCCAATATACAAAAGATAGCCTTTTCACAAATAATGTGAAAGTCATTGGACATCCACAGGCACCATGTAATTTAAACAAAAATTAACTCAAAATGGAGACATAAACACATAATACTATAAAACTTTTAGGAAAAATTTATAAGAAAAATTTGGAAATCTATGACTAAGGAAATAGTTCTCAGACTTGAAACCAAGAACATGATTAAAAAGGAAAAATGATAAATTGCACCTCATCAAAATTAAAAATGTTCAGACAAAAAAAGTTACTATGAGAAAATATGTGCAAACCATGTGTCTGACAAAGGATTAGCATCTAGAATACATAAAGAACTCAATACACAACAGTAAAAATAAATCCAATTAAAAAATGGACAAAGGACATGAACCACCATTTCACCAAAAAGGACATACATATATCAAACTTAAAAGCTTCTGCACAGCAATCTATACAATTAACAGAGTGAAGATACAACCCATGGATTAGGAGAAAATATTTGCAACCCATAAATCTGACAAAGAGCTAATATCCAAAATACATAAGGAACTCAAACAACCCAATAGTAAGAAAACAATGAACTCAATTAAAAAATGAGTAAATGACTTGAAAACACATTCCTGAAAAGAAAACATACTAGTGACCAATAGATATATGAAAAAGGCACTAATCATCAGGAAAATGCAAATGAAAGCCACAATGAGATATCACCTCATACCTGTTAGAATAGCTACTATCAAAAAGGCAAAAGGTAATTAGTGTTGATAAGGATGTGGAGAAAAGAGAACCCTTGTACACTGTTGCTAAGGAGGCAAACTAGTACAGCCATAGGAAAAAGACATAGGAGCTTCTTCTAAAAGCTAAAAATAGAATTTCTATTCTATTTTTCGATAGATTTTGGATACATCTCTATGTATATCCAGATCTGGGTATATATCCAAGGGAACTGAAGTCAGTATGTCAAAGAGTTATCTGTACTCTCATCTTCATTGCGCCATTATTCATAATAGCCAAGATATGGCAGCAATCTAAGTGTCTATCAACAGATGAATGGATAAAGAAATGTGGTGTATATATACCGTAGAATGCAATTCAGCTTTTACAAAGAAGGAAGTTATCTTATTTATGCCAACATGGATGAACCTGGAGGACACTATGCTAACTGAAATAAACTAGGCACAGACAGACCAATACTGCATGATCTCATGTACATATAGAATATAAAAAAAGATAGAACTCAGAGAAGTGGAGAGTAGAACATTGGTTACCATGGGCTGGGCTGTGTGGAGAGACAATGGGGAGATGCTGGTCTTAATCTTTGTGTATAAAGTTTTATTTAGATGGGAGGAATAAATTTTAGAGATCTATTGCACAGCACGGTGACTATAGTTAATGTATTGTATATTTCTAAATTGCTGAAAGAGTGGATTTTAAAAGTTCTCACAACAATAATAATATGTGAAGTGATGGATATGTTGATTAGCTTGATTAAATGATGCAACATCACATGGTACCCCATAAATATATACAGTTATTATCTGTAATTAAAAATGACATAAACTTTAACATAATGTAATAATGAACAAAAAAGTATATATAGATGACACACAAGCACATAAAAATACACTCAACATCCTTAGCCATTAAGGAATTGCACATTAAAACCACACTATACACTATACACCTATCAAAGTAGCTAAAATAAAAACTAGTGACAATACCAAATATTAGCAAGGTTGCTGAGAAACTGGATCACTTACACATTACTTGTGAGAATGTAGAATGGGATAGCCACTCTGGGAAGCCACTTAGCATTTTCTTATAAAACTAAATATTCAACTACCATAAAACCCAACAATTACATTCTTGAGCAATTCATTCCAAAGAAATCAACATTTGTGTTCCACAAAACTTAAACACAAATGTTCATAGACGCTCTAGTCGCTTAACAAGTGACTGGTTAAACAAACTGTGGTACATCTATACCTTGGAATTCTACTCAATGATAAAAACAGAACAAATTCTTGATACAAACAACTATTTTGGATGACCCTCTAGAGAGTTACACTGAGTGGGGAAAAAAACTAATACAAAAGGTTGCATACTGCATGATTGTATTCACACAATATTCTTGAAATCAGAAAATCATAGACAAAGTGAACAGAGTTAGGGGCGGAGTGGTGTGAGGGCAGTTGATGTGATCAGAAAATGGCAACACAGGGATCTTTGTGATGCCAGAACTGTTGACTATCTTGACAATCAATGTCAGTATCATGATTGTGATATTGTAGTGTAATTTTGCAAGATGTTATTCAGGGAAATTGAGTAATCGTCTCCTGGATCTCTCTGTAATATGTCTTATAATTGCATGTAGAATTACATTTATTTTAAGTTTAATTTATTTTTAGTTTAATTAAAAAAGAAGAAAGTGGGATGGGTAATGCCATTACAGTCATCACTGGAAACAAGAGCTGCCACCCAGTCCAGCAGGAACTGCAGAGTTCCCTCTGGCAGGCCCAACACTGCTGTCCGTCCTGCAGAGCAATACCCCTTAGAGAAAAATAGTTGACTTGCTAGGGAGCCCTGACACTCCTTAACAAGGGTGACATGTAATCCTGCTGCTTTCTCCAGTGTCCCCTGTGCTCCTGAATTCTACTACTGCTTATTACTCCAAGTGATCTTGGATTCTTTGCAGCTATTCTCCTACACCAAAACAAGCAGAGGAGAAAGGGATAGCGTGAGGATGACTGCTTTCTTAGCACTTCTGAGTTCATTTCCTCCTGAAACAGGTTCAGCGTGAGAGTCATGGAGGAAAAGACAGGCCTGGAAGTCTGCTTTTAGCATCCCACATTTTCTTGAACACCTCCAATCTTTTTGCTAGGACAATTCTAGCTCTCCCATCAAGAGAGCTGGGGACTGAAGAGAGGGTATGGGAGAGATCACTTGTATGCAAGTCAGGACACTTTAAAAAGCCACCAGCCCCAGAATAAGCAGAAATTCCTGTGAAAGGAAATGCACTGTGTGCCCCTCATCACACATTTTGTTTTCTTGTGCTCCAGAACTGTTCTATCTCTGGAAAATTGCAGGCATGAAATAAATGTGAGTTCTTCCACATCAATTCCCTGTCCCCAGATTTCTTAACTTTGAAATAAAGAGAAAGCTATTATTTCACTATGGGTTTCATTTTTTATTTGTTAGAATCCTTAGAATTTATCTCAGATTCTTTTTATCTTTCTCCAGCTGGTGTGCCTGGGAAGAAGATCGTAGCTTTTAGTTACAGGAGACAGGAAACAGGTGCTGCCATCTAGGAAATTGTAGGAGGCTACAGGACTTCCCCTTAGTAGAAAGAACTCTTTAAGCAAGACCTTATTTTACATGTTTGTAAACATGGTGACTTCTCCTTGAACAGTATACTCATGGGCCTAAATTTATTAGGAACCATGGACCTTCCTGTCAATAACCAACCCTGCTGGTTTCTCTGCTTCAGGTTTCAGCCCTATTGTGACCTATACTAATGAATCTCAACACTAAAATCACCTGAGAGCCTTAAAAATAGACAGACAAGTTCCACAGAGGAAGTTCTTGTGTAGTTTGGTCTGGGGTGGATCCCAAGTGTCATGGCTTTGAAAAGTCTCCAGGAGGTCCTGTGCAGCTAGGGATGAGTCAACGGTCGAGGGTGAAGAGGGGTCTTCCTCAAATGCAGCTGTGACCCTATTTCTCACTTTCATTACCCAGGTAATGGCTTCCCAGGACAGACTCATTTCTGGGGAGTTTTTAAAGTGTAGATATCCTGTTTTGGAACCATTAAATCTGAATCAGAGGGCGTTGTTGAAAAGCCTTAGATATAATTATAGGCTCTGCCCTGGCTAAGAAGCCTTGATATCAGAATCTAAAATCTAAATTGCCTTAGTAATTTAGATTTAGACCATCTTTTCCATGACTGTCCACTGCCAGCCTTCTTCAATAACTGCTTCATACGCACACCTATTTCCAGCTTTATGAAATGACCTGCACTTCTCTCAGTGGAAGACCTCACTTCCTACAGCAACTCCCCCACCTCACTTTCCTTCTACCTCTCTGGCCACTCATTTTCTATCTCTTTTGCAAACTCCTTTTTCTCCAAGAAAGGAATCACATAATTACCCAAGGCTCTTAATGACACTGTGTAAGTCAGTATTTATTTTTAATGAATGAAATAAACATATCATATATTTTTACAATTTCAGACATGGTGCATGCTTTATTTTCTGCTAGGACTACCCTTTTATCCCTACCCTTTTAAACTTTTAAAGTTCCATTTATCATTTCAAATTCAATTCATCTTTCTACTTCTATGTAAAGTAATAGTAAAGTTAGGCACTCTCTTATGGATTGATTTATTCATAGTAGAACCTTTATTGGAGAGTCTGTTATAAATGATTACTTGTTTACCTATCTGCCTCCATCCAGTAAATAGTGAAATCTTTAAAGACAGGAGGATGAAAGAAGACATTGAATATTGTGAGGGGCAGAGTTAATACTTTTCAGTGAATGGACTTAAGGAATAACTACGTTGTGCCTACTCTGTGCAGGAGTCCATGCTACTTAGATGAATTAGTGGTGTTATCTAATTTGTTTTGCTCTAGCAATGGAAATGTGGCCTTGTTATTTTCCATATTTTAAGGAGAAACAATAACAATATTTACCCACAAATTTATTCTCAGAGATGTAAGAGTTGATTAGAAGAATGTTTATGATGTATGTTTAAATTCTTAGAAATCTCCTTTGAGAAAGGCAAAGCTATAAATTGATATGAGATAGCAAATAAGGCTTACCCAGTTGGGAAAAAAGTGAAATATTTAGTATCAGAAAAATTCAGATTTGTTGAAAATAGAAGTCTGGAGCTTTGCTGTTTGCAACTTAACTGTTTTGAACAAGTTTCTGAGCATTCTTTTGAATTCATCTAGTTAATATTAGAAAACCAGCTGCCATTAGATTACCAGGAAGCTGTAAGAATCACAGATTTGACTCAGCTCTTAAATATGAAGACAAATATTAAGACCTAGAGACAGAAGTCAACACTTCACTATGTGTTGCTATAAGATATAAAGTAGCTTACAGGATTACAGGTTTAAAGACTTAAAAAAAAAAGTGCTGGCATTTAGAGAATAAAAGTTGTAACAAACCATGGCAATAATGACAGAAGACTTCAGATAATATCTCCAAATCCTAGAGAGTCCCACTGAAACTCTCCTTCACCCACAAACACATGAGATTATAAACATCCCCAAAGTATAACAACAGCAGCAACAACAACAATAATAACTAACTCATTTCCAGAGAAAACGAAAAGTATACAAATTTATCAGATTCAAAGATCACAGACTATATACTGAACTACAGAAATACAAAACCAAAAGCAAGATTAAATATCTAGATTTTTCCCAGTTTTATAGACCAGCTATATGAAACAAAGGAGTATGATATCTTCTTCACCCAGCAATCATTTTTGTTAGTTTGGTAACTGCAGTGTCTGATGCTGGAAATTTTAGTGTTTAAAACTAACATAAACAACATTCCTGCCCTCAAAGGGTGTGAAGCATAAACAAATAGTATGCAAGAAGTTCAAATACAAACAAAATTATGTACATATTCAAGAGAGTTGCAACTGTTTCAGAAATAGACTTCATAAAATCAGTAACATTTGGACATGGAATGTGAATGGGGTAATATTCAAAATACAAGAGGGAGTTGAATAGCTCAACAGCAAAACAACCTAGATTAAAAATAGGCAAAGAACCTGAATAGACATTTTTCAAAAAAAAAAAAACCATACAAACAGCCAAGAGGTATATAAAAATATGCTCAATATCAGCTGGATGCAGTGGCTCACGCCTATAATCCCAGCACTTTGGGAGGCCGAGGCGGGTGGATCACGAGGTTAGGAGATCGAGACCATCCCAGCTAACAAGGTGAAACCCTGTCTCTACTAAAAAAATACAAAAAATTAGCCAGGCACGGTGGCGGGCGCCTGTAGTCCCAGCTACTTGGGAGGCTGAGACAGGAGAATGGCGTGAACCCGGGAGGCCGAGCTTGCAGTGAGCCGAGATAGCGCCACTGCACTCCAGCCTGGGCGACAGAGCGAGACTCCGTCTCAAAAAATAAATAAATAAATAAATAATAGAAAATAAAAATATGCTCAACATCAGTAATCATTGAAATGTAAATCAAAACCAAAATCAGATATCTCCTCACACTCGTTAGGATAGCTATTATCAAAAAGATAAAAGATAACAAGTGTTGGCAAGGATAGAGAGAAAAAGAACTTTTGCAAACTGTTGGTGGGAATGTAAATTAGTATAGCCATCATGGAAAATAGTATAGAGATTCCTCAAAAAGTTAAAAATAGAATTACTATTTGATCCAATAATCCTACTTCTGGGTATATATCCAAAAGAATTGAAGTCAGTAATACCTGCATTCCCATGTTCATTGCAGTATGATTCACAACAGCCAAAATATGGAAGTAGCCTAAGTCTCCAGCAACATTCATCTTGTTCTGTCTTATTCTGGCATTCTCCTGACCAGAAGCCTTTACTGTCTCCCCATGAGGCTACTGTAAAAAAAAGCATAACCAATATGTATGTGAAGGTTTCTCCCCCTTCTCCAGCCTCGTCTTTAACTATTATTTAAAATACAGCAGCCAAGCTTGACAATTTGCCATTCCCAAAACACACTTCATTTTTCCTTCCTTGTTCTTAACATTCCTTTTCCCTCCCTCCCTCTTTCTTTCTTTCTCTTTCTTTCTTTCTTTCTTTCTTTCTTTCTTTCTTTCTTTCTTTCTTTCTTTCTTTCTTTCTTTTTCTTCTTTCTTTTCTTTCTTTTCTTCTTTCTTTTCCTTTCTTCTTTCTTTCTTTCTTTCTCTTTCTTTCTTCTTTTCTTTCTTTCTTTTTCTTCTTTCTTCTTTTTCTTTTCTCTTTTCTTTCTTCTTCTCTTTCTTCTTCTTTCTTCTTTCTTTCTTTCTTCTTTCTTTCCTTCTTTTTCTTTGTCTCTTTTCTTTTCTTCTTCTTTCTTTTTTTCTTTCTTTCCTTCCTCCTTCCTCCCTCCCTCCCTCTCTCCTTTTCCTTCCTTCCTTCCTTCCTTCCTCCCTCCCTCCCTCTCTCTTTCTTTTTCCTTCCTTCCTTCCTTCCTTCCTTCCTTCCTTCCTTCCTTCCTTCCTTCCTTCTTTCCTTCCTTCCTTCCTCCCTCCCTCCCTCCCTCCCTCCCTCATTTATCTAGCTTTATTCAAGTATAACTGGCAAATAAAAGGTCATATATTTACAATGTATAAGGTAATTTTTTTGATTTATATATACATTGTGAAGTGATTGAATCAAGTTAATTGACATAGCTGTCATCTCAGATACTTGTCGTTATTGTTGTGAGAATATTTAAGATCTGTTCCCTTAGTAATAATCTAGAATTCTAGTACATTATTGTTAGTTATAGTCATAGTCATCATGCTGTACATAGATCTCTAAAATGTATTCATCCTCTCTAAGTAAACCTTTGTACCTTTCGATCAACAACTCTCCATTCCCTATCCCCCTCCCTCAGCTTCTGTAACCACCACTCTACTCTACTTCTATGAGTTTGACTTCTTTAAACACCGCATATAAGTGAAATCACGCAGCATTTTGTCTTTCTATGCCTGGTTTATTTCACTTAGCATAGCGTCCTCCAGGTTCATTCATGTTTTTGCCAATGACAGAATTTCCTTCTGTTTCAAGGCTGAATGATATTCCATTGTCTATCTGTGAGTAGGTACAGGTAGTATTATATTTCTTAAATCCATTCACTAAAAAATGTTAACTCTGCCACTCACAATATACAATGTCTTCTTTCATCCCCTCATCCTTAAAGATTTTACTATATACTGGGTGGAGATAGATAAGTAAACAAGTGATCATTCATAACAGACTCTCCAATAAAGTTTATGCTGTGAATAAATCCATAAGGAAGAGTGCCTACTCTATGACTTTATAGAGAAGAAGTAAAAGATGAGTTGGATTTTCAATGATAAATAGAAGTTTAAAAGTTTGAAAGGGGAGGGATAAAAGGGTAGTCTTAGCAGAAAATAAAGCACACACCAGTCCTGAAATTGTGAAACTACACGAGACGTTTCTTTAATTCATTAAAATAAATGTTGACTTACACATTGTAATTAAGAGCCTTGGGTAATTATGCGAAGAAGGAAAGGCACTAAGGGATATAATAATACAGGGGGCAGGAAGAAACAGGAACAGAATCTAGGTGGGGGACACATACTTGGAAAAGGGTAGGATAGTTCCTCCTCTAACACATGAGAGAGGGATGACAGTATACAAACATAGACCTTAGACATTTACATGATTGAAATTTAATGAAATAATTAAGCTCTTCTGGCAATAGCAATAAATTTGAGGGATGGAAAAGAGAGAACAAAAAACCAGAATTTCTAATTTTTTAAAAAAAGGAAACTGGCCGGGCGCGGTGGCTCAAGCCTGTAATCCCAGCACTTTGGGAGGCCGAGGCGGGCAGATCACAAGCTCAGGAGATCAAGACCATCCTGGCTAACATGGTGAAACCCTGTCTCTACTAAAAATACAAAGAAAATTAGCCGGCCGTGGTGGCAGGTGCCTGTAGTCCCAGCTACTCAGAGGCTGAGGTAGGAGAATGCAGTGAACCCAGGAGGTGGAGCTTGCAGTGGGCAGGGAGGCGGAGCTTGCAGTGGGCAGAGATCACACCACTGCACTCCAGCCTGGGTGACAGACAAAGACTCCATCTCAAAAAAAAGAAAAAAAAAAAGGAAAACTAAGTTCTTAGGTTCTTATCTTCTTAAGTGTCCTTGTATGTCATACAGATTTTTCAAAACATATTCAAGAACATTTTGCACAAACAAAAAACATCAATGTCAATGTGGGAGTAAGTAAGGCAAATGAGCAGCGTTCTGATTCATTGCCTTTCAATATTTATAGCAAACAACTATGAAAATGTAGAATGAGTGAACTTTGTTCAAGTGAGCTAATTGCAAAATTTTGAGAGAGAAAAACAGCAAAGTGATAGAAAAAGTTATGCCGTCCTTTCTTCTCATCTTCAAACTTCAGCTTCATATTTTCAAATTCTGAGAAACTAAATATGTTAACAAAGACAATAAAAATAGACTCAGAATCCTAGAATTAGCAATATTCAGAGGTCATTCACTTCATTCAATGCAGAAATTCATTCATAATATTACCAATACATAGTTGCTCAAATACTGTCTGAATGATTTCCAATATGGGAAGCTCACTATTATTTCTAGGCATGCTATTCTTTTTGGAAGTAGATGTTTCCTTATTTGATTTCCATGCAATCTGCCAGCCACTTCTGAAGTAAGGTGGAGTAAATCTGCTTCCTCTCTGAATAATAACTCAGCAGACAGTTGAAGAAGACACTTCGACGCCATCACCACGTTTCTAATCCCCAAACTAAAGATCCCTCTACCTGGTCTTTGAGGGTGAGAACCCTCATTGGCCCAGCAGTTTCCCATGGTGAATTCAAACTAGTCCCCTTTTGATGGAGGGGAGGAACCCATCACATTGATGGCTGCAGGGTTCAGCCAGATTGCTCTTGCCTCTATTTCTGCTATTTCAGCCTTCAGCTTTAATTTGTCACATCATTGACTCATCTATTATCTCCAAACTCTGCAACTATTTCATACGCTCCCTGGCATTTTCTACCTGCTCTTGCAGTCAGATTGGAGGCCTGCAACCCACTTTGTCTGAAGGATTCTGAACAAAAGTGACAAATAACAAGCGTTACTTCCCTGGCTAAGGCAGTTGAGAGCCACTGTGTCCCCTTCTTCCCTCTCTTCCATGCCTGTGGTCATTTTGAAGGTCTACAAAATGGAAAAGTGTTATCTAACTCACTTGACCAGCTAATTATCTTATTGTTAAGCTGTTAGTGCTTGGTGGATGAATCTATTTACATATTTAAAATTATTTGTTTTTTTTTTCAGAAGAGGCTTTCCTATTCTAACTGTGATCAACAAATATTCATATCATTTTTCAGATAAACTGCTTTAAACCAGATCTTTGTCCTGTTTCTCTTTGAATTTGATTAATGTTTTATCCTAGTCCCTAAGGCAACAGCCAAGGAGATTTCGTAAGTTTCCTCTATAAGGTAAAAACAAAACTTAAAAAAAAAACTCTTAGATGATATTTGCTAAGATAATATCACGTACTCTCACTACACCAAATTGTGGTAGATCAAAAATTAAGTCTAAAATATTTTAAACATTTTAAGAATTCTGGCTGCTGTTGCGTTTCTGATGCTGAAAAATTACTTTGCAAAGCAAACAACCATGCTAACATCCTTATCAATCCCAAACTTTTTACACATAGACGAAAAACTAAATAATTTTGACACAAATTGCATAAAATGCTGATAAAACAACTTGTTATTTGCCATTTAGCTTTATTTCTGAATACCTTCTGCAGCCCTAGTACTAGGAGTATGGTGTTCTGGAAAGTAAACTCCTTAAAAAAATAGGGCCATGCTGTATTTTTCATGCTTTCCTCTGTGCCAAGGAAAGGGCTGGGCAAGTCATAGGCACTAAATGACAAAAGGGTCCCGTGAAAGAACTTCAGCTTTAGACTAACATAGGTTTCATCCCAGTCCTACTACTCAAAGTCTGTGCGATCCAAGACAAGTCAAGTAGGCTTTCTTGGCCTCAATTTTCTCATTTGTATGTTTGTGTAGAATAATTGCTGCTTCATCAGATCTCTAGTTCACACCTCTCCTGAGAGTCAGAACTCATAAGTAAAACTTGCTTTTGATACCTCCAGTGGGATGTCTATACCCTCCTTCCAGCAGAGATCTTGATTAGTCTCACCCTGAAACCTGCCCGTCTTCTACTGGTTCTTACCTCATTACGTGACACAGCTGTAGATCCAGCCCTTCAATTCCTAAGCTCTCTTTTTTTACATGCACATCGAATCCATCAATAAGCCCTGGTTATTCTGTCTCCAAACTATAGCTCAGCACTATTCACATCTTTTCTCCAAATCAGCATTCTCTCTTTTGTTGCTTATTGATTCTGCTTGTTTCTATGCTCACCCTTTCTTAATCAATCTTTTCAGAGAAACCAGAAAAATATATCAGATACATAAATCAACAGATCCTGCTAAACTCATCAATGGCTTTTAAGAAGATTTTGAAAGTGTTCAAGGTAGGTGAGCTTCTTCCCCAGGGTCAGAAGATGAGACTCGATAGGACTAAGTCAGGATCTCTGATATTAATAGAAAAGTTCTTTAGTAGAACTACCCTAAAAGATAGAACTAAGCAGCCTATCCTGAGAAGATATAGACTTGATACTTAGGGAAAACCACTGACAGACCTAAGCATCAAAAATGAACTGGAGTAATACATGAGCGCAAAAGAATTGTGGTCATTTGCAGTAGTCATGTATGTGCTGAGAAGTAGATGGTAGACAGGAAGCTGAGAACAGTAATCCCAATCAGAAAAATTAATGGTGCTAAAAACACAAAAATTGATAGTAACTGTAGAGAAAGTCAGTAAATTCAAGAGAGGCAGTTAGATCAGTCAAACTTGACGAGTGATAGAATAGGAAAAATTTGGTAGCATATCTTCTAGACAGAGTCTAGGATAGGGTTGAGCATCTGTCTGCATGAGGACCCCGATTCCCTCATCTCCACAGTCAGGCACACTGCCTGCAGACTCCACCAATACTTAGCCACCAGCTAAGGAATACCAGCTATTAAAATGTGCTCACCAAGAATCATTTAGAAAATTATATTTCTTTTTCTTCTCTTTTCTATCTTCTTGAATTTGAATATAAAATATTTACAAGTATATCTTATTTCAAAATCATTCAGAAACTGATTAGCTTCATTGACCCTACCTTCTCACCACCAATACCCAATTCTTATGGAAGTTTAGGGGTCATTAATATCTCTTTGTAGCAAAATGCATTAATGTTTTTTTTTTGAAAAATGTTGTGATGGATAATCTTAACCTTTTGATATTATAATAACTAAATATCAAGAATCTCTAAAAAAATTCTTAAAACTTAGTAAATTTTCAGATTAGATATAGTTAATTGGTGTTAATCTTGAACTCCATATTATGTCTTATTTTCCTCTGCTGTTCTTAATTCCCAGCTTTCTAGTGGATTTAGGTCTGAATGCAATGTCGGCCCTGACTCTGACCTGGACTAGGAATTAAACGAAAATAACTTTCCTTATACCTTCAATGCTTAATCTTCATTATTTGATAATGATGATAAGCCCATATTCTTTTTTTTTGAGACAGAGTTCTGCTCTCGTCTCCCAGGCTGGAGTGCAGTGGCCTGATCTCGGCTCACTTCAACCTCTGCCTCCCAGGTTCAAGTAACTGATTCTCCTGGATAAGACTATGTTGTTTTTTGTTTTTGTTTTTGTTTTTTTATTGAGATGGAGTCTCACTCTGTCGCCCAGGCTGGAGTGCAGTGGCACGATCTCGGCTCACTGCAAGCTCTACCTCCCGGGTTCAAGCAATTCTCCTGCTTCAGCCTCCCGAGTAGCTGGGACTACAGACACCCGCCACCACACCCGGCTAATTTTTTTGTATTTTTAGTAGAGATGGGGTTTCACCATGTTAGCCAGGATGGTCTCTATCTCCTGACCTCATAATCCACCCACCTCGACCTCCCAAAGTGCTGGGATTACAGTCGTGAGTCACCACACCCGGCCAAGACTGTGTTCTTAACCAAGCAAGAGCTGCCTGGAAATTTTAATTCCACTTACTAGAAATAGTTTTGTGCAGCTCTATCTATCCATCTCCCCATCTTCTCTGTCCTACCTCAGTTCTTGGTGTTCTGGGACATTGAGCATAATGCCTGGTAGTCATCAAATACTCAATAGGTTGCAATAATAATTACAGTGGTCATGATGATAATAATAGAGTTAATATCTTTTTTGTTTGTTTGTTTGTTTTTTGAGATGGAGTCTCTGTTGCCCAGGCTAGAGTGCAGTGGCACAATCTCGACTCACTACAATCTCCACCTCCCGGGTTCAAGCAACTCTCCTGCCTTAGCCTCCCAAGTGGCTGAGATTATAGGCACTGGCTGCCACTGTGCCTGGCTATTTTTTGTATTTTTAGTAGAGAAACAGTTTGACCATGTTGGCCAGACTGGTCGCAAACTCCTGACCTCAAGTGATCCGCCTGCATCAGCCTCCCAAAGTTCTGGGATTGCAGGCTGAGCCACCACGCCTGGCCACCAGTTAATATCTTTTGAAGACTTTCAAGCACATAGGTTTTTATTTTATTTTGTTTTGCTCTTTTTTTTCCCAAATTACCTTACAAAAAACAAGCTTCCAAAGGAGGCAGGCCCAGGGTTAACAATTAACTTACGCCATGATATTAGGCTTTTGGATCTGTTTCTCTGTGCAACTCCTGGCTTTCTCCTCATGCTTACGAGGTGGCTGCTGCAGTCCCAAGCATCCCATCTTCAGACGACACCTCCAGAAACAAGAAGGAGAAGTGGTTTTCTTTCTAGATATACCTTGTTTCTTTTTCACAAAGGAGCACTTTTTCCCAGAAGCCCCAACAGACTCCTCCCAGCTCCCGTTAGGGCAGAATGGAATCATGAGCCCATCTCTTAACCAACTCCTGGTAAAGAGTCATGGGGTTGCTACAACTGACTTAGTCCTATCGAGTCTCATCTTCTGACCCTGGGGAAGAAGCCCACCTACCTTGAATGCTTTATTACTCAATTCCTGGACAAAATCTGGTTCTCTTAGGTAGGGATAAGGAGAAGAAGCTCTTAGCAGAGCCCTGTCTGTCTCACGTAGGTACTATTCTTATTCTCATTGAATAAATGGGAAAACTGAGGATCAGGGGAGTTGAGTAACCAACTCAAGGTCACACAACAAGCATGTGGCATAGATGGGACTTGAACCCAGCCTCATTCAAGCAATTTCAGAGTCCAGACTCTCCTCAACTAAGCTGTACAGTTCATGGTCCATATGTGACACATCATACAAGTCCCAGGAGGCTATCCTCTGGGAAAGGGAGAAAACCAGTATTCTTTATACATCATCCTCCATAAAAATATTCTAGATCCTCACTGAAGGGCAGAGGAACGTGGGGCCTATGGAACTCCAGGAAGAGATCGTCATGGCATTCAGTCCTTCCCTTATCCCTGGGTATTGTGGAAAATGGAGCAGCACTTTCTGGAGAGTGAGGGCGGTAGGCAGAGTCGCAGGATGAGGAGAGGACCCTCTCCGCCATTCCCCAGGGAACGAGAAATAACCAGGCTCTGTGAGGGAATGGCAGGTCCAGGGCCCAGGGCTCTTGCCCACAACTGTGACAGCTGTGAGACGAGCATGGGAATGGAAATAGAGTGCATGGGGCCACAGTGCCTCTTGGGGAGCTTACTGAACAAGGACGAGTCACATATGTTTGGTCTCAGCATCAGTAGAGCCTCTGCAGGCCCACAGCTCGGGGCTGCCACCCACTCCCTTCCCAATTTTGGCAAGGTGTCCCATCTGCAGTGGTGGCCTGTACCTGAGTCATCTCTAAGTCTGGAGAAGGAAAGCCTGCAGATCCCACCTGCCAAATTTACCTTATGCTTCTTAGTCTGACATTCAAAGCCTTTCATCATCTTATCCCTTTTCCAAATCTACTTATAACAATAAACCAGTTCACATGAGTTGCCCCAAAATGTTTTGCCAAATATCTACCCACACATGTGTTTTTATTCGATTTCCTTTGACTACATAATCTATGGTGTCTCTCTGATTAAATTAATTCTATTTATCCTTAAAAGTGTCTGATAAATGTTGCTGGTTCAATCACCTAACAATTTGCACGGGCACATATATGCACTTAAACACACACATGGGTTAAACGGTTAGGATGCACCACACCAAAATAAATTCTAAATGGAGAAAACGTTAAATATTTTTTATAATACAACAATAAAACATCTAGAAGGAAATAAATGTGAATTTTCGATAACTTTTTTGGGAAAAGTTTAGTGCATGGCAAAAAAAGAAAACCCAGAAACCATTAAAGGAACATAAGGAAACATAAGAAATTAAATATGTGAACAATCACTGTAAAAAATGGAATTTTTTTAAAAACTAAAAAATATTGTGACATATATTTGACAAATTATTATTTGTTTTAATATATAAAGGGCTCTTACATGTAATAGAATACCTTAGCAGCAGTAGTGCAAATGGGCTAAGGCTTTGGAATAGCTAATTTATAGAAAATAAATTTCCAATAAATAGATAAAAAACAGGTCAGTATTTTTTGTAGCTAACAAAGTGCGAGTTAAAATTACATAGTGTGTTTTTAAACCTCAAAGTGAAAAGTAAAATCCGTAATTATAATAGCTGTGTTGGTGAGGGTTCAGAATAACGTGACTCTTATAGCAATAAAACTATAAATTGGCTCAACTGTTCCAACTATATAATTTTGGCATCACAGTGGTGCAAAGGTAATAGCGGTTTTTGCATTGTTGAAATTTGCCATTTGATATTGGAATACATTCTTAAATAACTGTGGTTATGTTATATATCATTTTAATGCACACTTCTCACTTTGTTCTTTGATAATGACTTATTACATGCTGTGTATTTTCTATTTATTTTAGACTATGGAAACGATGTTAGACAAAAAGCAAATTCGAACAAATTTCTTATTCGAGTTCAAAACCGGTCATAAAGCAGCGGAGACAACTTGCAACATCAGCCACACATTTGACCCAGGAACTGCTAAAGAACGTACAGTGCGGTGGTGGTTCAAGAAGTTTTGCCAAGGAGATAAGAGCCTTGAAGATAAGGAGGGGTTGGGCACGGTGGCTCACCCTTGTAATCCCAACACTTTGGGAAGCTGAGGTAGGTGGATTACCTGAGTCAGGAGTTTGGGACCAGCCTGGGCAACATAGTGAAACTCCATCTCTACTAAAAATACAAAAAATTAGCTGGGCATGGTGGTGCCTATAATACCAGCTACTTAGGAGGCTAAAGAAGGAGAATCACTTGAACCTGGGAGGCAGAGGTTGCAGTGAGCCTAGATTGTGTCACTGCACTCCAGCCTGGACAACAGAGTAAGACTTCACTTCCAAAACACATTAAAAAAAAAAAGAAAGAAAGAAAAAGAAGATGAGGAATGTAGTGGCCAGCCATGGAGAGTTGATGACCAATTGAGAGCAAACATCAAAGTTGATCCTCTTACAACTACATGATAAGTCGCTGAAAAACTCAATGTCAACCATTCTACAGTCATTTGGCATTTGAAGCAAACTGGAAAGATGAAAAAACTCACTAAGTGGGTGCCTCATGAGCTGAGCAAAAAAAAAAAAAAAAAATCGTTGTTTTGAAGGGTTGTCTTCTCTTCTTCTATGCAACAACAATGAACCAGTTCTCAATTGGACAGTGACGTGCACGAAAAGTGAATTTTATATGACAACCAGCGACCACCAGCTCAGTGGTTGGACTGGGAAGAAGCTCCAAAGCACTTTCCAAAGCTAAAGTTGCACCAAAAAAAAGGTCTTGGTCACTGTTCGTTGGTCTGCTGCTGGTATGATCCGCGACAGCTTTCTGAATCCCGGCGAAACCATTACATCTGAGAAGTATGCAAATCAATGACATGCATTGAAAACTGCAGGGTCTGCAGCTGGCATCGGTCAACAGAAAGGGCCCAGTTCTTCTCCACGATAATGCCCAGCCGCACGTGGCACAACCAATGCTTCAAAATTGGAACGAATTGGGCTATGAAATTTTGCCTCATCCGCCGTATTCACCTGACCTCTTGCCAAACACGACCATTTCTTCAAGCATCTTGACAACATTTTGCAGGGAAAATGCTTCCACAACCAGCAGGATGCAGAAAATGCTTTCCAAGAGTTCGTCGAATCCCGAAGCACGAATTTTTATACCACAGGAGCAAACAAACTTACTTCTTGTTGGCAAAAATGCGTTGATTGTAACGGTTCCTATATTGATTAATAAATATGTGTTTGAGCCTAGTTATAATGATTTAAAATTCACAGTCTGAAACAGCAATTACTTTTGCACCACACTAAAAAGTTTTAAATATAGACCTGTATACTCTTTGATTTAATTGTTTCACCTTTAGGAATTTATCCTTAGGAAATCATTAGCAAAGATACGTCTGCAGGAATTTTCATTGCTGTATTGCTGAAGACAGGAAAACAAGTAACCTAAATATTTATCGGTAGACACTCAAATTATTTATGGTACATGAGGTTAGTTGGAATGAAAATGCAACCATTTAAGTGGAAAGTAGTAAAATGAGTTAATTTTATGGGAAAATTTCACAATATATTGTTATTAACAAAATTGTTCAAAAATACATTTTTAAAATATACGTGTGCTTGTATATACACAGGCTACACGTATAAGGTCCTTTGCGTATTTTTCTATTTTCTCTAAATTCTCTATAATTAAAATATATTATTTTTGTAATAAAATAAATTTATCTTTATCCTATCTCTCTTTCCAGGCCCTCTTCACCTATAATTTTCACAAGATGTTCTCTGATTTTCCCAAAGAGGGCATTTCTTCTATAAAGTTCTATAGCGTTCATTGTTTATATAAAACTCATAAAATATTTATGAAATCCCACATGAGTTGTACGTTTTGTTACTGTTGTTATTGTTCTCTGAACATGGCCTGTCTTCCCTATGAAACGATCTACTCCTAAAAGTCCAAAACTTGACATTGTGCTTTTGTATTCTCTATAAAATATTTAGTAATTCATGTGTTCAGGAAATGAAACCATTCCAATGAAGTTTTATCTTTACATAAAGCTTTCGGAAATATTGTATGAAGAATAATCCTACAAATACAAGAAGAGTAAGAATGATAATGTCCTTTTACCTGGGGGAGAAACTGAAACTTAATGTTTAAAAATACATCTAGTTTGTGTCAGAACCGGTTTAAACCTAGCTTTGCAAACCTGTAGACCTCATTTTCTCCCACCCTACAAAAATGGTAAGTGCACCATGGAGGTCATTATTGCAATGGCACTCGTGATTCACACCGCCCAGTATCCATGCTTTTGCATCCCTCCCTCTTACCACCTCTGGGCTTGGCCAGGTGGCATGCCTAAGCCAATGGAACATCACAAATTTGATGCTGGCAAAAACTTGACAAGGGCTTATACATTGAGGAGGCTGGCCTTCTTGGGACACTGCCAACATCATTTAAAAAACAAAAAATAAAAAATCCAGGCTATCCAACTGAAGAGGCCACAGGAGGAGAACCAAGGAGCTCCAGAAGACAGCCAGGTTAACTGCCAGGCATTTGCGTGGAGCTGACTTGAATCATCCAGCCTCAGGCAAGCCATCAGTTGAAAGCAGTTGATTAAGGAACTCCAGGCCGAGACCAGAACTGCCCAGCTAAACTCAAACAGAAATACAGAAACCTAAGCAAATAAATGGTGTTATTTTAAGCCACTATGTTTTGGAGTCACGTATCATAACAGATACACCTCCCTATCATGGCCTCCTATCCCGACTTGCAGCCCCAGCTGACAATATCCATCACAAAATATACCTAAGGAATCACAGCACTCTTGCCCATGGAGTCCTGGCTTGATTTCAGAATCTTTCTCAACAAAAATTCTGAACAGACTCTTCCAATCGTAAAAGCCAACATATAAATATAAAAATCTTTGCAATCTCTGAATAAGATAATCCTTTCTCTTATCTAATGGGGCAAATTGAGACAGACAATGTTTTGAGTAAGATTTAAATGTAAGTGTCAGATCGTTCCAAAATTCAATCTAAGTTAGGTTCATTTTTAGAATCAAGGGAGCTCTGCTGCTAATTCATCCATCCGTAGTCGCACGATGAGATGGATGGCAAGATGCATCCAGCTGGCCTCCATATTATGGCTCAACTGGTAAGTGGTGGCCTCCTCTCTAGGTTTCCAAGCTAAGAAAGGAAAGTGAGGGTTGAATGATAATTACCCTTTGCTGAATATTCCACACACCCCACCCTCCCATTGAAGCAAAGACTTTAACATCAAAATCCTAAAAGCCTCAGTGGAAGTCAGTACGGTGGCCGAACTTTCCTTTAGGCAAATTTGGCCGTCTGTGACTTACTTTCCTCATCTGTAAATTGAGGACTGTTACATCTGTCCCTTACGGGATATTATAATAACAAATGAGGTAGTATACAAGAAAACATTTCTTCAGAGGAAAGCATCTGTAATGATCATGATTTAAGAGAACACAGAAATTGCTGTGTTCTCTTCTGTTTACCAAAATGCGATACATCTTCCTATTGTTGTCAATTGAATTCCTACGAGGTATGTGAATTTTTAGTTTTCTTTACAATGATTTCAATGAAACCATAATTTAGCTATTTTACTATCAGTCCAGCTGTTTTATCATCAGTAATTTCAGTTTGGGTAAAATTCTTTTCTGATAAATTGTACATGGATTGCAAACTCTCTAGTATTTCTTTGAGAAATAATTTTGTTTTATACGCTAGAAGTAAAAAAAAAAAAAACCTTTGCAATGATGTTTTATAAAAACAAAGATTTATCAATACAATTTTTCAATAAAGTTATCATATCTAGAACTGCAAATGTTTATGTTTTCAGCCTGAATTAAAAGTTTAACTGCAATAGTAGACAAACTTTTCAGCTATCTATGACTTACCAGAAACTTTTTCTTAAACTGAAAATGCAAATGTGAAAGCATTCCTAGTGATTAAAAAGTCTTGTAATCAGTTGTGAATCTTAAAAATTTTCATAGAGAAAAAATATGTTACTGATCATCTCAGAGACCTCCAGTTTCTTCCTCAAACTAAAACAATAAAAAAAGAAAAGATGTTCATGTCATTTCTCATTTTAATGCTTAGTTTAAGTCATAAGCTCGGCAAAATAAAGTGAGTTGGGCAATATATAAATAAATGAACCCCAAGTCGCCTTTTCTTTTCTTTCACAGATGATCATTCTTTAGTTAAACTTTCATATTAACAAAATTTTAATAAACTTTAGTTAAATTTTCATATTCTTTTTCATCTTGTGCAGTGTAGGTCCCTGAACATTGAATGCAAACCTTACAGGTTTTAAAGTCCAAACTTAAATGCAAATAGTTTCATAGCAACTTTTTTTCTTACTGTGTCTTGCCTTTTGGTCTTACTTGCTCTCCCTTAACCCCATGAGTGCAGTTGGGTGGATAGTAATATTATCCATGTCTTAGAGATGATGCACACCAAGCCTGGAGAGATTACTCTGACTGAATAAACATCAACAGGTCCAAACTCAGTTGTCTGGACTTCTAGCCTAGGCACGGTCTGTTATTTTAGGCCACCTTCAGAAGCATTGAGTAATGGAAACATGGAGGCAACGTCTTTCCAGTATGATGTGGTTAGCATGCAGACTGCCAGGCCCCACTGGCACTGCAGTGGCACCTTCAGCACAGCCACAAAACAGCTTCCTCTTGGGTAAGGGTCAGCAGCTGTGCTCTGGGGAGCTGCTGCACATTTGAAATCTCTTTTCCCTAACTTGTGCCAAAGCCCACAAAACAATTATTTACCTCGGTTTCCCAGGAGTTTCTGCAAAACCTGCAAGACTTGTATTACCTACATGTTCTGTAAGTCTGAATTGCCAAGTTAAGCTTTGTGAGAGAACTGATGGACTTGCCTGCTCCTGTCCCCAAGCCACAAGCTGCAGCCTGCCCTTACAAATCACCTTGAATTGAGTCCAGTCCTCTTTGATGGATGGATGTGCTGTTACAACCTCTCTAAGTAAGGTGCAAAGGTCATTCTGCAGGACCTGAGCAACTGGAATAACGTGGAGTAATCAAGCCTCTTTAGAGGTAGGGAGAGCACATTTTGTTACAGAGTATCTGCTCTTGATGGTCTTAGATTGGACCCAATTTGACCTAGTAAAAGTCTGTGGAATGAACAGGAGGATGCAGGCTATGAAGGGAATTCCTGGAAGTTATTGCTAAAAGATACCAAGGAGTGGTGGGACAATGGCCAGGCAGGACATCTCCTTATACCCTGGAGAACAAGCTATCTTGTAGAGAAGAAAAGACAGTCCTGCTTACCACAATACAGCTTATCTGAGATCCTCTTGATGGCCCTGATCTGACCCCAGATTCATCAGAACCTTCTAAGACACTGAACTTCAGTCAAGAGCTCTCCAAATATAATCCTACAGAGCTACTCTTATTTAAATTAGTTACGTAGCGTCATAGAATATTCACTTTAAAATAAAATCCAGTCATGTGCTCACCAGTGAAGGAGAACGTATTCTTGCTGCATTTACAATATGGGACAGAGTTTGGTGTCTAGATGGGAAGAGAAAGTGGCCCTGTCAAAAGAAGAATGAAGGTGTTTGTTCTTGGAAGGTTGTCAGTCAACAACGTTGAGTGCCTGCCTCTCTGCTCACTGCGTAGGGCTGAGTGTTATTTTGAAAGCACATGGGGAGCCAGGAGAAAGGAGCCGTATCATTACCTATTATCAAACCCAAAATATGATGTTTGTTTTCTCACGTGGAAATTATTCTGTGGGTGGGGTGAGAGGAGGAAAAATATACATATATATATATGAGTTAGCCAAAATGAGTAACTGAAATAATAACTTTTTAAATGAAAAATTATTAAATAAAAATGTTCACCAAAAATAGGTCATTCTCTCAGGTCCTGGCTTTAAAAATTATTATGGCAGAACCCAGTGTTAGAGATCAGGATTCATGGTGCCACCCCTTCGCAGGGCATGTCTTTGTGCATCTGCCTGGATGGTTTGGGTCAGGGCAATTCATCAAAATTGAGGAGGCTAAAATAAGCCCAGGGATTGGACAATCAGACATATTTGCAGAAACTTAGACTCATAGCCTCCAGAAGCTTCTGAGCTTGGCCAATAAGACAAAAATTCAGTATAATAAGTGAGTTCGCTTATAGAACTTAAGCCATATTTTCTAACCCAAATATTTGTTAGGGAGAAAACAAACGAAAACTTAGAAATACAGAAATTAAACATAGTTGACTCCTATGGACAGCTGAAGTCCAGCGAGGAGTTAGTTGGGTCTTCGAAAGGAACACTATAAAATCGCCTTTTATTTTGGACCAACTAGATCAACTCATAACAGCCCATCATATAAGAGCTTCAGAAAAATATTAAAGGAAACTTCAAAATAAATGGATTTCATTCCTTTTCACCTGAGCAATGCCAAGAAACTACACCTGAGAATTATCTAAGCCCATGGCCTGGTTCCATGTTCTCTAAAATTTAACTACAGAACCTGGTACAAATTTCCACCTTCTCATCCAATCCCATCAACAGCAAAAATGTTTTGCAAATAGAGGTGGCTCTCATAAGCCTCATCAACTGCCTCTGACTGTGAATGTCCAAAAGCTTCAAGGACCAAAGCATCAAGTTGCAGCACAATGTCAATCACTTCAGCCTATCCCCACAGTACAAAAAAGGTGCGCTGTAAGGTTTCCCCAAATACATATCAGGTGCAGCACCAAGAATTATTTTCATAAAGTACACAAAAAGCACCCGACTCCTTGAGAACTCTCAATTCACTGGATTACAAATAGGTAACAATTATATGATTAGCAATCCTTGCCTTAGATGCTCAAATCCTCTTTTTCTGATTCTGTTAGTCTCTGGTCATTTTTAAATATTAAATCCTAGTCCAACCCAATACAATTTAAAAGTTTTCATATCCTATCTGGTTCAAAGCTTTCCTACTCCCTTGGTTCCGTGAAAGTCTAGACTTGCATATTCCTAGGAGCATGGAGCTAGGAAGAAAGCAGTTCATTTCCTCCCTTGCACTCATCTGAATGTGTCTTCCTCCAGGATTGGGTAGTGAGGCATCCACGATAGCTATCTGGAGGTGGCAGTGCCTGACATCTAGGGTAATAAATGCAGAAAGCCAAGATCCAGATGCAGATCATTTTGAGGGAACTGCACAGGATTTTACATGGCAGGGGCATGGTGTTCCCATGGGCATACGCCTAACATAGCAGGCACAGGACATCTGCCAACTTTGCAGAGGCTAGAAACATAATTCAGTGGTAAAAACAACATAAAGTTTTCCAAATAAATATTGAAATGTGTCATGGTTCTATTTTTTCTTCCAATGCTATAAAAATATACATTTTTAATAAAAATTGAAATGGAAAGCAAAGGAAAATTAGGAGCACTTAGGTGCAATTGAGCTCATGATAACACTACAACATCTCTTCCTAACTGATTTTAGATTCAACCACTTGCACACACATTTCTGTTCATATCGATGATTGCAAGGTTTTCCACTGTTTGATGCACACAATTTTGTACTCACCGCCAAATGATCAATATTTCAACTTTGATTGTTTGAGTTTATTTTTCTTATGTTTATTATTTGAAAATAGTAAACATAAGTCAGTGTTCTTATACTTTTACACAAGAATTCAAACAAAGGTGAGTGTTCTTATACTTTCACAAAAGGATTTCTAATAATTGACCAGGAAAGTAAAAGTGTGATGCTAATAGAAGCAGTATGGAAATATAGAGTATTTTGTCATCATCGTAATTAATTCACCTGATGTGAAAATATAGAGAATGTAGCATCTGAAAACCTGGGAGCCTGTGCATGATTGAAACTGTAGTAATACACATCAAATTTGATAAAAACTTATGTCAAGGAAAGTTTAATTTCAACATAAAAACTTTAAGGTGAATCCCAAGTTTTAAAAGAATCTCATGTTTCTGGTTTTCAGTGATTGGTTTATAGTATTATAAAGATTATGTGTGCTATTACCATACATGTGCATTCTCCAACAAAAATTCGGTTGTGGAAAATAATTTCTTATAATATAAGCAGTTTCCAATTAAATAATAGCTCTGGAAATTTTCAGAAAACACAAAAAGTGAAATGCATGTGAAACATTCTAATGTCGAAGTTACTGCTACTTTTTATGACATAATGATTGCTAACAAGTTATTGAGAGATTTTATATCTTAGGGAACATTTATGATTAAAAAGGCACGATAAGTAGATTTTGTTGAAGTATACAAAAATTTGGGGTGTTGTTAGAAATTACAATGAAAGTTAAAAGACAGGAAATATGTCCGACATAGGGTAACAACACACACTGGAGCCTATCAGAGGCTGGAGAGTGGGAGGAGGGAGAGGATCAGGAAAAATAATGGATACTAGGCTTAATACCTGGGTGATTAAATAATCCATACAACAAACGCCCATGACACCCATTCACCTGTGTAACAAACCTACACATCCTGCACAGGTACCCCTGAACCTAAAAGTTTTTTAAAAAAAGAAATATGTGCGAGCTCTCAATCTCTCCTAAAAATGGACAAATTCAAAATCAAATTATTTGAACAATAAAGATTTTTAAAATCTCAGAAACTTATGACTGAGATCAATATTCATTCAACTTGTACAATAAACAAAGATTAGATTGTCTGAGATATGTGCAGAATCATCAAAAATAATTGTAATTAAAAGGAACTCTTCAGTTTGAGCAGTGCTGAAAATGTGACTGACAGCATTTTAGCATCTTACACGGTACAAAACTTACCTGTTGTAAATCAAAGTTAATGTTATTAACACCGTGTCCAGCCTACATTAACATGCAGAGTGTGAATGGAAATGTTAATGAGGCTGTAATAAATTAGAAAAAGAAAGCGCCCAAAAATTCTATACATGCTGTCATCATAGCCTTTAGACTTGGTAGAAATGAGGTTTTATGAGGCAGCAAAAAAAAAACAAACAAACAAACAAACAAAAAAAAACACTAAAATACTTTCAAACTGTTGATCTTTGTGTGGCATTTTAATGTGTGTGTGTGTGTGCGTGTGTGTATATGTATACACATACCTAATAGATACATACACGGGGGAATTGGCAAATATTTTTAAGAAAAAATAAGTATTTTCTCTACTTAAAACACACCACATGGGGCCGTACATTTTTAAGCATCATTAGCTTTTTAAATTTAATTGCACTCAAAAAGATTAAGGTCACACCCCAAGTATTCCAGGTTCTATGGGCAGATTTTCCTTTTGTTTTCTTTTTTATGTTCAAAATGAGAGACAGTATCCCCTCAGTTATCATGTGATAAGAACAGTAAATGTGGCAAAACTATTTAGGATGAAGCAAAGAAATTATGCCAAAAATAATGTCAGAGAGTTTCAAAGTTGAGATGTTTTCCTTGAGGGAAAAAAAAAAAAAAGTTTAAAAATACATGATGGCAATTCAGATAGTATGTTTTCTCCCCCACTACACCATCAGAAAAAAAGAGCAGAAAATGTAATGGTCTTTGCCAAAAACTGAAGGTTATATGACTAGATTGCAATGTTTGGCTTTTGGAGAATGAATTCAACAAAAGGAAGCAAATTTTAGAACTAGTTTTTTGTTTTGTTTTGTTTTGTTTTTTGAGACTGAGTCTTGTTCTGTCACCAAGCTGGAGTGCAGTGGTGATCTTGGCTCACTGCAACCTCCGACTCCCAGGTTCAAGGGACTCTCCTGCCTCAGCCTCCCGAGTAGCTAGGATTACAGGAGCGTGCCACCATGCCCGGCTAATTTTTGTATTTTTAGTAGAGACAGGGTTTCACCTTGTTGGCCAGGATGGTCTCGATCTCCTGACCTTGTGATCTGCCTGCCTCGGCCTCCCAAAGGGCTGGAATTACAGGCGTGAGTCACCGCACCAGGTCTAGAACTACTTTTTAAAAATAGAATGAACCATTAAATTAAACATTGGCCAAACCAGCCAAGAATTATACAAATCTGATGCAAATTCCATAACTCTAATTTCTCTTGCATCTGTGAAAAACTCAACTTTATGACTGTTGATTCAGCTGACTGTTGCCATTTATGTCTTTCATGGTCATGAAGCTTTTGTCTCTGAGCTTCTAGATATTTCACTGGATTGTCCAACTAAGGTAATGTATTTTCTATTCTGTACTTTTCAGAAATATACTTAGCATGTAGGAGAAGACAGACTCAAGAAATGAGCAAGGAGGGTGGTTGAGAAGAATCTTTTTGCACATGCGTGCATGCTCATGAGTGTGCACACATGCACACAGACACACACAGACAATGCCTGAAGGACTTCGCAGCATTATGACCAGGTTGTTGCGGTGCCTCACCACAACATCAGAGGGACAGATGATACTTTACTAATTTAATCTAATGTCTACAAATGTTGTACCTTGCTCAGAATGCTATCACCTTAAATTTCAAACTTTAATTCAAGGTCTCGAAGTGTTCAGAGTTGACCATAAGGTTTGCAATCTTGGGGGCATGTCCTGATGGGTAGTGACATGATATTTATGAAAATGTCCTTGTCTTATTCCAAAAGGGCGACCATGTGAAATGTGGCACCTGGAACTTGTTATAAAGCTTCTCACTTGCTCAATTAATTTGTCTTTATAGAGATACGAATCAGCGTGCCTGGCCAGCAATATACTCTCCTCCCAAGCCATAGTTCTAATCTGCTTTAGAACATGGTAAAATGGAAAACACGGAGCTGGAAAGGTGAACAAGAATGTAGTCTAAAAGCTTGTCTTCATATACAAATAGTTCAGAAGGCATAGGTGTGTAAGTAAAATTAAACACACACACACACTTCTTGAAATTCAGTTGAAGGCACGAAGAATGTGCACACTGACTCTAATTAATAGAAACGAAGACCTCAAGCCATGCTGAAAACCAGCTTCTTTTTTTAAACCATCACAGTACATGCATGGTACACAGTGTATTTATATGGTGCATCTTAAGTACCCAATGAGAAGGCAAAAATAAAGAACTGAAATGTCATCATAATTTCAATTTGGCAACGATTTTATTTTTCTTTTTCTCTCTCGTAATTGCAGTACCCAGACTAGTGCCTGGTATCTAATAAGCTCTTAATGCATATATGTTGAGTGACGGACTGGCGTGGATAGTTAATTTCTGGAATGACTGAAGTAAATATAATCAGCTCACTTTAAAATGAAATTTTTCAGTGTAAAGTAGCTCTTTGGAAATTGAGATGAAGTTTGATCAGAAAGTAAGGCAGAAGGTATGTGAAATAGTAGAAACTGTAGATATGAGTAGAAAAAAGTGGGTGGCAAGGGATAAGGCAGCATCTAGGAGGTCTGCCCAGAATTCTGAGAAACAGACCAGACCATAATAAAAGGGAACATAGAGAAAGGAGGGCCTTAAAGCACAAAAAATGCAATTTTAATTTGATTTCAAGGCAACCTGAGTGTTACTGCAACATTGGAAAAAAGAACAAACTTGGTCTTACAAACATCAGAAAAAAAGGTACTTTTAGTGTAGAAATATTTTGAGAATGGCATATCCAGCTTACAGTAGCTATACAGAAGATAGTTTCAGTAGTGTAAGAGCGAAAATGTTTTAGAAATAGGAAATTTGTTTGGAAAATTTTATACAAAAATAACTCAGCCATAATTACTGATAAGATGGATTTGAAATATAAAGCAGAAATGAGTGAAAGATGTTCATTCTTTCATTCATTTCATAATATTTAGTGAACGCCTGTGACAGGATAGAGCAGAAAAAAAAAATCAAAAAACAGAAAATAAGAAATCCTTGCCCCACCGCCGCCCCAGTCGCACGCGGCCAGAGCGCCCCCAGAACCCACCTTCCCCCGCACGCGCCGCAAGGCCGATCCAAGCCCTCCGGCCACCCACCGGGCCCCCCACGCGGGGCGCCGCCGACCCGGTCCCGAAGGCGCGGGCCTTCATTTACTGTATATTCTTTAGGGTAGACCAAGCTTGTCTAAACCGCATGCAGTCCAGGATGACTTTAAATGTGGCCCAAGCCAAATTTATAAACTCTCTTAAAACATTATGAGATTTTTTTGGTGATTTAAAAAGAATAACTCATCACCTATTGTTAGTGTTAATGTACTTTATGTGAGGTTCAAGACAATTCTTCTTCCAAGCAGCCCAGGGAAGCCAAAAGATTGGACCCCCCTGGGGTAGACAAAAATATGAAACCCAAAACAAATTAAATTAAATTAAACATGGAAAAGAAAGGCTTGCAGAATCTTAGAAGGTTATGTACATGGAGGGACAAATAACGAAATGGAGACCAGGCAGAGGGAGCTGTGGTACTTTCAAGCACCATGGAGAAGATGGCATTGAAGTCTGAAAGAGGTTCTAAGTTCTTTACGTTCTAGAGGAGAGAGATACCTTCATACTTACAGAGAAAGTACATGTCATAAAGGCTTAAGGGCAAGTCAAGTTCCTAACGTTTGTTTTAGAATTTTTCTTTTTCTTTATAAAATGTTATCAATGCTTTTCAATAATTGGGGGGAAGTTTATTTTGTTTTGTGTTTTCCTCAAAGGCTCAAGACATAGTTATGATTCTCAATGACTTTCCCATTGGTTTCTTTTTAAACTATTCCAATTCGAATCAAATGCCCAGTGAGCAGCCGCTGTGCCTGGGAGGAGCCGCAAAGGGGAGTGAATTTCCAACCGCAGGGGAAGGACAAATGACACGGAAAGGTAAAGGCTGAAAGAATTTGAATAGGGTGTGAATTCCACAACATAAAACAAAACGTCACCGCACTGCAGAAGAGAGGTCAGTCAGGAGGAGCTGCAAACCGCTGACAGAAGTGGGCGTCTCTGACAAGGAGAGTTCTGAAAGGCGTAGGTGGCGCTGCGGTTGGAGGAGGAATAGGAGCCCGGAAGTCCGAGCTTATTTGAGGAACAAAACACCAGGAGTGGCTGCAGAAGTAATTCACATACTAACGAGCAAAAAGCAATCAGTTTGTCCTTTGGCTAAATTTTTGTGTGTTTGTTTGTTTGTTTGGAGACAGAGTCTCACTCTGTCGCCCAGGCCGGAGTGCAGTGGCGCGATCTCAGCACATTGCAACCTCCGGCTCCCGGGTTCAAGCGATTCTCCAGCCTCAGCCTCCCGAGTAGCTGGGATTACAGGCGTCCCCCAGCACGCGCCGCTCATTTCTGTATTTTTGGTAGAGACGGGGTTTCGCCGTGATAGCCAGGCTGCTCTCGATCTCCCGACCTCAGGTGATCCGCCGGCCTCAGCCTCCCAAAGTGCTGGGACTGCAGGCGTGACCCACCGCTTTTTAAGTCTCCCACCGCCTCTCTCCAGCTCTGCTGCCGGGTCTGTGTGACCTCAAAGCCTCCCTCGAGTTCCTCAACTGTGGACCCAGAGGGCTGCTGTTCCTTAAGGTCCCTTCGATCCAGAAATTCCACGCCCTGCAATCCCGAGTGTCACTCTATCGTTGACAATTCAAGAAGTAGCATTTAAAATTTTAAAAATTGGCCGGGCGCGGTGGCTCAAGCCTGTAATCCCAGCACTTTGGGAGGCCGAGACGGGCGGATCACAAGGTCAGGAGATCGAGAACACCCTGGCTAATACGGTGAAACCCCCGTCTCTACTAAAGAATACAAAAAACTGGCCGGGCGAGGTGGCGGGCGCCTGTAGTCCCAGCTACTCGGGAGGCTGAGGCAGGAGAATGGCATAAACCCGGGAGGCGGAGCTTGCAGTGAGCTGAGATCCGGCCACCGCACTCCAGCCTGGGCGACAGAGCCAGACTCCGTCTCAAAAAAAAAAAAAAAAAAAAATTTAAATTATAAACAACCATTCCTCACAATCATCAGCCTTATATTCCACCATTTCAAATGTTTTAAAACCTTGCTTGGTATCTTTTTGCTTCACACTGACAACCGCTTTTTCTTTTTTACAGTGCTTAGTCTTGAGATTTCTCTGGCTGTGTAAGTGAAGTCCCTCTGCGTTCTCATTTATTTCACCTTTTTTTTTTTTTTTTTTGAGTGTATTTCTGGTGATGATACTGAACTGAGGATATTTGACTAAATAAAGTGCCAATTTGGAAAAGAAACATAAGGAAAAGGGAGAAATGACAGTCACAAATGAGAGTGTACAAGTGCAGTGCTCGGGCAAGCAGTTCAGTCTCGGCTTTAACTGAACTGTTACGGAAAGAGACGCCCTTTCACGACTTTCCAGTGCATTATTTTAACCATATATATTATTAATATATGGTCAGTCATGGATTCTTCAAGAAAATGTTTTGAAACCCTAACATCTTAAACTCTGGCTTATATTGTTGTGAAGGTATTTATTCTTTCTTATTTTTCTTGAAAGCTTAGAGTTACTAATTGTTTTTGTCTTCATCAAATTTTCTGATTATAAATATCAAGGAGTCACCACCGTACACTACAGTTTCCTGGCATGGATTGTATTTTCCTTGTAATTTGAAGCTTGTAAATCACAAAGGCCATGACCTCTATGAACACCTTCAGATGACCACCAGATTTGGTTGCTACCATTGCTTTAAAAATAAAAGGTACGTAGTTCTTCCAAAAATTAAAAATGGAATACGATTCAGCAATTCCACCTCTGGGTACCTATTCAAAAGAATTGAGGCCAGGAATGGTGGCTCAAATGTGTAATCCCAGCACTTTGGGAGGCCGAGGCGGGCGGATGACAAGGTCAGGAGTTCGAGACCAGCCTGGCCAATATGGTGAAATCCCATCTCTACTAAAAATACAAAAATTAGCCGGGTGTGGTAGTGCACGCCTGTAGTCCCAGCTATTTGGGAAGCTGAGGCAGAAGAATCGCTTGAACCCAGGAGGCGGAGGTTGCGGTGAGACGATATCAGACCACTGCACACTCCAGCCTGGGTGAGAGAGCGAGACTCCTTCTCAAAAAAAAAAAAAAAAAAAAGGAAAAAAAAAAAAAAGAATTGAAAGCAAGGTCTCGAAGAGATACTACTACACTCATGTTCACAGAGGCATTAATTACAGTAGTCAAAAAGCAGAATCAACCTGCAAGTCCATAACAAATAATAAACGGAGAAACAAAATGTGATCTATCCGTACAATGGAATATTATTCAGATGTTTAAAGGAAGGAAATTCTGCCACATGCTGTGGCATGGATGAACCTTGAGGTCATTATGCTGAGTGAAATAAGACAGTCACAAAGGAATAACACTGTATGATTCCCGCTGTATGAGCTAGTCAAAATCATAGAGACATAAAGTAGAATGGTGGTCACCAGGGGCTGAGGAGAGGGAGGGATGGAAGTTACTGTTTCATGGGTACGGAGTTTCCGTTTTGCAAGACGAAAAAGTTCTGGAGATGGATGGTGGTAATGGTTGCACAATAATTCAATTGTACCTAATGCCATCAAACTGTACACTTAAAATGGTTAAAATCAGACCAAGCACCCTGACTCACGCCTGTAATCCCAGCAGTTTGGGAGGCTGAGGTGAGCGGATTGCCTGAGGTCAGGAGTTCTAGACCAGCCTGGCCAACATGGCGAAAACCAGTCTCTATTAAAAATACAAAAAAAAAAAAAAAAGTTAGCCGGGTGTGGTGGCGGGCACCTGTAATCCCAGCTACTCAGGAGACTGAGGCTGGAGAATCGCTTGAACCCAGGAGGCAGAGGTTGTAGCGAGCCAAGATCGCCCCATTGCATTCCAACCTGGGCAACAAGAGCAAAATTGCGTCTCGGGAAAAAGAAAAGTTTAAATCACAAATTTATGCTAGTTATATTTTACCACAATTTTAAAAATACTGATATAAAAGTACAACTCATCTTCCTAGGAGATGATAGTACTTACCAACTGCCAGTCCTTTCTCATGCCACACTGTGGTTGTTACTTTGTGTAAACACAGAGACTGGATAAATCATCTGTTGGACAGCATTGAGAGACAGCTGTCTTAGGTGAAGTGTTCCTGTCCCATTTCCGGAGGCTTGAGAAGCCGTATCATGATGTTTTGACTCATTACCCTGAGCCTTCATCAGCTGATGAAACTAATTTTTTTTCATCAGCTGATTAAGATTCAAGGCAATGAGTCAAAACATGCCAGTAGTAATTCCCAACTGCGTTGAAGACAAGATGTTAACTTTTCCACGCACATACATGCACGCAGACAGACACAAAATGAACCAACACAGCCTCCTTGCATATAGAAAAGTTCATTTTGTTAACGAAGGGGGTGACAATGACCACATACATCTAAAAGGGGGAAACAAAAAATTGGTTGACCAAACAATTGAATTAATTAATAATTTTAATAAGAGAGAAATGGCATGAAATCAATTCATGAGAGAACACAAATGGAGGAAAGAAAATAAAAATCACACAGGAAATTGCCATGAACAAATCTAAACGAATTCTAGGAAAAACCAAAATCCCTAATGCTTTCTGCTTCCTCTTGGATCAACAAATGCACTTCAGAATGTTTTTGATGGCAACTGTATCTCAGCTTAAAGTTCCAGCAATTTTCCACAACTGTTCTGCATTCTGCAGGCCTTTTGTCTGACTACAGAATATTGAGTTTTAGCAACAAAAGCATTTGATTGAATACTCTACCCCTTAATATCAGTTATATATGTATTTTAAATTCTATTAGGCATCCATTGGGAAACTACCTAATATTTGGAATGCGTTGCTTAACGTGCTGACTGATCTTATTTTCGTGTGGAGCTCACTGTCAGGGACACCAAAAGCATAGTGACAGTTATTGCTGCTGCAAGGATTCCATGGGAGTGTGAGCAGAATGGTTAATGGACCTGCCGACAGGGGAGTTAAGTATTTCCTAAATCTGTTAATAATCCAGCATTCCAAGAGCCGAGGAAGACTGGACATAAAATCTTCTGCATATCAGCCTAGGTTTATCTCGTTCAGTAGTTTGAATAAATCAGCTTACAAGATCTGCTATGAAAAGTGCCCCTCTAAAAATGTGACGAATGCTAAAACATGGCATGAGATGGTCTCAGTGGTAAACTGAAAGCAAACAGTTTACACTGGGAACAAATAATCACTGTGATCCTAATGTCTTTGAATTGCAACAACTGAGTGTGCAATGCTTTTAAATGCCAGATGCAAAACCGCAGAGAGACCTGGTTCGCCCATAAACGATTAAGGAAAACTTCTACCTACAGCCCGCTCCTGATCCACAGGCACTATGAAAGCTTTTCTGCTGGAATACTTTGTGAGAATTTTGTCCGAGGTTTTGGGGAGAGGGGAATGCGTAGTACTAAAAAGATGTAAACATTCTCTTCTCTTTTTAACTGTTTTTTATCTTTCTTTCTTTCTTCCCCTGACGGCTGTATCTCTACTGTACCAGCACCTGTTCGTTGCAGAAGAAACCATCACTCTGCTTAATAGGAAAGTATTACTTCTGTTATGGTTGAGTTTAAAATATGCTTTTTGGAGGCACCATCTCTCAGAGACCAACTCATGCATGTGCTCAGAGAGGGTCTTAATTGATGCATGATTTACTACATGAAGCAAAACTTTGCTTGGACAGGCTGAAAGACTATGGTGAGGCAGAGCCCTTTATACAATTTTATAGGCCTGTCTTCTCACTGGGAGCATACATTTACTAATTGTATAATTGGTGGCACAGTTCTTCCATCATAAACATTGTTATCAGTTAATTAAACTTGAAATGCAGCTTTGTTCCACAACATGTTTTGTCAGATTGTTTTCCTTATTTATTTATCATCATAAAATTTTACTTGGTGACTGGCAGCTTCTCAGCCCTCCAATAATAATATAAATCAAAACATAAGATTTTAGTCTTCATGCAATTTCCTTTTGGTCTGAAAATATGAAACCAGATGTTTTTGGCATGCTAAAGATGCTTTTCATCTTTTTTTAGATTCTTTCTGTGCAGTCAAAGTAAATGCATTTTAAAACCAACTTATGAAAGTTAAATTCCCTTTGTTCATCTGTATGTAGTCTGGTTTGCATTGATGCCGTGGCATTGAGAGACCTTTCAGATAACATACTGAATGTCTTGGAGAAATTATACATGTGGGGCAAAAAGCTCAAAGGGCAACAGAAAGTGTATTAATAGTAGATCAATAGACCATGAACTGCGATTCACCAGAGGGTCTTACCAAGCAGCATGTGCAGGTTAGACAGCAACCAGTATAATCTTGACTATCTATATATTATCTGCGTGATGTGCCTAATTTGTTCACATAGTTATCACTTACTTGTTCCAGTTTGAAAATGTGGGGCCCATGAAAGCATAGCCATTGGAATTTCCTGTGACAGTGAATCTCATTTCAGTAGATATTACCATCTATCTCAGCCTAAGGCTATCGCTAAAACATCTAAACATTCCCAGATGGAACCTACTTTGCTGATATTAAAGGGATTTAGTGTTAGTGGAGAGGCTTGGGGTCAGTAAATAGGAGCAGGAATAGAGTGGCACACGGGCTAATCTCATTTGTACATGGCCTCAGATTGCCATTACATCCCTGGGCTATCTTGTGGTTTGGGTATTGGAACTCTTAGGACAGACTGAAATACTTTGGGATCTTGGTGGGGTGGTGTATGGAATTATTTATAATCAGCTTTGCTATCTCAGCTTTGATGTGGTTGCCCCATCCTCAGACCCAGGCTTCACTGCATAAATTCCATGGCCCAGTGCACAGGACACTTCTACCTTTTCCCCCATCCCCAACAATCATGGCACCCTCTTTATTCATGAAGAGTAGAACTCTGCTACTTCGTATCCTGCTTGATTTTCAATGAAGTTTTCTTAGAATTATCCACATATGCAGACTTCATGGACTTCCTTATTACCCATTGCAATTGAGTTTCTATTTTCAGCATTCCACTGAATTTGCTGTGTCTGAAGTCACCAGTGGTCTCTTAATAACCAAACACAATGTGTTCTTTCAGTCTTCAACATCGTTAACCCCTGTGACACTGGACACTTGCTTCTTCTTCAGTGTATCCTCCCTTAGCTTACTCAGACTAAGTTCTTTTGGTTCTCCTACTCCTCTGACCTTCTTTCCTAATGTCTCCTGCTCATTCCTCTTCCTCTGCCTGACTCTGAATATTGCACAGCACCTCCCCGTTATCCACAGTGGATACATTCCAGGACTCCCCGTGGATGCCTGAAACTGCAATGGTGCCAAACCCTATAAACATGATGTTTTTCCCCAAATGAACATACTTATGATAAAGCTTAATTTTTGCATTAGGCATGGTAAGAGATTAACAATAACAAATAGTAAAATAGAACCATTACAACGATATTCTCTAATAAAGGTTAGGTGAATGCGGTCTCTCTCTCTCTCTCTCAAATTATTGCGTGCAACATTTTGAGACTGCAGTGGACTGCAGGTAACTGAAACCTCAGAAATCAAAACCCTGGATAAGCAGGGATTGCTGTCTACAGTAAGGTTCTGCTGTTGATCCTCTGACATCTTTGCTTCTCTTAATTTTCTGGGTGTGACACTGATTCCCATCACTATCCATATGCTGATATCACCTATAATTCTGTTTCCCATTCATCTTGGTCCTCTGCTGAAGAGCACACTGTCTACCTGCCTAGTAGAAACCCACACGGAAAAGTCCCAAAGTCACCACAAACTCAACATTAAAAAAAAAAAAATTCCCTGAAATTACTGCCTTTCCTAAATAGTCAAGCCTAATTAATATTACCCAGACATCCAAGCCAGAAATCGACTGAGCATTTATGATTTTTTCACATAAATTACCCACACATCCATTTGCTCACAAGCTTCACAACTACCTTTGAATCCTTTGAATTACATTTTAAATTTGTCCAGTTCATTCTGTGAATACTCAAGGAAAAAATACAGTGTTTAAAATAATTAGGGAATATTTGCCTCTCTGGAATTGGGTAAAACATTTCATTTGGATAAAGATGCTTGCCAGGCTAGCTTCAAGTTCTATAAACCATCACCTTCTCACAAATCTGACCTTGAAAGACACACAAAACATGGGAGATGTAAATTGGTAAAAATGGAGGAAGGAAAATGGCAAAGAGAGGCAAGGCACGAAGACAAGATAAAGGGCATTTCCCCAATTTCTCCTCCTCTTTTCTTGTTTTGGAAAATGTTACTGAAATCCATCTGGTTATTCAAGCCAAAGTGGTTTTGTTTTGGAGGTTTCTTTTTTCCTTATTTCCTCCTTTTTCTTAGTCCTTAGGCCCAGTTGGATCATGAAAGCTGTAGCATCCACTTCCTTATCATCTTCCTAGACATGCTCAGTACTATGACCCACTTCAGGTCCTCCAGGGAGCTCACCTAATCTTGCTGCCCTGCTCTTCTTCAGTCTCCTTACTGCTCTCGGTGCCTTCCTCAGCACAAGACCTGCTTAAAATCCACTGATGCTGCCTCATTACTGTCAGGATAAAATCCACACTTCTTAGCAAAACAGGCAGGTCCATCATCTGTTTTGGTGCTTATCTCTGCTGTCACCCAACATTTAGGTGTGCTGAACGATCTGTACTCTGAAAGCGCCATTCTGATTCCTACCTTGTCCCTGCTAATGCTCTCTAGTATCCTTCTCTCTTGTTATTCTCCACTACCTGCTGATTAGCTCACCTCTACAACTCATCACTTCCTTCAAGCTGCCCCACTGTCCAGGTAGAACTAACTTGACCGTACTTTTTTTTTATTATTATTTCTCCTTAGGTAACCGTATTAGTCTGCTCTCACACTGCTATAAAAAAAATACCTGCGACTGGGTAATTTATAAAGAAATTAATATTTTATATATTAAAGAAAATATTAATATATTAATTTTTAATTAATTAACTAATTAAAATATAAATTTTCTTTACATATAATTAATATTATATATATAAATTAATATTAATTGGCTCACGGTTCTGCAGGCTGTGCAGGAAGCATGTTTCTGGCATCTGCACAGCTTCTAGGGAGACCTCAACAAACTTACAACCATGGCAGAAGGGAAAGAGGGAGTCGGCAATTCTAATGGTTAGAGCAGGAGGAAGGGGAAGGGGAGGTGCTGCACAGTTTTAAACTGATCTCATGAGAATTCATTCACCATCAGGAGAACATCTCCAAAGGGAGGGTGCTAAACCATTCATGAAGGGTCCACCTCTATAATCCAATCATCTCCCACCAGGCCCCTCCTCCAGCATTGGGGATTACAATTGAACATGAGATTTGGGCAGGGACACAGATCCAAACCAGATCGGAAACTTTTACCATCTTCCTATATCTTTGTCCCTGGAGCACCGTATAACGCATCTGTATTCAGTTTCATCAACTAGATGAGAACTCCTGAAGTTCCAGAACCATTCTCTGGCTGTGTTTGGTGTTCTCATTCTTAGCACAGTGGCATGGAACTTAGTAGATTAGTATTTAGTTCATGATGTCTGCTCTGACTACTCATGAGCATGGCACTCTGTGAACCACAGGCCTGTGAAGCAGGTTCACTGTGCAGCAGTTACCAATTCCAGGCTATTATCCCACCACGTGGAGGATAGCAAAGTTCCTCACTACATCAACCACTAGGAAAAGGAGTCCAAACATTTCCACCCACTGCATCTTGGGCTGCAATTTATAACAGCTGCGTAAGTTCAGTGAGACAGAACGTTTATGCAACAAGGTAAGCGAAGCCACTTCATTACTCACAGACAGGCAGGAAGGGACAAGAGCAGCCTGGGATTCCTGGTAACCTAGAGCCCTCAAGGCTCAGGAAAGCTGCTTGAAGTGGATGAAATCCCATCTGCTTACGCCCACGTTGCACAGCAGCTGAACAACCCCAAAGGCACTCTACTGTATACCACAGGTTAATCTGGAATCACTGGGCTACAGTGTGGTAGGACATCCTGTTCTAGGAGGGGTGGGCACAGAGCCTAGGCTTAAATGACAGGTCTTTCTTATCTCAGGATGTTATATTCCCAGTACATTCTACAGTTGTGAGAGCTGCAAGCAAGAAAGAGAGGAAGAACTGAGTCCTTCAGGCTATTTTCCAGCATTTGCTGTTAGAGTTCTGATCCCAGCTCCACCACGCAAAGGCCAGCACAACCTCTTTTTGCTTCTATTGTCTCTTCTGTCAAATAATGATAACAATACAACATACCTAATGACATTGGTGAAAGGGGACAAAAATGAGAACAATGGTGTGTCTGATGCAAACAGTGAGTGTTTAAATACGTTAGTTGTTATCATCAGCTTATCAGTGAGTGCTTATTAAAAAGGATTCGAAAAAGTACAAGAGGATATCAAGATATATCAGTCCCATGAAACTAAGAATCATGGCTTGAGTTTCTTTGGGTCTGTTTGCTTTGTGTTTTTTCCCTCCTCCATTTAGTCAGCACAGTGTCAAACTCAAAATCAGAATTACATAAATGTCATTGAATGCTAGATCAAAAAGACAATAAATTGATGAGTTCAATTTCAGTTGGGGGGCGGATACAGGATCAGTAAACACAAAGAGAAAGAAAATTACCAAAAGTGGGTAGAGTCAGGGGCTGATCAGAGAGGAAGGAGACCAGAGAAGACCCCGGAATAGTGCTGAAGTAGATGTGGAAGAGGAAGTTCAGCAAAGTGTCCTGAGGTCATTGATCTGTGGGCCTTTGAGTGAAGTAAGCCATTATTCTTATGAGGTACAACAAACAAGACAGTGAAATATTTCATTGACTAAGGAGGTAGTGAGAGGGTCGCCAGTCATTTTCTTTGTCCCTTTTCTTTACTGTTGTTCACTTCACTGAATTATTTGTTTTCTCAAAATTTCACAATCATGTATTAATTATCATAGGATATCTCACAGTTGATGTTACCTCTTTGTATTAATACATGTACCTAGATTCCTACTTCCATAACATCCTCACTAAGCTCCTCCTCCTCAAAGATTTAATCTCTCCCTCTAGATGAAGTCATCTCTATTTGTAGTTAAAGGAACTTTGGGAATTGAGCTCTAAATTTGCTTTCAGATTTTAGTGAGTGACTAAGGTAAGAAGAGGACCCCTGTCTCCTGGTCGTGTTAAAATTACTCATTCAGCAAACTTTATTGTGTACCTACTGTGGGTAAGAAAACTGAAGGTTGTTTGCTGTTAAGTAAACTAAACATAGTTTGCTTGAACTGTATTTGTGAATTTGAAGCATGTTAGAGGACACCCTTGGGAAATCCCTGAGACCTTCTGATATTGAAATGGGAAAGGTTCCCTTGTCTCCTTTGCAGGGCGTGCAGTGGGAGTGTGGCTTGCTTCTTCAGTGCCCCACTACTCAAACCTCTAGGGGAGCACACAGGTGGGCAGGCTGTGGGGCTCCAACCCTATTGCAGTGTCTAGGGGTGAATGTTTACAGCTGAAGCCTCAGTGGGCATGTGTTACAGGGTGGTCTTTTAGTTTGCTGTCTATAGGCAGCTCGTGTTAACCATTTCAATTAGACCCTCTATCTTGTCACAAGGACAGAGGGCTTTCTGTATCCCAGGTTCTTGCCTTAGTGTACCAGAAGAATTGTATCACACGTGGGCTTGGAGAATGAGTACAAAATATTATGGAGTGGAAGTAGCTCTCAGCAGATGAGGAAGCCAGAAGGGAAATGGTTTTTCCCGTGGGCCCCGGCTCTCATCTAACTGCCTCAGTCAAACTCTGCCTTGTCCCGCCAGTCAACGGCCTGAGGGTGTGCAGGCATCTGTTGATGTGCTCTTCTGCTGGCATGCTCCCTTGACATCCTCTCGCCTTCCAGCCGCTTGTGTCTTCTTCTGGTGATGTGCTCCTCTCGATGTCTGGCTGCCTGTGTTGTCTGTCGGCTAGGGTCTCAGGTTTTTAGCCCAGGATGGGGGCGTGGCATGCCAGAGTGGTCTTGGAAAATGCAACATTTGGGGTGAAAGCAGGAGTGCCTGTCCTCACTTAGGTCTGTTGGAGTGGAGCCCTAGCCAGGAACCTGCCTTTCTCTACCCAGCACTTCCCTCCCCAACTCCCGTATCAATGTAACTATACAATATGTTGTTGTCTTCTCATTGAAAACAGGCAAATTAGCAGGTTCTAACTGCTCTTTGTTTACTACAGAAAACACATGCCAAGATCAACTGACTTCATAGGTAATCCCTTTGCCTTCAAGTACCCACCCCAGCCCAGGAAGCCCATCCCTGCCCTGTAGAACAGTGGGCTAATAATGCAAACTACACTTCCCAGCAGCCTTTACACACTGCTTCCTGTTAGATTCAGCCAATGGAAGCACTTACAGGAAATTAAAGGGTGGGTGGAGGAGGGGTGAAGCCATGGTATTCGTAACTCCTCCCTGTGTCCACAGGCTTTTCCAGCATGGGCTTTATCTCTGCTGGAAGTCTCTTCTCACCAAGCAGATCAGCCCTCAAAGGCCCCAGCTCCTGGACCCTCGTATATATGTATATATATCCCTTCTCTTTGCCCCTCCAACCCTTGTTGTGATAATAGCTTCCTGCAGTTGTCAATGTCTGGATTGCTTCACTTTCCTTGTTTTCAGATCTTCTAATACCTCTGTAACTTGCTTTTGTATTAGACACCCATGATAAACCATCCGGGCATGAGCTGTCTTCCAGGCAGACTCTGACTGACATACTCAAATCTGCTTCATACAGCCTTTGTGACCCATATCTGATGTCTCTCCTTGGTGTGCACTTTGACCATGAGCTGATTTGCTGCAAGCACTTTAGAAACTGCCTTTTGAACTGGAGGAAAGAGGCTTCAAATTGCCTTTCTTCTTCAGTCTCGCTGATTCGAGGGCCTCTTTGTCCAGGGTCCATTGAGGCATGCCAGACAGAAACTGCGGAGAACAAGCAGGGGGTGTGCAGGCTGCTTGGTTCCTTGGATTCTGATGGTCTTTGATGGAAGGTAGTTTCTCTCTGATGAAATGTTATTTTGAATATTATGATCTTTTGGCAAAATAATGCTGTCATCATCTGCGTAAGTTTGCTTTCTTCAGTAGCATTGCTGAGGGATGTTCAGCATTTTTATCATACAGTGCATGGCTTTCAGGAAGAAAAACAAACATCTAAAGAGAAAACACACACGTGTTTGGTGGCAACCTCCAGATATCAAAACCTGGATCACTGAAAGAGGTAACTCCATATTGGTTATAGTGAATTATAAGTGGCTTTTAAATAGTCAGTTGACTGCCTTGTCTTCCATCAGACCTACATCCCATCAATTTTCAATGCTGCTCAAAGAGCGGTCTTTCCAAAAGCCACATCTGATCACATTTCTCAGCTTTAAAACCTCTATTGTATTTTCATAGCTTTCAGGACAAAGACCAAATATTTCAGCATGGCAGCATACCTCATACTTCAAATGTGTAATTCCTGCCTTTCTCTGTAGCCTCCTGCCTGCTATTTCTGCCCACCCCTATTATTCCCTCTGGCTTCCCAAAGTTCCCTATATCTACTATATTTAAAAAATATGGATCATTTTGTGTTTGGTGATCTGGTGTTCTATTTTCCCTCCTTTCTTTCTTTCTCTGACTCACCCCTAGTCTTTTCAGGCTCAGCTGACATGCCACCTAACATCAGCCCCTGCCTGCCTCTGTCCTTAGCCCTATCTGGTACAAAACCAGCCCAAGGACTTCCATAGGAACTGCTGCATATGCTACACTTTACGCAGTGTGAGAATCATCTGTTTTCCCGATCAGCTTCCTTGGCACACTAGCCGTCTCCTGGGCAGGGACATCCTCTTGTGCTTCCCCATTTGTGTCAGCATGTAATGTAACCAGCTCTTAATACATGCTCCCACCATCAGTGCATAAGAGTTCCAAATGCTCTGCATTCTTATCAACTCTGAGTATTCGCAGTCTTTTTCAATATTAGCCATACAAAGGCATGTGTGGTATTTCATCGTGGTTTTAATTTGCACCTCCCTAGTAACTAATGATGTTGAATTTATTTTCACATACTTCTTAATCACTTATATATCTTCCTTTGCCAAGGGTTTGTTCAGGTCTTTTGCTCACTTTATTTTTATTTTTATTATTGATTTCTAAGGGTCTAATGAACACAGTTTTTATGACTTGATAAGTACATATTGGTTTGGCAGAACTAAGAGAACTTTTGTCACAGTGTCTCTGAAATTTTGTTTTTACTTCTGTATAGCAAGCAAAATGTGGCATTATTTTGAGTTATATGAATCACTGACTTTAAAATAATCCTATATTATATAAAAAAGGAGAAATTCCAAATAATATCTGACTACAAAATATTGGTTTGTTATTTAGCACACATTTACAATAAACACATGATGAAATTTGGATTTTTCTTTAGGGAGGATCAAAATGTAACTGATAATCACAAAATAATGTGCTTCTTCAGAAAAAAGAATTTACTCTAACTAAAAATATTCCTATCACATTTTGGCTAAATATACAGTGGGAAAACATGACACCATTTTCTACTAAAGGAATTTGTATCTGAATTATTTTTTATAGGAAATGGATATGTTTATTACAGAATCTGAACACACCATACAGGTAACAGAATTGGTTCTTAATGTTTTGATCATTGCCAGAACAAGCACATTTCCGGATTTATTTATTTTTCCCCCAAAAGGTTGAGTAAGACATAACAAACACTCCCTGCCACAGGCACGGCTTGGCGGTAGGTCGGATACCTGGGTTATATACATCTTTACACTGAGCGTTTATGACATTTCAACTTAGAAGTTCATTCAGTTTGATGATTGAGGCAGCAGGCAATTATGACATTAAACAGTTCGCAGACCTTAACCCAAGACCCAAATGGTTTAATTTTTTTAATGGCTGACTGCCTCTCCCGATGTGCACAGACCAATGCAGAGCTTAAAACCCTCACCCATCTTAATTGCCCCTGCTTTGTGGCAAGCACCACTGACTGCCTTCCAGTTCCAAATGTCTTCGGTTATTAAAAATTATCAATAGAAAGTAATAGAAAGTAATCCAGACTTACACTGGCGATACAATTGGCCACATATGCCCTAGTGGAGCATAAAATAAGAAAGATCGTTACTATTACTACCCAAGTGTCATACGGAAGAACATACTTTAAAAGTGAATCACATTATGCCTGTTGAGTCAATTATTTCTACTTGCAAAGACAGGGCTTCTTCCTGAAGAGGACTTTCCTTTCTTAGGTAAAGACACACTCATAGATTCAAATGTATGTATTCAAATGTGATTGAAGAATACGTTTGAAAGATGCTACTCACCAGAGTTGCCCGATTGGGGGAGAATATAAAGTGGAATTTTATCTAGTGATACCATATTTGCACCTACTAATATTTCCTTTGTTCCTGAACTCACAGGAATTAGTAGGTTGGCATCATATTAAATTTCTATCATTTTCACAATTTTCTAATATTGAATCGATTTTTCAGTACCACATAGTAAATGTAATCAATGTTGGCTGTGAACTCTAGGTAGCAGCAGTAGGCCTCTAGAAAGATGACTGAAGGCTTAGGGCAATGCTTTTATTGAAGCAGATGGGGTTAGTGAGTGTAAAATATTTTTAAAAATGCCTTCTACGACCATTAAAAATCCGTGACATGAGAGTCTGAAATGCTTATTGGTTACCTGAGATAGATCAAGTTCACATCAACTCTTTTATTTGGGGCTTGAAATATATTTTACTAGTCACAGTGCTAGAAAAGAACATTAAAGATATTTTAGTTAATTTATTCTTTCCTACCATCTGCAGCATAAAGCTATTTTCAAAAACATATAGAATACTTTTACCATAGATGTAGTTTCCTTAAAGGATCTTGACAGTATTTTGTCAATAAGTTAATTTAAAAAGTGGGGTTGATATTTCTCAAAATCATATCGTGCTTCAACCCTCCTGAGACAAATTGTCTCACCCCCAACCCAGCTTACAGTGTTAATCAGTACATTTGCAATCTTATTTTGAATCCTTCTGTTGAAAACAAGGTAGTCTGTGTTACTTGTCAACAAAGGTTGCTTTTGTCTTCTTGGAAAGTCATTTGGTTACCCAACGCATCCTTCTCATTACTTGGAAAGATCAGTTTCAATCAGAACACTACTGATTCTGGGAGCTAGTCATGATGGTGAGCAGAGGTGAGTGGAGATAATTGGCAGCTGTATTGGCCCAAATCCCCTTCTACGATGCTAGAACATAGGTCCTTGACCTTGCAGGCTTGATGGTTTCTTTGCTGAAGAGGTAGAACATTCTATATAACTTTATCACTCAAAGAAAAATTTATAATTGTCAGCAATTAATGGATTTTAATTTTAATTTTTACCTTTTTTTGAGACAGAGTCTCACTGTCACCCAGGCTGGAGTACAGTGGCACGATCATGGCTCACTGCAGCCTCAACCTCCCTGGCTTAGGCAGTTCTCCCACCTCCGCCTCCCGAGTAGCTGGGACTACAAGCATCTGCCACCATGCCTGGCTAATTTTTTAGTTTTTTTGTTGAGTCGTAATTTCACTATGTTATCCAGGCTGGTCTCAAACTCCTAGGTTCAAGCAATCCTCCGTCTCCCAAAGTGCTGGGATTACAGGTGTGAGCCACCATACCTGGCCATGAATGGAGTTTAGAAGGTCAGTGATTATTTTACATCAAAAATTTGTACTTCTAGGGAAAAGGTCAAACTTTCTTCAGATTCTAGGAGGTTAGGAAACTCAACCTTGTATGGTATTTACTGGGTGTGCTCTATCCTAGTTCCCACAAATGTACGATGTTATCGTCTTAGGAGAGATTTGCCAAAACATAAGTGTCTGGTCAGTACCAGTGGTCAATCATGAACCTCCAGATCTCACAAACATGTGTCCATTTCACTGGATTCCTTATCATTTATCCTCTATCCCATCTCTCATCTATGTTCCCCCAAGGACTTCTTCTTAACAATCTCTTACCACCACTTCCCACAGCTGTTATTATTTATTTTCCTGTCTGTCTCTCTGCCAAGATTCTGAGTGCCTCCATCTTTATCGCTGTGTGTCCCTCAGCATGCAGAAGAAAGTCCTGACACAAGAGAGTTAATAAAGTCTGAATGAGTGAGTGAGTGAGTGAATGCATGAATGGAGTGTCCAGAGATGATAAAACCAGCTCATTTTCCCTGAGGACCCAGAATAAAACTAATCTGAATATGTAGATAAATGTGGTGATAGGAAGGAGGTTAAACTGGGAAGCTAGGTATCTCATGGAGGAATGAGTCAAGGAAACCAGCACAGTTATAGAAACAACTCACTGTCGTTTATTTATTATTTATTTATTTAGAAACAGGGTTTTGCCATGTTGCTCATGCTGGTCTTGAACTCCTGAGCTCAAGTGATCCTCCTGTTTCGGCCTCCCACAGTGCTGAGATTACAGCTGTGAGCCAACGTACCTGGCCTAACCATTCACTGTTAACTACCTGGGCTTCGAATTTACTCAAAAGCTCTGCCCTGAAAATCACATCTCATTAAAAAATCCATCCTTCCTTGATGTGGATGAAATCTGGCCCTGCCGCTTTCTGCCTCCCCACTGCTACCCCCACCACATTCTGGGCCATCGCTGTACCCACCAAAAGCTCTGTTTGCTGCCCAGCCCACAGTCATGAACCATGTTGCTTCCTTCGTTTGGTTTCTTCACCTTCCTTAGACATCCTTCTTTCTGCTCTCCACCTACTAAATAATATTGCTGTAATAGCATCTTCTAGTAAGGGCTTAGTATGTTTCAGGTACCATGCTAAGGGCTTCACTAAAGTACTACATTTAATTCTCATAACAACCTATGTCAAACTATTTTGATCCTCATTTCAAAGTTCAGACATCTAAAGTTTCAAGAGGTTCAAAGTCACGCATCTTATTCATCCTTCTCCAACTGAATGCAGGTGGCGTTTCCTATGGGAAGCCACTTGGACTCACAGGACCAGGTAGGTGTCCTTCTGGGGCTGCAGGGCACACGTGTCACTGTCGGACTGTTACCTGTATGTGCCTTGGAACTCTATATTTCTTGAGGATAGAATCATACTTTATGGACCATTATAATCTTGGGGCCAAGAACAGTGGTATTTGGCAAGGGCTCAATATAATTTCTTTTCTTTCATGTTTTGTTTGTTTTTTTATTACTTGTTTAAATAATAACTAACTCTTGGTCCTTGACTCATGGTCTTCCTCTCCACTCTGAGTCCTTCTGGACAATACATTCAACACTCATATGCTTCAACTTTGTTCTCACACCACCAATCTCCAAGCCAGGGTCAGGCAACCCATGTGCTTTTTCTGCTTGTACTTTCCAAATGACAAACAGTGCTAACAAAAGCCTTTCTTAAGCCTCTTTCCTGGTTTAGATCCAGACACCAACAGGCATATGGCAGAAGTGGTTAACAGCACAGCTCCAGAGTCACACTGCCCAAGTTCCTATCCCGTCCCTGCCTTACAGGTCTGTGTCACTGGGAAAATAATTGCCCTCTAAGAGTCTTCAAGCCCACATTGATACAGAGGGGATCATGAAATGACCTACCACATAGGAATGGCGTGAGGATTAACTGAGTCAGTAAATGAGGCATCTATACAGCTTATATAGACTCATACACGTGTGTGCATACATGTGTATATAGTTGATTTTCATTATTTGTGGTAGTAGCAGTCACATTTTCATCAATCAATACAAAATTTTGGTTTATACACTTTAAAAAATCTATATTGTTGATTCATTTTGCATTAAACTCACAGCCAGCAGTACCATAACTTATGCTGAATGAGGCTCATTTAATACACGTATTTTCTCCACAGGGCGCGTCACAGCCATCTCACACAGGAACACTGGAAAGCACCTCAGCAGTACAATTGAGGGCCATTTTAAACAGCAAAATCTCCATCAGAAAGCCCTCAGATTGGAAAAATGTGTTACTACATAGATTGTGAAAAGGACACCAATTCAGGGAGCTGAAACAAGACCATTGTCTTGTTCAGCCTCAGCTGAGGATGTGCACATTGTGCAACTCCAATTTTTTGCCATTCTGTGTATGTCTATGAATGAATTTAAAAGCACCCAGAGAATTGATTTGAGAGTGTTACATTAAGTCTAGCCTAAAGCTGCCTCCTTATATATTTTAAGGTTATCCTAAAGGTTTCTCGGTGCATAGTGAACTGTTGCCTAACTGGACGTGTAAACAGACTATCACCTAATCTTGCAATAACTGACTGACTCTCAGCCAATCACAGCAATCGTACTTCAACCACTCACAGGCAGTCAACTGTTCACATCATGTTCTAGTGAGGCAAACGCTGCTAAGCTGTAACCAATCCAGTTGTTTTTGTATCTCCCTTCCATTTTCTGAACATGACTTTCCTATTTCTGTTCATAGATCCTCTCCGACCACACAGTAGCATGGGTCCTCTCTGAACCTATTCTGCCCATTTCATGACTCCTTTGCTCAATTAAACTCTGTTAAATTTAATTTGCCTGAAGTTTTTCTTTTAACAGGAATTACAAATCAATTTTAGCCAGTAGGTGAATTTGCAAAAATCTGATTCACAATGAGGATTGACCCTATATACCCACGCATACATTACCAGGTACTTTCTGAGCAGCAGGATCTCTGCAATTCTGGTTCCAGCCCTTTCTTCTACCTTTGCCCTCACCACCTCTTTTCTGTTTCGTTTTGTTTTGTTTTTGAAACGAGTTCTCACTCTGCTGCCTAGGCTGGAGTAGAGTGGCACAAACACGGCTCACTGTAGCGTTGAACTCCTGGGTCCAAGCAACCCTACCGCCTCAGCCTCCGGAGTAGCTGGGACCACAGGTGTATGCTACCATGCCCGAATAACTTTTTTGTAGAGACAGGGTCTCACTGTGTTGCCTTGAACTCCTAGGCTCAAGTGATCCTACCACCTTAGCCTCCCAAAGCTCTGCAATTACAGGCATAAAACCACTACATCTGGCCTGCCCTGACCACTTCTTGCAGCACCTGGTTCTATCAACCATCCCTGTCCTGCAACTCCGGCGCTTCAAACCTGCTCAAACCTTTCCCATGTGAAAAAAAAGAGAGTGAGAGAGAAAAAAAAATTCCACATGCACTTTCTCACTCTTACATCCCCATTTCTCTCCTCTCCTCTTTACTGAAAGTTCTCAACAGACTGTTCTGCTCTCACTAACTCTAGTTCTTCACCTTTCACCCCTACTTCAAACCATCATGAACCAGCATGTGCAGCAGCCACAATACTGAAACTGCTCTTCTAGGACCACCAGCCACCTCCTCACTGCCCAGTTCAATATCTACTTTCTCGTGCTGACTTTTCTGGACAACTTCCCCGCGTTTGACACTTCCGGTCACTCCCTACCTTAGAGACTCATGGAACCCATCAGATCCTACCACACACTGCTGCCTAACACTTCTCAGGGTGTATTTTTGCTGTCATCTCCCTGGATTGCACTTCTCTTCCTGCCTCTGAGATGTCATTGTCCACAGGCCTGTAACTCCTTCTTGCTTAAGTGTTCTCCATGACTTTCAGTGTCCGGATGGTGCCCATATGTGCATCTGCAAACTCATCACAAGTTGACTCTCTTCCTTGCCTGGGCTGATTTCTCCTCTGACTTCAACTCCTCACCTATCCAATACCTAAACAGATGTAAGATTCAGCCTGGTGTTGTATAAGATTCAAAGTTTCTTTCAATGTCAGGACACAACACAAAGACACTCAGAGGTGAGAGATAGATCTTGTTACCTACAGCTCCAAACCAGAGCAGGCTGTCAGCAGGGCCACACAGGGGCTTGCAAACGGGCAGGGTAAGAGCAAGCTGGGGCTGTCAGAGACAGCTTATATATGGCAAACGGGGTGGGCTGGGTTTCCAGGCTGCTTGTGGGTTCACTAATTTGAATACTTTATTGGGTTCCTAGGCACTGAATCTGTCCCTAGTTGTCTGGCACCTGGCCCCAGGGAGATAAACGTGGTTTACCCAGGAGCCCCAGAGGGTGAGAGCCCAATAAGAAAGGTGGTCGAGGTATGGACTTAATCAGATGCCAAGAGGGAACTGATCAGTCTCTAGTCAGGGCCTCAAAACTGAGTCAAGACAGCATTACAAAAACAACAGTGTTACAATAGGCATTGCTGCTCCAGTATGACTGAGAACTTCCCAGAGATCCAGTGTCCCTTTCCTAGGTACTGAATTACGCTTGTCCACTTATGGGTCTGTCTCCCTTGCTTGGTTGATAGCTGCGATGGCAAGAATGGTGTCTTGTTAATCTTTGTACGCCAGAACTCAGCACAAAGGAAGTGCTTAATATTTTCCAAATGGATTAATAAAAGGTGAAAATAGAGAATCAAAATCTTAGAATCTAGAATCACCTAGATCTTAGACAAGAAGCACCTATGTTTAAAAATATGATCTTTTTGGAAAAAAAATATCAATATGCAGAAAATGCAAGAAACAAGCACAGGCTCTAAAGTGAAAGTTGGTGTCTAAGTGAACTAGGTATTAAGTTGCTATGGGAAAAAATTAATTCATTCGAGGAAAGATGAGGAGGGTATAACGGAGATTAATTAAAATTTAGTTTATCAGATTTTTCTCAGGAGATTGGCAATTTAGTCAGAGGAAAATCTTCTTTAAGTGCATAAGTATATTTCAGCTTATAAGTGGGATGCATGATAAAATGAAAACAGAATATCAGTGTATGTTAAGTAGTTACCATTTTAGAATTTGAAATCCTCTAAAATTCTAAGACTAGAAAATAAAAGTCTCAGGCTAAAAGTTTGCAGCTATCTCTGTCTGATGAATGCTTAAAATACCAGATGCATAGAATCACTGTTGACTTTCATGTCCGTAAAGCTGACGGACTCTAGTTGGTATTCATCTCATCTTTGAAAACCCATGGGATTGCTCCATCCAGGAAGTTTTCTATTCTCTTGGATTTCTTCCTATTTTCTGGCTGGTTTTGTTATGGTTTAGGTATCATTTTCTGGCCCCTCCTCCTCTACCCAAACTCTAAATTCCTAAGGAATCCATCCTGGTCCTCATTCCTTTCTTGATCTACATCCTCCATCAGATAACTTACCTACTCTCCTGGCTTTAATGCAAATTTTCTGTGCCATCAACTCCCAGTTTCATGTCTGTGTTCCCTAACACGTTTTTGCACAGCAAAGAAAACAGTCAACAGAATGAAGAGGCAGCATACAGAATGAGAGAAAATATTTGTAAATCACTCATCTGAGAAGGGGTTAATATCCAAAATATATAAGGAACTTAAGCAACTCAATAGTAAGAAAACAAATAACCCAATTGAAAAAAGGCAAAGGATCTGAATACACATTTCTCAGAAGAAGACATTTAAATGGCCAATAAGTATATGGAAAAAAATGCCCCAAATTACTAGAGAAGTACAAATCAAAACCACAATGAAATATCTCCTCACACCTGATAGAATGGCTGTTATCAAAAAGATAAGGAAGTGATAAGAAGTGATGGAGAAGATGAAGAGAAAAGGGAATCCTTGCACTCTGTTGGTGGAAATGTAAATTAGCACAGCCATCATGGAAAACAATATGGAAGTTCCTCAAAAAATTAAAAATAGAACTTCCATATGATCCAGCATTTCCACTGCTGAACATATATCCAAAGGAAATGAAATCGGTATGTCTAAGAGATATCTGCACTCTCATGTTTATTGTAGCACTATTCACAATAGCCAAGATATGGAATCAACCTAAGTGTCCATCAACAGATGACTAGGTAAAGAAAATGTTATGTATACACAACGGAATACTATTCAGCCTTAAAAAGAGAAGGAAATCCTGTCATTTGTGACAACATAAATGAACCTGGAGGACATTGAGCTAAGTGAAATAAGCCAGGCCCAGAAAGACAAAAGCTGCATGCTCTCACTTCTATGTGGAATCTAAAAAAGCTGAACTCATAGAAGCAGAGAGTAGAATGATGGTTACCAGAGGCTGGGAACGGGGGCAGTGAAAGTAGGGAATTGCTGGTCAAGGGATACAAAATTTCAGTGAGATAGGAGAAATAAGTTCAAGAGATCTATTGTACAATATGTTGACTATAGTTAATAACAACGTACATATTGTATTCTAGAAAATTGCCAAGAGAGTAGATTTTAAGTGTTCTTACCAGAAAAAAAAATAACTGTGTGATGTAATGTATATGTAAATTAGCCTGATTTAGCCATTTTGAATGCATTCATATTTCAAAATATTATACCATATCAAACTGTATGTTTGATATGATATGTACATACCATAAATATGTACAGTTTTTACTTGTCAATTTAAAATTAAAATTAAATTAAAACTGGGGAAATAAGGGTAAAGTGAAGAGCGCATACACAAATTTACCTATGGGAGAGAGTACTGTGCTAAGGTCACCTGTCACCTCGGCCCTAGGTGTCCCACTCCCCAGAAATGAGAAAATGAGGTCTGATACTCACCTATAAATTTCTGAAGTTTAGCTTTGGGAACTTCTCTGTAGTAAGGGGTTGATACATAGTAGCTACATAGGAAATCATCAGTTGGATAAATTTTTTCCCTGGTAATCCTACTGTCTCTGAGATCCCAGGGTCATTATGAGTGACTAACAACGATCTTGGGTGATGACTGGAAGGGGAAGCAGAGTTTGGATGAAAGAAGGTTGCTTTGTGAAGTGCTGTGGGTAACAAGGATGTGATGAAGTAAATGTTTGAAAATATATTTAATGTGCTCTTTTCTAAACAGGAAGCAAAAGGACTATCCGGTAAATGGCCTTAGTATTTTGGGTCAAAGCAAGAAAAATATGCTCTGGTGTATGATAAGTCAATTGTAACAATAACAGAAACCAGCATTTGTTGGGATTTCCTCTATCCTGGCACCACCGTCGCACTTTATGAGTGTTGGCCTATTAATCAAACCACTGTGTGATGGAAGCTGTGACCACCAGAGATCCCCTCTTATCATGCTGGTTATGGACAAGAAGCTGAGCAGGAAATTAGAAAGCCAAGAACAAACTTCTAATCCCAACTCCAGTCGGCTGTCGGTGACTTTGAATGTATCAGGCAATTTGTCTATTAGCTTCACTTCTCTTTGTAATTAGAACCCTACAATGCAGCCAGGTGTGGTGGTTCACACCTGTCATCCCAGCACTTTGGGAGACTGAGGCAGGAGAATCACTTGAGGTCAGAAGTTCGAGGTCAGCCTGGGCAACATAGTGAGATTCTATCTCTGCAAAAAATAATACAATTAGCTGGACATGGTGGTGCATGCCTGTAGTCCCAGCTACTCCAAGATTGAGGTGGAGGATTACTTAAATCCAGGAGTTAGAGACTGCAGTGAGCTGTGATGGCGCCACTGCATTCCAACCTGAGCAACAGAATGAGACCCCGTCTCTAAAAGAAGGAAAATAATTATATAATGACAAAATTTAGGTTTCTTGATGGAAACACAAGAGGAGAAAACAGTGAGATTCACCTGGGAACTGAACTTTATCCCCTGCAAAAATATCAAAATACCCTAAAATGCACGAATCCTAGAGAATCAATAGGATGTCCTTTAGGGGAAAAGAGGGCTAGTGGTTACGTATTAGGAAATCTAAACTGAAGTTTAACCAAAGCTAATCGTGGCTCGTGACCTCTGTGTGTTTTGCTGGGGGCTGTGGGGTGGAGGGAAGGAAAGAAAAGTTGCTACAGGGAGAACAAACACCACAATAAGTGGCCCCTGGGTCTTCTAGAATTTTAGGCTGAATTCTTCGGTTCCAGTAGAGATTCTCCTTCAAAAAGCTTCTTGACACTGGAAATTGAAGTTTTTAAAAGCTGTTATTACCCAGCTTTCACTATAAAGGGAATTCTCCATCAGGAATCTTTGCTTGCAGACCATAAGCGTACGTCCTTGCCCTGTCGCAAACCCTACCCAGCGGTGGGAGATTTCTGTGTATCTTACCTTCTGCAGATCAAATAGACAACTCCAAATGAATGGGCACACTACCTTGAAGCATTTCACTAGTCCATCTGTTGATCAGAAAGCATTTATTGAACATAAAACTACATACGTTACATAAACAATCTCCAACACTACCAGACCCTAGAGCATGTGAGATGCATGTATATTCAATGATGAATTTCTTTCTTTAGCTTGAAGCTAAAAAGGAGATCCCGATTTGGATTTTATAGCTCAGACATTTCCCTTCGCATCTCTAAAATGTACCCCCAAAATGATATTTTGAGCACTTCACAGAAAGGGTGCCAAATATATCAAGGCAGTGGAGAAATATTTTTTTTTTTTTTTGTTTTACATTAACTCAACCTAGGGAATGTACCACAAATAATCCTATGTCATGATCATTAAACAAAATTTTGAAAACCAGTAAAAACAATGTACTCTTATACTAATTAAGACCTAAATCGAGATGATTTGTTTTGGATACTGGACTACATTTTAAAATAATTTCCTCTATTGTACTCACTCCATTTTAATGAAAAGATAGGAATTTTGTTTGCATTCATACATTAATAGACTCAACAAATATTTATTGAGTGGCTGTTATGCGTCCAGTCCTGAGCTGGGCATTGTAGGAACAGTAAAATAATGCTTTTCAACTGCTCTCCTCCCACTTACATGGTTTAGAAAGAGTCACTTCTTTAATCTTCTCATCTATTTATTTCCCAAGAAAATGGTTCTTCTACACAGTAACTTTTAATACAATATGTGTCAAGATAAAAAGCAGCATGCAATTATCCAATTTTCATCTACTTACATTTTAATGACCATACTTACTTGCCCATTCAATTTTGCAACTTTTAGTAGCAGTTTGAGACCAGAGATTCTCCCAGATTTAGTTCCACATGGCCAATGTCTGTTGGACCACAAATTATTTTGCAGTAGGTAGTTTTTTGCTCAAAACAACCTTCCATTTAAAGTGCCAATATTCAAAATAATTAATAACCTTCCATTTAAACTGCCAATATTCAGAATAATAATCATGTGGTCTATGATTTTATATTTAGAGAGTGACACCCATGTAAAATTCTTGAATGTTTTACTACATGTTATGCCTCCGGAACATGGCAAAATGAAGGGCTGGGTGATTCCTATCATACACTTGGCTCAAAAAGCAGGCAAAACTAAGCAATAATCTCAGACCTTGAATATTCAAGCAGCCAGACCTGGAGCCCAGCAGATCCCTGGTAGCCCAACCTGAGAATGCAGAAACACAGCTGAGCAGGTCACAATTTCCTTCTCTCAAGTGTGCTTTGAAAAATATATCCATGTCACTGTTTAAATCACTTTTTACAGGGGAAAGATTATGATTTAGGGTATTTCCATGCATAATCGCTTAGATATGTACTTAGTACAAATACATTCAATATGGTGCTATGCAAAGAGCGGTATTTGCTCTGACTCCACGGTGGGAGACGTTACCTCCACTGGCTTGCTTGCCAAGCTATATCTCTGACTGCCTTGAGGCCAATTAGATCATCACATATTCATCCCCTCAAAATCCAACTTGCTCTGTTTACAAACATGGACGTGTTTATTACTTGCTACCAGAATTCAGTAAAGAAACCATAATCATAAATGCAGCTCCTTAAAGGCAACATAGATCAACTGAAAAAAATTACTAATAGTAGCTAATAATTAAATTATTATAAGTTTATATTCATCACAGAAATAACTTTGAAGAAAATATGGCAAGGGCAGAAAATGTAAACCTGGATATGCAAAGCATCAGACAGATATCTTGTAAAGACTGTAACTTACCACCTGTGTGACTTTGACTCCATTGCTGTCAATTTCCTTTGCACATGTTTTTGCTCTTCTAAGAAGGATGTTAGGCATAGTCTGGGTACCTGTTAGCATCTCACATAGAGAAGATCTGCATCTTCTTCTTCTTTTTTTTTTTTTTTAATTATAAATTAGTTAAATTCATCTATTAAATGACAGTCTAAGATTAGGTTAAAAAAAGGTTATTTACAAGAGACATGTCTGAAAAGACAAGAGTTCCCTCTTTACTCATTCTTTCAAGCCCAAGGGGTTACCTGCAGCCCTCACACTGCAAGTTACCTGCAGCCCACACACTGCAGCATCTTCTCAATGTTTTATTGGTATGTGACTATACCCCCTTATTCATACCATACATTGTTGGCAGTGGATTATTTATAAAATAGAGCCTCAAAATTATTTTAGGCACCAAGATTTTTATTTACTTACCTTCCTGCTTTATTTAAGATTATAAACATTATATAAATATTATAAATCAGATTACTCTGTTTTGGACCCAGGGTTGTGATAGGAACCCTCCTGTTACAAAATGATGGCAGATATATGCTGTCTTTGTGTTTTTCTGGCCCCTCTCAACCTCTGGCTGTCCCTTCTCTGTCCTTTCTCAGTTGTCCCTTAACGGTCTATTCTAACGCCTGTAAAATAGAGACTAAAAGTACCAATCTCATTGTTATGAGGGTTAAGAGAAGGCCCAGCACCAAGCCAGGCTCTCAGGAAAATTCAAACAGTTCCTCCTTGCCTTTGAATATAGCTCCTTCCCTCTGTCATGGGCTGAGGAACCACTGAACCAAGCACACGGGTATAAATCCACAGGCCAGGTGAAGGTCTAGGTGGTAAGGTACATAGGCTTTGTGACTCCACTACCAATTTCCAGGCTTAGGAAAGACTGACTTAGTGAGCAGTTCCAAGACCACTGAACTCACGGTTCCCTGTGGCTGTGTCCCTTGTACCACCATCCTTACCAGGGCTTGAGGAGGGGTCTTTCAATTCCCCCTGCCACACTTAGAACGATATGAGGGGTGCAGCAGAGGCCAAAAACTGCGTGACCAGCACCAGGGAGTCTATGGTGGACACTGACAAACCACTCCCAAAGTTGGTGCCATTTGCTCTTACAGAGGAGAGGCGGGGCCTGGGCAAGGGCAGCAGCTGGAAGGTGAAGGGCAGGCACGGTTCTCAGTAGCGGTTGTGATCTGGCTAGAAGGGGCCATCACAGGACATACCCAGGTACTGGGCCTGCTTCTTGGTCAACTTGGTGAGTTTCACATTCAGCTTGCCCGGGTGGGATTCAGCCACTGCCTCATCCAGCTTCTTGGGCAGCAAGTAAATCCCACCAGAGTACTTGTCTGGGTGGGTCCACAGCTCAATCTGCACCATCACCTAGTTGGTGAAGGAGTCACTCATTACGAAGCCAGGGTGGCCCATGGCACAGCCCAGGCTGACCAGTTGACCCTCAGCCAGGAGGATGGTGCCGTGCCGCTCTTCAGCCAGTCCTGGCCACCTGGGGCTTGATGGTCACCTTCTCCACGGGGTTCGCATTGAGCCACTTGGCGTTGATCTCCATGTCAAAGTGGCCAGGGTTACACACGATGGCATCATCCTTCATCTGCTCAAAGTGCTGGCCAAGGATGATGTCAACACAGCCTGTGGCAGTGACAAAGATGTTGCCCTCCTGACAGGCCTCGTCTATGGCGGTCACCTCATAGCCCTACATGGCAGTCTGCAGGGAGTTGATGGGGCCAATCTTGGTGACGATGAAGGCATCCCCAAAATCCCACAGGGCCTGGGCACAGCCCTTGCCCACATCGCCATAGCCTGCCACCATGACTACCTTGCTGGCAATCACCACGTCTGTAGCCCTCTTGATGCCATCTATGAGGGACCCCCGGCAGCCTTAGAGGCTGTGAAACTTGCTCTTGCTGATGGAGTTGTTGATGGCAGGCACCTTCAGGATCCCCTTGGCCATCATCTTGTGTCGGTTGTGGACCCCGGTGGTGGTCTCCTCGGAGTTGCCTTGGCTGCCCGGCAAGAGCTGTGGGTACTTGGTGTGGATGTGGTTGGTGAGGTCACTACCATCATCCAGAATCATGTCGAGGGGCACGTCTTTGAAGTAGAGTGATTGCTGGATGCATGACAGGTACCCCTTGCTTATTTCACCCTTCCAGGCATGCACTGGAATGACAGCCTTGGCAACGGCAGCCGCCACCTGGTCCTGGGTGGAGAAGGTGTTGCAGCTGGACCACTGTACCTCAGCATTCAGGAAGACAAGGGGTCTCAGTGAGGACGGCTGTCTCCACCGTCACATATGGCCAGCCAGCGATATGGGTGTCCTTCAGTGGCTTGGGGGCCGAAAACAGCTCCCACACATGTATCAGACCCGGCATCTCATTCTCCTCAATATCCAGGGCCTTGTGTCCCCAGGCGGCCAGGTCGATGTCAGCAACTTTATAGGACAGTTTGTTAGACATGCTGGCAACGCTTCCACACAGTGTGATGGACACAGACAAAAGGGGCTGGGCCTCCGAGAAGGGACAGGCATGGGGCAGGTGGCACTGGGCAGGGCGGATCTGCATTTTCTAGTCCTGATCAGCTTCTGAGCTGGCTGCTCAACAATGTTAATTGCAACAACATTGTATTTGTCAGGCTAAGCTAGATTTTGCTGCAGTGACAGATCACTCAAAAATCTGTGTGGCTTTTCACACACACAAAATATGTTTCCCGCTCACACCACATATTCAACACAAAGACCACAGGGAGGCTTGACTCATCCCAAACACATGAAGACCTGGCCTAATGGAGGCTCCATTTGGATATATTCTTCCACCGTCAGTAGATACGAACACGGGAATCAAGTAAATGACATTCAAGCTCTTAAAGCTTCCCTCCCAATATAAAATAATTACTGGCTAAAACATGGCCTTACCTAACTCCAAGAAGGTAAAGAAATGCAATGCTACCAAGTGCCTAACAGGAAAATAAAAATATCTGATAAATGGTACTGATGATTTCCTAAAGTACATCCACTAAATAATGAGCTGACATTTTTTATTTTGAGCCGGAATATACTCTAAGACTCTAAACTGACAAATGATAAAATATATAATATATACGGCCAAATACTGTCCTCTGTTAAGCACTAGGCAGAGCCACCCCTGCTACCACTCCAGTGACCATCCCCTCCTTCCCAGTTTATATAAGAGGACTGCAGAGTGGAGAAGGATGGAAGAGCAGTTGGGGCCTCATAGACCTGCAGTGTCAGGACTGAAAAGGGGTCTCCCTCTCTTCTCCGTAGTCAAATAAATGGGGCTTTATGAGACCCTGTGGTTTGATGAGGAGTGTCTATGAGGAGGGGACACGAGTGCCTCACTTCCCAGCTGAAAGCTTGCTGTCACTGAAAATGCAAGTTGGCCAGGCGCAGTGGCTCACGCCTGTAATCCCAGCACTTTGGGAGGCCGAGGCAGGTGGATCACGAAGTCGAGAGATCGAGACCATCCTAGCTAACACAGTGAAACGCCATCTGTACTAAAAATACAAAAAATCAGCCAGGGGTGGTGGCGGGCGCCCGTAGTCCCAGCTACTCGGGAGGATGAGGCGGGATACTGGCGTGAACCCAGGAGGCAGAAGTTGCAGTGAGCTAAGATCACGCCACTGCACTCCAGCCTGGGTGACAGAGCGAGACTCAGTCTCAAAAAAAAAAAAAAAAAAAAAGTTAAAAAAAAGAAAATGCAAGTCATACAGGCCAACCACTGGGCAGGAGTCAATGAAGGTGCCCTCAAGGAAATCTGACAGTATATTCTGGTTGTAAAGGGCGTAGAGACAGTCAAGACTAGTGTCTACACCTGGTCTAGCAGTTTCTGAGGTGGGAAGGACTGTGGAAATAACCTTTGGTAGCAGAGTAGACATGGATATAACTTTCCCTAGTTTCCTCCGTCCTCAGAGGCAGGAAAAAAAAAGGAATTTAGTATTGGACATGACTCCATAGTAGGAATACAGGGATAAAAGGAGGGGAGACCCTTCCCCAAGAGAGTTTTGAATGAAAGCATGGAGCACTAGAAGGGCCCAAGGGGCTTCCTCCCTTTGAAGGAGTTCTCAGCAGAGGGCCACCCTAAAGAAACCCTCGTATCTTCTATGCAGAGGCCAGTGCATCAGAAGAGACCACCAGCATCAGATAAAACAAGACCGAGCCAAGAGTGAGACCAGGACCATCTCCCTAGCACCAATGGACAACCATGTGTGAAAGAATACCTCTGACACTCTTATCCCTACCCCCAACCCTGTCTCAAACTCAAAAGACTAGGCCTACCCAGAGAAATGAAAGAAGAGAAGAGGGGCTGGGCATGGTGGCTCACACCTGTAATCCTAGCACTTTGGGAGGCCAAGGTGGGCGGCTCGTGAGGTCAGGAGATCGAGACCATCCTGGCTAACAAGGTGAAACCTGTCTCTACTAAAAATACAAAAAATTAGCTGGGCGTGGTGGCACATGCCTGTAGTCCCAGCTACTCGGGAGGCTGAGGTAGGAGAATCGCTTGAACCCAGGAGGCAGAGGTTGCAGTGAGCCGAGATTGCGCCACTGCACTCCAGCCTGGGTGACAAAGCAAGACTCTATCTCAAAAAAAAAAAAAAAAGAAAGAAAAGAAAAAAGATAAAGAAAAAGATTTTTCTCTTTTGAGAAAAGAAGAGGAAAAGCAAAACTGGACCCATTCCATGAGGTTGAAGAGTGGCTAATGAAAGAGCTGTGTTTCTCTCAATTATATTACTTCTTTTTTAAGATTTTTAATAAAACATGATAATTATGACAGTATAAAATGTTGCAGCAAAATGCTTGGTCACAGCCACGTAGCATTGAGTGCCTCACTTCCCAGCTGAAAGCTTGCTGTCACTGAAAATGCAAGTTGGCCAGACGCAGTGGCTCACGCCTGTAATCCCAGCACTTTGGGATGGCTGAGTCAGGTGGATCACGAAGTCGAGAGATCGAGACCATCCTAGCTAACACAGTGAAACGCCATCTGTACTAAAAATACAAAAAATTAGCCAGGGGTGGTGGCGGGCGCCCGTATAGAACCTTCTATCTAAGTCATTTATTTTTCCCCCAAGACGGAGTCTCGCTCTTGTTGCCCAGGCTGGAGTGCAGTGGCACCATCTCGGCTTACTGCAACCTTCGCCTCCAGGGTTCAAGCGATTCTCCTGCCTCAACTTCCCGAGTAGTTTGGATTACAGGCGTCTGCCACCACACCCTGCTAATTTTTTGTATTTTTAACAGATACGGGGTTTCACTATGTTGGCCATGCTGGTCTCGAACTCCTGACCTTGTGAACCACCCACCTTTGCCTCCCAAAGTGCTGGGATTACAGACGTGAGCCACTGCGCCTGGCCCCCTTCTGTCTAATTCTAAACCACTCCCCTGGCAAGTCTTCCAACGCTAGCCACGTCACGAGGAAGCCTGCAAATGTGTTCTGCTATTGTAAATTACACATGGTTTAATTTTGTTTTAATCAAATTAATTCCTCTCACATTACATGAGCTCAAAATTATAGTGACAGTCTTAAACCAATTGTAAATGCAGACTTTGATTAATCTTTAAAAGGGCAAGTTCAACAGCATTGCACAGAGCAAAGAGGTGAAGCAGAAAAATAATTGTAGTGTTCCTGTTTATTTAAAAAAAAAAAACTGCTTCTCCAGATTTCACATTCCTAGTAAATAAAGGGAAATTGTAGCACCTATTTATACTGTGTAATATGTATCAAGCATTTCCAGGTTTTCTCCACTTTTCTGTAAAACTTGGAAAAGGTATTGGATCTTGGCTCACAAATGCAGACCTTGAATATTTTAATTGGGAATCACACAATCATACATATGCTATATTAGATTATTTTTCTATGAAAATTCAGTAGCTGAGCCAATACGAAAACTCTTCAAATATTTTAGCAAATGTCCAGGTGCTGTCATCCCATTTGGTACCCTTTGCAATTTGTCTTTTATATTGAAGGTTTCTTGCCATGTCAGAATCAAAAGCACATCCTGATGTGAATTTTTGGTCAGGTTAAAAGCTTTAAAAACGTTTTAGATGAATATTGCACTTTTCTTCATAGAGTGAATTTTGTTCTCATCATTTCTTTTGGCCCCACCTACATGTATTATCCTTGCTAGTTCTGCCTTCTTATATTCAGAGGGACAAAAACAATATTTAAAAGAATATATCGTACAGAACAAAGTCTCCCTAGAATACAAAGAGGAAATTTTTGAGTAAAAAGAAAAGGGCTCAATGGAATTATATTCTTTCTAATAGAGCTGCACTTCCAATCGAAATACAAGGTAAGTCGCAAATGGGAGCCACATATGGAATTTTCAATTTTCTGGTAGCTGCATTCAAAATAAATAAAAAGAAACAGGTGAAGTTAACTTTAACGATATATTTTATTTAACCCGATACTTTCCAATTATTGTCATTTTAACATATAACAACATAACATGTATTAATGTGGTGCTGTAAATTCTAATTTTTGCACTGTCTTCAAAATTCAGCGTGCATTTTACATCTACAGCACATTTGAAGTGCTCAATAGTCACGTGATATTAGCAGCCACCGATGGCCACAACAGCTCTGAAGAAGAGGTTCTACAAAAGATTTGCTAACGTGTATACAAGTAGCCTCCATACCTATGCTGGTGGAATTCTAATGCTAATGCTAGTAATAATGACTGTGATAAAGATAGAATTAGAATACTCTTAATTTTCACTATGATTAAAGCTCTGTAACAGGTTGTCACAATGGTGTTTAGGAAGCAAGCATCATCTAGCACTTACAGTTGAGGAAACTGAGGCTCAGCACTTGCCTGACGTCACTGAACTGACAAGAACTCTCTAGCTTCAATGCAACGCAGCTGTGTTCTTTCCCACACACCCAGTGACACTCATCCCAGAATGTGGTTCTCAACGAGACCAGTGTGGGGCTAGACCTCGCTGCCAGAGTACTTAGATCACTGGCAGGTTGTGAGGAAACCTGGGGTAGGTTTTGTGTTCTACGTATTCCAGGATTTCTCCTAAGGATTGCAAAGTAAGTGAGGGTATGACTCTCTCAGGGATTAAGTCAGCTCTGATGGAATTCCTGAAAGTTTGTATCAAGTCACGAATGTCGATTTTCCCAAATGCTCAGGAATCACTGGAGATGCCTTGGGGCACACTTAGAGCACTAGTAATGTAACTCATCTAAAGTCGCACAGATGATAACTGCAAGAGCTAGCTGTACACCTCTGCTTGCCTGATTTTCCACAGCCTCTTTCGTGTGTCCTTTTTGGTCTGTACCTTGGAGAATCATATCTGATGCTTATTTATTCTCACAAAAAAAAAAAAAAGAAAGAAAGAAAGAAAACACAGTGAACAGCCCTTCATCCATACAATGTCTTTGCTCAGTAAGATAGAGAAGAGCCCCCAACCCTCAAAAAAGAAATAATACATTGAGGGCAGTCTCATAGGAGATTTCATTGAGGGCAGTCTCCTAGGAGATTTCAACCCTGGGGTTGTAACAGGCCGGGGTTTATGCTCAGGGGTTAATAATGCTAATAATAATGACTGTAATAATAAGGATAGAATTAGAATACCACTGATTTTCACTATGATTGAATCTCTGTAACAGGTTGTAACAACCTGTTTCAATATGAACAAGCTACAATCATAGTGAAATTTCAATCATAGTGAAAAGAGTATTCTATCGTGATTACAGTTATTATCATTAGCATTATTAATCCCTGAGCATAAACTCCAGGCCATTGAATGCTTGACATGTCCAGACACATCTGTGGGGCTGCTGGGTGAGACCTCTTCACACAAAAGCTGGAGCAGGCTATGGGGATGGGACAAGTGTCTTCCGGGTTGTGGCAGGAAGGACAGATCATCTGAGCAGAGGATGCTGCTTAATACTCAAATTTTTCTACTGCTCAGTCCTCAGTGACTCCTGGCTGAAACCTGGGGTATGAGGCTGCAAGGTAAGAACTCCAAGTGGTCCCCTCACTGTGTCTCTACAGGCAATGACAGTGCAACAACTTTGTCAGGAGAATCGAGAATCATTTGCATGGCTGGCCCAGTCACTACACCCACCAAAGTACACATCCTGGGAGGACAGGGGACACTGTGGGGCCTTCCATGGGCCTCAGCAGCAGGGGACAGCCCTCTATAGCTCCCAGCTGCAGAGATGCTGCCTCTGATACTAGGGGAACTCAGAGGCTTTATCGCAGTAAGTCAGAGCAAGAAAGAAGAGTAACCAGTAAAAGAGGCAGTCATCACTCAGACCCCCTTTTAAACACAAAAGGAAATTTCAGGGAGGCTGAGACAGACATCATCTACTTTACCACTCTTTTATCTGAGTATATTCAGACTAGGGTTGCCAGATTTAGCAAATGAAAATACTAGACACCCAGTTAAATTTGAATTTCAGATAAACAATGACTAACTTTGGTGTAAATATGTCCTATGCAACATGCTACTAAACATACTACCAAAATGTTATTTGTTGTTTATCTGAAATCCAAGCTCAATTAGATATCCTGTGTTTTAGCTGGGGTGCATAATCTGACCCCATGCTAGTTTATACACAAAATGTGAGTTTCTAATGCGTTCACTGTGAGACTTGGATGGCAAATAGCACAGCCATTAAAAGGCGCAGACGGAAGTCAGAAAGCCCATGTATGAAATGAGCTCTGACACCTATCAAATATGTGGCCTGAACAGTTGGAATTGTTTACCTCAGCTTTATTGTCTTCATTTGTAAAATGGAAACTGTATCTCTTCCTTCAGCTATTATTAGTATTTAATGAACCAGTAAATGGTCAGTAAGTAGAGGATATAATTATTCCAGGAAATGTTCTTGTGTAAATATCAAAAATAATCAACATTTATTATTGTGCATATACTTTGTATCTAATGCCCAATTGCTGTGGGATTTTCCTAATTGCCTTTCAACCTCATAGAGTAAGTTTTTTAAAAAAATTTAATAACAGTGGGAACATTTAAAAACAATTTTAGACCTTAAAAGTTCTGATATTAGATACCTTAGAAATTTTAGGAAACAGAATCCAGTGACTCAGGAATAAAATGAACTGCATTCTCTTTTAATAATGAAAATTAAAATGTTACTTACATTTCAAATGAATAATTGCAATATTCAAAGAGGGGTCATGCATCAAAATGGAAAATACTTTTTCCATTTTGGATGGAAAATACTTTTTTAGCATTTATAAGGTACAGCTACTGCTCCTGAAATCCTAGATTCATTAACGGTGTGTGTTCGGTGTTCAGACACGCTCAGTCACTGACATAATCATTGATACATTAGACCAGTGTCTGAGAGCACACACACACAGAAACACAAACAACACATACACATACAAATGTACTTTTTTCGAAGCCATGGAGAATCTCAGAATTCTGAGAGGGAGAAGATGTGCCACTATTTGACAGTAACACTTGGCAATAGTTCTGACAGTTTGAGGAGAAGCCAATCTCAGTGGTAAAACCCTTTTAGGGGCCCTTGGCTGGGACATTAAAATAGGAGTGTAGTGAACGAGAAAAGCAGGGTTGGCGAGAACATGAGGCAGGCTTCACTTTGTTTATTTCTGCCTTCACTGTAAACTGTGCTCATGGCGGAATTTACATTGTGCCAGTTTTGCGTCGCCTCGTAGCGTACAGGCCCAGAGCAAGTGAAGGGAGATTGGAGAAATGAGAGTTAAGGGTATTCTCTCTTCTCATTTTAGCTTTTAACAAAACTTTGAATCTATCCAATGACTTTAACTTTGCTAAAGTCATTGAGTGCCTACTAAATCCCAAGAGCTAGGTTAGCGCTTATCCTTGCTTGCAAAATGGGACTAATAACCATATCTATTTCACAGGGATGTCCTAATGATGAAGTACAAGAATGCTTATAAAGTGCTTGTCACCAGCGGCTGGCAGGGAGTAAACATTCAATAACTGTTAAGCCTAAAACTGAATGGTAAATTTAGAGCATTATAATTATTGAACAGTGAGTCAGTACAGATCCAGGATTCAAACTGGGCAGCCTGGCTCCAGAGCCAGCCCTCTTAATCACTATCTTGCAATGTCGCCATTAATTATCCATTAATTTTCATAGAACATTTGAAAATGCATCATTGTGGTTATTCTTAATATTGATAAAATGAGGCACAGAGAATGTTAATGGCTTGGCCAAGATTTTAAGAAAAGGGAAGCTTCATCTCCCAGCCACCGTTCTCCACAGTATGGTAAATAAACCTTAATCAATGCACACAGCACACTATTAGAGAAAGTATTGTAGGAAAAAATAATCAAATAATTAGAAGACATGGTCCCCACATGGAGTCGGCTTACTTTCTGGTCAGGAAGATGAAGCCAACACCGATGACTCAGAAAAGAATCAATGAGTAGTAATGCACGCCATGTGAATACATGGATATAAAATGTGCATACAAAGAATTGAAAGGAGAAAATTGAGAGGGAGCAGTCCCAGAAGCTTCCAGGAAAAGGGAAATTTAGAGCCAAGTTTAGAAAGAAAAGAGGGGTATGGCTTGGCAGACTCTTCTCACTCCAGCCACCTTGCCAATCAACAAATCCTCCTTGTCCAAGGGCCGTCCCCAAAGGGAACCGTGATGGCGGGTGTGTGAGCAGCTCCAGCCTGCAGTCCTCCCCACAAGGAGAGTAGGAGACAAGTCAGTTCACTCTCAGAAAATGGCCCTTGACAAATGGCCAAAAGAATTCGCCAGTGTGGTAGAAGATGACCCATTCCAAAAGAAAAAGAAAAAAAAAAAAAAAAAAACTTGATATAAAGATGGAGTCCTGTAAAAAATCCCAACCTTTTTCTTTCCTATGGCATTGGAAAGTATTTCCTTGCCAGTCTTAGAATGCACACTGGTTTTTCATACTTCAATATCTGGATTTACGTGTGCTCTACAGTTTACTCCCCTTTTTACCCTTCCCCCTTTCTATGCTCTTATTCCCACCCTCTTCCTCTTCCCACACCACCCCAAAAGACAAACAAAAATAAAACAAACAAACAAATATGTGGAACTTCTTACTTGGAATGATTCAAGAGTCTCTATACTATTAAGACACTGAGTAATGATTGGCTGCCTTCCAGGTGGCTCTGCAGTCTGTTAAATAGCTCAATTAGTGAGCAGCGCTCTCTCACTCGCTCTCTTGCACGCACTCTCTCTCTCTCTCTCATTGAATTTTGCCAAGTGCATGCTGCATTGTTGGAAGGGGCAGTGCCAAATTAGCCTAGCAACATCCCTTTATAGCCCTGACGTCTGGGACACCTCAGAGCAGCAGAGAAATCACCGTTCCCCAGGCCTTGCCGGGACCACGAGGCAGCAGAGAGCATTGTGGCAGGACGGTTTTTCCTTCTGAAGGATGGTTAATGAGCAATATAGGTGAAGACCCCTGAGAGGTACCTGGGCATCCTGCCCACCAAATAGAAGACAGCGTTGAGATGGCAGTCGGAGACGGAGCCCATGACCAGACAGAGGGACACAGGAGAGGAGCCCCCGGACAGTGCCGGACATAAAGTAAAAGCGCTGCCACTTCATTTAGGTCTGAATGATTTTAAGTAAGGCTTGAATCCTTTCTTTAAATAAACAACAACCACAGCAATATAATTCTTAAATAATATATATAAGCCAAAAATGCCAGTGCAATGTAAATCAGCTGTCTGCCTTTAACACCGTTTATTCCAGAGCTCGGCCATCAATTTCTCATTCTGTCTTCCTATAAAACAAGGTTTAGGCACACACCCTCCACCCAGCAAACACACCTAAAGTGAGCCCTCAAATTGGTGCTATATTTATGTCTATTTGTGGTTCAACCAGACATAAACAGTGTCAGAAGAGAACAAATGAGAAAGCTGCATTCTATACAGAGTACACAAGCCCTACATAATTCACAATCCCTCAGTTGAAACTTGTTGCAGAGCTCTGAAAATTCATACAGAAAGCAGGACATTCATGTCATAAGGTAAACACATTTAGTCTGTTGTCTGTTTCAGTAACACATTTATTGGTACAGGCTATGTGATACTGATGTATTCATTACATCTTGGCATTTACAATATACAGTATTTTGCTGTTTGACTCATTACAGCCTTCATACCAATTAGGTGAAAGAAAATATTGTTTGCAAAAATACTTTTCGGAGGATTACATTTATCCTAGAATATTATGTATCACAATTTTAGAAACATTAAGTCCCAACATTTACATATAATTATTATGGTTATACCCTAGAGAAGATATTTAAATGTCTCTACCCTATCTATGGGGTATATGTTTCCCTTAGAAGGAGAACCCTGTCAAACAATTAGAGTGGCGAAATAAGTGAAAATATTCTTGGCTGCTAAATGGGAGAAAAAGTTGCCCCAAGATAAAAATTTTTAATGTAAAATTGCACTTTGATTCGGGTGGTTTATTTTTGTTATGACATTATGGGAATTTTATTCTTTGAATTTTAAGCATAAAATCATACAACTCAATTATCAAGATATTTGCACTGAGAAAATCAAATACTGAAATTAGACCGGTAGATTTTATGTGGACTTGAATCTGCTTCTTTGTAATTTCTATGGATACTTGGAAGTGTTTTGCCATGAATGCTAATGTGCTTTGTGTTTTAAGTAGTGATTCTGCACATTTTGAAACACAGGCAAATTTGAGCTGGGGATACAGGCAGAGTACTTTGTTGGATGCTGCTGAAGGAAATCATACAGGTCCTTCAAAAATGAAATCTCCAAATATATATTTTTCGCATGGAAAGACAGTGTACCTATGATGAGTGCCTGCCTATCTTTTGGCTGGACATATACCTTAATAAGAAAGATAAAGTTAATTTTAATTTTAATAGTAAGTCCTCACTACCTTCACACATACCCATATTTTCTAAAGGGCAGATCAAAGGTGATAAGAGATACCTATATAAGTCACTAGTAAAATACTGCATTAGGATAATCCCTCACCCATTTCCTTTTTTTTTTTTCTGAAAAAACAAGGAAGGAAAATGAGAGCGAGAAAGAAAGCATAATCAAAAGCCTACATGACAAAGAGTTGACAGTCAGATTCTGTGGTAAATGATTCCAGAGTCGCTGGCCTGCGGAGACGCTGAGGAAGTCCCCAGCAGACCTGATTAATTCCAGTCTCTCCAGCTGCCAGGGGAGCAGAGGGTAAGCAGTTTCGCAGAGAGGAGCCTATTACCACTACTAGGCTGAAATAGATCTAATCAACTCACAGCCGCTCAAAAGAAAACTTTACAGGTTTAGCTCACTAAGGCAGTGCTTTAAAATGATGACTACAAAGGACCATGGGAGTCTGAAAGCATTTAGTCTTTATTGCAGCTCAAGGAAATTTTCTGCTGTGGTTAGGCCATGCTAATTTACTGAACACGACAAAGCCTCCCAGACTGTGTGACATCATTTGTTTAAAGGCCCCAGTGCTCATACTGGACGATTTCGAATACTACTTTTTTTTTTTTCTTCAAAAACAGTTAATTTGTTGACGTTTCATCGGTTTGGGCTAATTACATGCACCATTATAAATGTCTGGACTAACCTACTTTAACATTTAATTTAAACAACAATGCTCTGTAATTTGTCATGGTGCTCACAAAGTGATGAATATTGCAACTTTGTTTTCTAAGCAATCAACATTTTATCAGTGAATCTTAGGAGGAAATTCCTGGCCGAAAGAGAGATCCTGAGAAACTGATGCAGTGTTCCCTTCCCCAGCGTCAGAATTGAAGTTATATAGCAATTTGTGTCAGAATAGTCAAAATGAATTGAAAACTATATGAACTAATAAACACTATAGCCAATAAAGTTCTAGATTTTTAAAAGTATTTTGTACTGTAGGTTGGATTGTGTAACCACTTTCTTTTTAATGGAAAATAAACAGAGGGAAAATTATTAAAGCCAGATTGAAACCAAGAAGCCATTTGTCTTTTCTTTTTTTTTTTTTTTCTTTTTTGGTTGTAAAGATTTGCAGAGGTAAAATCTGCTTTTGTTTAAATAATCAAGATTTGGAAACTGCACGAGTTACATGATATGTTGTTTAGAATGCTGTGTGTGATAGCAAATATGCACACACATACTTATGAAATTCATTGATTAGTGATGAATTCCATCACACCACCAACAGAAAATTAAAGGGGAGTACTCAAATCGTTGAATTTAAGTTAATTACAGATGATAATCTGCTAACTGCTTCCTTCAGAAATTTTATGTCCAAGGAAGAGACAGTAGAACCCAAAAGATGAAGAGTGAGGAAGCAGAGATAAGATAAATGATGAGGAGTTGGAATTTTAATAGCCACTTCTGAGCCTCCCTGTTTAGACATTATGTCAAGCACAGTCCTGGGGTTAGGGGTATGTGATGCGGGGAGAGGGTGAGCAAGGCTGCTAGGCAGGCCACAATTTCAGAAAAAGCAAACTGTCCCAAGAAAAAGTCCCAATATTGCACTGGGATCTGACTTTTAGATGTAGAAAAACACCCTTGCCGGCTGATCATTTGCATAGAACTGACCACAACACCTAGGAATATCGTTAGTACTGTTATATGAGTGATAGTTGTTATTCGTATGCTCCCAGCTCTTGATCATCAGTTTTTACCCTTAAAATAGATTTTCCAGCTATTTATCCCTAGCTGATTCAGAGGTCATGGAGGTGCCTGGACTTCCCTACATGTCAAGGACTCCAAGATGCATCATAAATACCCATATTTGAATATGGATGTGGAAATGTCCACATTTTATCAGAACATTACCTTTGGTTCTATTATGTCCTTGAAATACATCACTGGAGTTCAAACTGTATTTGTGTTTGAGATCAGCAAAACATTTCCTTTTCTGAGGGTTTTTTAATTTTGTCTCATTCGGGTAATATTAAACTACTTAAAATGTCAACACCAAGAATCCAGCAGCACCTATATACTGGATACAAATGCCTGTGGAACCACAGATCTGAACAGGTCAGTCCTCAAGGCACCAAGGGCCAGATTTACGTCTGTCTCTTGCAGTGACAGTTGGTTCCTACTGGCCTCAAATGTGCAAGCAATTAGACAGCTGTACATATAATTGGCTTGACATGCTTCTTTTTTTCTTCCAGAGAGAAAAGCTACCTTTAAAAATTTCAAGGATGAATTTTTGATGATATTGATAGCTTTTTGAAATATGATATTTTATCATTTATGTGGATCTAATGGAGATCCAAATAAAAGTGTAATGTTTTCAGAAAGTCTTAGATGTGTATGGCATCAGATGTTGGGCTCGATCCTTGAATAGAGAACTGGGCTGTTGGAGCCCAGGTCATGAATATCCATATCAAAGTTCGCCTGTTCGTTTCAGTCTGTTCTAAAACCCAGTGACAACCTAGTACTTAGTATTGTTGGAAAAAAGAATCATTGATGGGAAGATAGGCAGGGCTAGGTAAGAGAAAAATTTAAAAGATTAGTATAAGCCTGATTCTGGAAAACAACTCAAAAAAAGTGACCTACCAAAACCCAACCAGTAGCATCATTTTAACTTACAAACAAGAACTCTTGGAACTTTCTCTCTGTTATTTGGAAAGAAAAACAAAATTATTAATAATCAAACTCTAGGTTGGATAGCTTTAAGAGTGAGGAAAAAACAGAAATTACTCATGACGTTAGAACATTGAAGAAACAGAGGTGAGATGGATCACGACTGGAAAACCCTGAATGAAGCAAATGTTTTCTTGAGTACAAGGATGTATAATTTTAGGAAAGCTTGAGCAATTTGCCACCTTGTTTATGTATATGTTGCTGTTGGATTTACTTATTATGGATTTTACCACTTTAATGTCATGGTTAGTGTTAAAATACATAGAGTGTGTGTCTCATCAATGTCATGCCTATCCCAGGAAGTCACTAAGGAGCAGCCCTGTCACAACAGCCTCCAAAGGACAGAGAGTGAACCACAGAGGAAATTCGAATGCATGTACAGCGGGGTCCATTACCAGGGAGCCTGAGCTTGGGACAAGAGGAGCTCATCACCACCAGAAAATTCTACCAGCATTCCCAAGAGTTTGTTTCCCATACTTTTAAAGAAAAAAAAAAAAAAAATGGATGGTTCTGAAAGCACCTGGGTTTCTTTTCTTTACATCTTCTGGCAAGATCAGTGATGGCAGATGTGATTCAGCAATAGTAGCATGGCTGTCCTCATAGGTTTTTAGACTAAATTCCAAGAGCTATACTTTCTGACTGGCTACCTCCCTGTGGTTTGGCTTTTTAATGGAGTTCAATAGGCTTCATGTTTCTTATTATGATTTCCTTTAAAATCTCTGTAGACGATAATGTTTGTGCTACTGAATATTGCTCTAGTTTTCTTTAAATGCCACATCTTCAATACAGTATAGTAAGGATGTGCTAATTAAACTCAATCCATTTTACATCAATTAATTCAGACTGTGATCTCTCATCAGATTGCATATGTTAAGTAGGACTTAGGGCTGGTCAACAGATATAAACTATTCAGAAATGTGGTGAGCAACCAACTCCAATGACAATTCCTAAGCCAGACTTTTTCTTTTTACTTGTTCAGATGCTAAAGGATTATATTTCAGTTCAGCTAGATATTGGACAACATCAGAGAAAGCTACATTTTATGGCTCCCCTGAGTATATGTCAGTTGTAGTTATTTTAATTATTTCCAACATTTAGTTCTCCTGAAATGGCCACCCTTACTTTGATGCTTGCATTGATGAAGGCCATTATCACTGAGCAATACGGTGCTAAACTGAATGAGACTAGCACAAGGTGACTTTATATATATTACACATGCCCCTTCCTTCCAGGAAGTGGTCCCCTCCCCACCAAAAAGACAAGAAAAGCACCACCAAATTTGACTTTTTAGTAGTTTCCACAGAAAAATACTACATAAAACGGTAAGCATTAAAATTATTAATAGCCCTGTTTCTGTGTTCTTGGGAAATAGTGACAGAGTTTACATGCTAGCGAATCTTGCATACCCAAAGGTCAGGCACTCCATGCCTCAAAAGACAAATCCACCAAAATATGAAGACCACCATATGTAAGTCCCAGCATTTCCATCACATCTCTTTAGTGTGAACGTAGGGAAGTTCACACTAAACACGTAGGGGAGTTTATTGGTAGAGTGAAGTTTAGAGCTTCACAGAATTAAGAGGTTTCTTTGAAATGTCTATATGGTTATGTTCCTAGTGACAGAAAGAGCGATGTCTGAGAGTGAAAAGGCTACGCAAATTACAACTATTCCAAATCAAAGTTGAAGTCCAAAGATCTCTGGCCACTCAAAGGGCTCATTTCTGCCCCCTGGTGGATGGGGAGGCATTTCCACACGCCCATTATGTTAGTTGTAAAACAGGGACTTCAATGGGTTTCCTAAGACAGTGATGTGGTCAGATTTAACCAATTTTCTTTTAGTGAATGCTTTGTAACAAAGTGAAAATTTAATATGGGCAATTATGTGCTTCCTCTGTCCTTTAGCATGTGACATGACATTTTTATTGGGGCAAGTGCCTCTGTGTATTATTGTCTTGGGTTATTCTCCACCGTGTGTTTCTCTCTATATCAATTTCTTTTCCCTTCTCATCTGCTCATATCCAAAATGGAAGCTAAAAAGAGAAAGGAGACTTCCATCTCCCATTATTTTCTTCCTTGCATTTTTTTTCTGGCATCTGTTCTCCTAAGTTTCACTCCTTTACCTTACCTTTTCCTCCCCGATGTCCATGGCAGTATTTGCTATGCTATGCTTTCAACAGGTGGATGATTTTATAGGACTAGCAACTTACAGTTTTCATTTATTTTCCAGGTCAAATAAAGCAAAAACAATATGAGAACAAATTAATAAACACATGATAGTATGGCATCCAGAGAGATTTCATTTAGATTTTGCCACCCTTATAGAAGTATTTTTGAGTGTGATATGCTCTGAAATTTTATAAAATTCTTGCCAAAGGTAAAAATAATATGTAGTGATGACATTCCCTTTTCACAAATGCACATATTGTAGAACCTGTGCCTAGCCACAGGATCTCACAATCTTTTGGGATTGGCAATTCACACAGTGCAAAATCCCATTTGCAACATAGCTTTCCCCAATCCCATGGGATTCATTGTGAGAGCATTTTAATATAATAGTTTTCTTACAGTTGAGAACTCTGGAAAGATAGCCCTTAGTCTAAGACAGAGGAACATTCAGCAGTTGTGATAATGAATTGATAGCTTAAAAAAATAGTTTACCTTTTACATTTTTATCCTGTGTGTGCATTTCTTACCTACTTTTCTCTACATTTTTATGATTTCTTCTATTAGAAGGGCACAGGAGCACAGACTTTGGATTGCTACCACATTCATCTATTTCTTTTAAAGACAAGAACTGGGATCATACTCCTTTAAGAATAATAGGTGTGCCCCTATCCACATCCTAGGAAATCCACTTCACTTCTTCCAACCTGTAATAAAACAATGATTTATGAATATTGTCTCCTTTTTCGGTAGACACCTCTTTTCCCTGCTAAGGGTTGCTTGAAGACAGATCAATGTTCCAATTTAATCAAAGTGCCTCCCTAAGGCCCAGCCCCAGCTTTTTTTTTTTTTTTCATTTTTATTTTCAGAAGTATCGAGTTCACAAGAAAGTGATTCTTTCAAAAATGGTACGTACATTTCCAGGAAGAAATACCAGACGGAGTTCCGTATGCTTGCCTTCTACAGAGAGCTCACACTTCAAAATGTCCAGTGATCTCCGAAAACTGAGCAGACCAAGAGTGTCAGCTTAATCATTGACTAAATATCGATGACAATACTAACACTGACATGTGGACAGGAGGAGTAAGAGATGTGAAAAGTACAAAGATGACACAGAAGCCTCGTTGACCCGGAACTAGACCCTTTCCCAACTGTGAACACCAGGCTGGAAAAATCATAGCTCATTCTTAGAGCAGTCATCACTTTTAAAGTCAAACTTTTGATTTAAAGGGGAAAGAATGTCTGCTCTCTGTGTTTAGTGGTTATTCAGGGGTTTTGACGTGAACCCTTTCAAGAGAGCCTCCCTTTTGTAATCACCAGGATTTGTGGTTTGCACAAATCTTTTCAAGTCTTGTCATCGTCACACATACTTACACATTTAGATCTTTACACAGCTATAAGTCATAAAAACAACAGAACTTTTTCTGGGGGGGGGGGATTAGTTCAAATTAGAGCATACTTCAAATGAAAATAATCAAATGCAAATGAAAAAGTTTAGTTCATATATAAGAAAAAAGGTGAAGCCAACCAGGTGTGTTTTGCCTTTAGATCGTTCTTTTTTGTATAAACAGATAACTGACTTTTAAACCCTCAGACGGCAACATTTTAATTCAGTCATTGTCATTTAGAAAAAAAAAAAAAGGATGAGGAAAAAGCCACAAATTAGAACCAAAAAAGTAACCAAATTCAGTAATTCAAAAAATTGACTTTTTTTTTTTTTTTGGTAGATGCATTATCCTCATCTGTGATATACGTTTAAGAATGAAACTTAAATTAGCCCCTTAAAGTGGTCCTGTGACTTTAATTATTCACAAAGTACACAAATTTAATGAGTTTTTAAATATTAAAACTCTTCTCTATTGTCACTATGGTGAGCTCTTAATTTACAGAGCAATTAAGTCAGGACCCTCATTTATCAGGACATGTGCGTTTGTTGAAAATGTAGTCAGTTTTTATTAATTGATGCTATGGAAATACTGAGGTGAAATTAATGTGTGCCTTCAGAGGTCGTGCTGGTGGTGGTGGGGAGGTAGCAAGGAGCAATACGTGAGATAAATAAGTAACTGCTATTCCCCGATTTCTCCAGAGATTGCTGAAATATTAAGTGGCACAATGGTTATCGTTCTCAGCCAAAATGCTTGCAAGAAAATGCCCCCTGAGTTGTTCTCTGGCAAACATCTGTCATGGGTAGTAGCTGAGAAACAGGGAAACTTCAAAGCAGGACTTTCTGATGATTAGAAGGGTGTTGAGTGTAATGTTCTTACATTTTAATGCAAACCAAGTGTTGATGAGCTGAGAGGGTAGAATTAAAAAGTAGCCCAAATCTCCTTTGTTCTTCAGGAGGGGAATGATAAGAACATTTGCAGTCCCTGGTGTTCCTCAGTACTCAACCAATTTGTGAGCCACAAGCAATTCTAACTCTGGAGGTGGATGGTGGGAGTGAAGCGGACCAGCCTGCCATTCCCTGTTGCCTACCTATGGTGGCTCTGCCCAGTCATTGGTGTTCACTGTTCAGCGTGCATTCTTTATGGACCATCTTATTCAAGAAAATAGTTGCGAAAGAGCGAGACAAAATTCAAATGATGTGCACTTGAACACTTGCCTGCAGAGGTGACACTTGCCCCAAAAAGTTTGCTGTAAAGTTTGGAGGAGGAAGACACTTCCTGTCTTGAAAGATAGAGAGTATTAAAAATATCTGAGGTATTTCATCAATATTTCAGGCAGTTGTTGGAATGATTTGTACATGAAGAGCCTGAATTTCTTCCTGAACTGGTAATGGTTAGATAGACACAGTCTAAGTACATCACCATTTTTGTAAAAACAGATTTGATAGTGCAACAACCTTCCAGCATTCTTTAATCCTGGAACTCCACAATCCACCCTGAAAACACTGAAAAAAAAAAAAAATACACAACAGAAAACACACAACCTAACAAAAATACTTCCTAACGTGTACAGATGAGAACACTATCCTCCTTCCGGTAGTTTGATTTCTACCACATTCTAATTTTAAGCCAGCAAACAAACGGGTTGTCCTATCTGTTCCCTGAGGCTAAGGCTAAAGGGAGAAACAGGCATCTCATTTTAATTCCTGGTACATTTGGACTTGGGGCCTCTAGAGCACCAAAAAGTTTGATGGGACCCTGCCAAGGGGTCCCCTGTAACCAGGAGTTGGTTAATATCCTCCCATTCCTCATTCAGACAGGGAACAGAGGCCAAAAAAAAAAAAAAAAAAAAAAAAAATAGCAGCAGGGCAACAAACGCTGTCTTCTGCAAATGCTCAGTAATAAATTGTTCTTTCAGCGGTGCAGAAGACGGATTTTTCTTTCCTTTGCCTCTTTCCTCCTTTGCGGGGAAGCACCAATGGACGGCTTGCTTTCCCACCTGGCCCTGGCTGCCTGTGCCCATAAATTTGCCTATGCAATGCCTGTTTACGGGTCGCTGATGGAACATGGAGACGGTGCATTTTGTAAGCGCCGGGTAGATAATCATGGTAATTGATGTTTGGAGCTGTGAGCTCCTAGGAGCTCAGGGTCTCTTTCTCCCAGTGAGGCCCTGCTCTCTGTTATCAGCCCAGCCCATAATTAAATATCACTCTTTTACAATATGTTTCAGGCTCCTTAATGAGTCTAAAGCAGAAATAGTCACCTCTTTCCCCTCGGAGCTTTATTTGCTTGTTATTAAACAATGTTATTGAGCTGCCTTCTTTCCCTGTGTTGCCAAACCTGCATCATTTCCGTTTTATAATTGCACAATTAGAGCGAAGGCTTTGCTTCCATGCATCAGCAGGCCCTGCGTGTGCCTGCGTGTGTGTCTGCGTGTGGAGAGGAGGAGAGGGAGAGAGAACGGAAAAATTAGGTGTTCGTATAGACTCCTCAAATGCATCTTATTTTCATTAACTGCCAGATTTTGCAAAATGGGAAGCGATTTATCATGAACCGTTTTCTTCTATCAACCACCTCCACCAACCAACACCACGACTTTCGCGGTGACCTTGTGCTGTGTAGCGGAGGGTCCAATTTGTTCATTGTTACTGGCTTGCATAATCCTATGCCCCTCCCCCACAGCCTTTTTTTCCCCCTAGCAAAATCCAGTCATTTATATTCCGAGGCTAAACGGTATTCTTTTTGCCCCCAAAGCTGGCAAGCTGTATAACACTAGTAATTCCATCTAACGAATTGCCAGGGAGCTCCTCCTCTTACACACGCACTCTCTCACACACACACACACTCCTCCACGCACACACTCACATGCACCCCTCTTAAGCTGCTCTAAGCAGTGTATTAAGTAGCTGAAGAAAATCCATTCACATTCTGCTGTGTCGCTTTCTTCTCAAGTCATGAACCCATCACAGACTTTTTCTAGCTGTAGGTTGCCACGGTGAAGATTTACAATGCCAGTTATTCATACATCTGCCTTCTCTTTTTTCCCCCCCTTATTCTTAAATCCCTTGGGCGAGGGCAACCTTGATACTGAGACTCGTAAAATTCATGCAGGCTTTATCATCCTGGGTGAGGGCTCCAGGCGTGCGCCCGCATCCCTGCCAGCTCCCCGCCGTGACGCGTGGGTGGGCCTGGGTCGCAGCTTTTCTTTCTAACTCCGAGGAGGGGGTGGGGGAAACAGTGCCATGGGAAGACACAGAATAGAAAACTTCCATAAATATGAAACAAAAGTAGGATTTGTTTCACTAATCATTTATTAATTTTTTAAAAATGACTTTTGGGTCTCTGGAGGCCAGTGTGTCTTTGAGGCCGGAATATGACATAAAACGTGACCTTGGTTTGGGTAAAATAATATTAGAAAGTCCACTCCTCAATGTTCAAGACCTCACAGAGCAGCAACATATACTTCCTTCTCATGGTACGTCCAAGAACCTATGCGAGGAGGCCTCAATACCTTTTAAAATGACGGTTCCTCTGTGTGTGTGTGTGTGTGTGTGTGTGTGTGTGTGTGTTTTCGCTTAATTCTTTCTTCTCTTAAGTACTGGTAAGTTCATTATTCTTAAAGAACATGAAGAGGGAAAAATAAATATTTTTAGCAGCAAACATTAATATTTTAATGAAGTCATTGAAATTTTCCCCAGTCTGAAAATGAGATTAATGTGATGGTAACATAATGGAGAACTATGTTTTAATCATAAGCAAAAAAATAAAGACTTTAAACATATTGTAAGAAAATAATTGAGATCTTGGCACAATATCATCTGGAACACATTTCTAAAACTATGAAATTGTTTTTAGGTGGACTGAAATACAATTCTGTCTCAGAATTGTGGAGGGTTTTTTTTTTTTTATCTGATTTTTTCATCCATTAATTTCAATAATATAAAATATGGCTTCCTTGGTATTCTTGAATTTCTCGCGTTTGCTTGGTGTCGCATGTCCAGGGAGTCGCCGTTGCAGGTTCCCTTCACGGGGCAGGTGCCCACTGCCATGAGGCCCCAGAGGCCAGGCAGGCCATGCTGCATTAAGCAAATGGTCTGGGCAGCCGGAGGACTGACTTTTTGAGGAAGAAGTCAGGGCAGCCCTGTTGGGCTGGTGGCAATGCTAATCCAAGAGCCATACTCTGATGTAGTTTGAGGCCTTGTCAGGTACACCACAGACTACCTTTCAGATAGTGTTCATCTTTGAGATAGGCTGTGGATGTCTGCCCTTCTTCAGTGAGCATAAGGAGGTGTCAGGAAAGAGCCAAGCCCATGCAGGGGCCCTGACTTCTATTCACCTGTGTGTGAACTGGAGCCTGTGACCTCTTATACCTCAATTTCCTCGTCTGTAAAATGAAGAGAGTGTGCTGTCTTATCTGTAAGGATCCTTTCGTGTCTTACATCATCAAATCATAAATCAATTAAATATAGGCAATAACTAGTTTAATGTAAAATTTTTCTTCTCCCAGCTCAATGCACAGAAGTCTCCCCAAGGTGTAGTTGGAGCATGATCCTCAATTCCCTGTGTGCTGGGCTCTGCCTTAACTCTTCAGATCCCTAGGTAACTATTTAGGAAGTTGCCACAGTGAGCATCAAGGTGTTCTGTTGGCTTAGAACATCAAGAAACCCAAGGTTTTGATCCAACTTCCACAGAAAACTTGGAAAGAATCACATGTAGCATTTGTTGTACTCTCTGAGATTATGTTCCTGGAAGCAGGATAAAATGAGAGCAACACAATAAAAGAAGTTCTGTTGTGCTTTATTTTATTTTGCTTTTTACTTTTTTTTCCCTTCTGGCCTAACCTCTTTTCCTGTAGGTAGAAATTTCCTCTCCCAAATGACCTCGTGGTCTACTGCTGTCCTCACAGCTCATGTGCACCATCAGCTCCCCATCTCAGGAGCATGAGCAGGTGGATCTGGCTTCCTCCATTAGCCCCAATATACTTTTGAACACTGTCACCTAGAGCGTTTTTACTGCCTTATAGCCCCAACTCTTAAAAAACCATCTGACCTGGCAGTGGCTCACGCCTGTAATCCCAGCAGTTTGGGAGGCCAAGGCAGGTGGATCACGAGGTCAGGAGTTCGAGACCAGCCTGGAAAAACATGGTGAAACCCCGTCTCTACTAAAAATACAAAAATAAACAGGGCGTGGTGGCCCGTGCCTGTCATCCCAGCTACTCAGGAGACTGAGGAAGGAGAACTGCTTGAATTGGGAGGCAGAGGTTGCAGTGAGCCGAGATCATGCCACTGCACTCCAGCCTGGGTGGCAGAGCGAGACTCTGTCTCAAAAAAAAAAAAAAAATCTGACCTATGTCTTTATCCAGGGAATGTGACTGATATTTCAGTTAAACTTTCAAAACAACTATGGCTGCTCACCAATAAAGCATTGACTTCTATACTGTACAGTTCCATCCGCCTTTCTTTTATACCTGGATCCCAAATCTGGTATGGAAACTTGTCATCAAACCATTGTACCCAACTGAGATGCTGTTCCTTATGCCACTATCAAGTAAAGGTAATAATCCCAATCAACTTTTCCAGATTCTGAGGGTATGATAATACATCATCAATACTTCATCAATACTTCTAAATACATCATCAATACTTCTAAATATTCTGGAATATACTATGTTGATATATTATTAGTAGTAGTGGTATTAATCTATGGAGGACTATGGTGGTAAACAGGATGGCTTTCAAACATTTTTAGCCATGACCTACAGGAAGAAATGCATTTTATATATATTCCAGGACACATCTGTGTAATCATAGCCCACACAAAAGTTTCAAACAATACACCTTTACTATCTGTGAAGCATTCTGATATTTTCTATCTTATAGATAAATAAACATTTTCACACCGCCATGGGTCCTAGCCTGCAGTTTGAAATGCATGGATGTGAAGTGCCATGTTAGTCTGGCAGAGACCACCATGAGCCTATATCTATAGAGAGCCTTTGTGTGAATTAGGAAAGGGCCTACAGACCTTCGTCCCTGGCCAGAGCCTACAGCTTGGGGAGTGGAGTAGGGCAGGATTTCAACTCCTCTCTGCCCCCTCAGCTGGAAGCTTTTATAGAGTCTTCCGCCTACACAGCACTACATGGAAAACCAGTCAATATTGAAGGCTGGGGGAGGGCAGTGAACTGAGGTGTCTAAAGGCATTATATGAGATTGTGAAATAGATGTTGGTTAACATGAATTGTGTAGGGTGTTTCCAAATCTGCCTGTGAACAGGTCAGATGCAGCCCATGATGCTAGGATGGTCGGGGGAAAAAAGGGGGGGAGCAAAGGTTAACATGATTTTGGTTAATTTTAACCATGGTGAAAAACTAAACAAAAAACAAAAAAGAGAGCAATGGAACAGGATTTATCAAAAACCTGCCTTCATATCCATTGTGTAGTTCTGTGAGTTAACAACGATGACTTGAAGAATATCATATTTCTCTCCCTGCTGCAAATTCTAAAAACCTATTCTGATCCATCCCCAAACACCCACCTTGGTCGTAAGTTACAATGTCTAATAAGCAGGAATGTAATCTGGGAGAAGATCTGTGGAAGTTTTTCCTCCTGGAAGCATCCTATCTCAATTGTCATTATTCCTGTTATCCACTAAGGTATGATCAGCAAAAGGCAACATCAGAGCACTTCAGGGCTTCTCACATGATCTCCCTCACTGGGCAATTCACTGGTCAGTCCATGGGCCAAAAGGACACAGTACTCTACTAGGCTAACAACATTGAAATTAAGTTTATTCTTCTTCAACTTCATGCCAAAGTTCACCAATTAGAACTGCCAGGAAACAAACAACAAAAAAAGATAATTAAAGACAAGCAGGTCCTGTCCACTGTTTCAACCTTCAGAGTTTACACCTTTAGTTTATAGGTCCACCTTTTCCATTTGAATGCAATATTCTCCATGCTCTTGACCCGATAGGTAACATGCTGCATTGAATCATCTTCATTAATGTAATATAGGTTAATATACCAAAATAGGCCAGGTGCTGTGGCTCACACCTGTAATCCCAGCACTTTGAGAGGCCGAGGTGGGTGGATCACCTGAGGTCAGGAATTTGAGACCAGCCTGACCAACATGGCGAAACCCTGTCTCTACTAAAAATACAAAATTAGCCAAGCGTGGTGGCTCTTACCTATAATCCCAACTACTCAGGAGGCTGAGGCAGGAGAATCGCTTGAACCAGGGAGGTGGAGGTTGTGGTAAACGGAGATTGCGCCATTGCACTCCAGCCTGGGCAACAAGAGTGAAACTCTGTCTCAAAAAATAAAAAAAAGATACACATATATATGTAGCAAAATAGTGAAGCAGCAGCAAATATCTTTCCTGTTTTTTCTAATACCTCCTCTCTCAAACACACACACACCACAATGATGGCCATTTTTAGAATAAAGAGATGATTTTGAACAGGAAGAAAAATATTTTATTCCAAAATATTATGTAAATACATAATGTGCTGATATGATCCATTCCTTTTGTTTTCTCCATGTTTTTGCTTTAATCTCTGTTTTAAAAACTTACAGTAAATATTGTTCTTTAAAATATAGTAAATACTTTGATATGTCTTATGATTTAAGGAATTGACAAATTAACTGCTGAATCACTTTCTGTATTCTTCATATGAGGCATGCCTTTCTGGTGATACGATTTGGTGACATTAACAGCTAAGGGTAACTGTCAGTAGGACGAGAGACTTACTCCTCATTTGAGGCACATGGACAAGGAACTTTGTCCCATTGTTCCTTTCTGACTTGTACGGGAAAACAACAGTCTCAACACCATAAAATTACCCACAGGAAATGAAGGCATAGGCCCTTGGAGAAATCACACCTGATTATCTGCTTTACCTTTTCTCTTTTGTGCTATATTGTTACCTTAAAAGTCATGACTGTCAAAAATGTTTTTTCCATCCTGTTCCCCAGTCTTTTAACACTCTTAAGATAGCTGGTGGTGTGGGAAGAAAGCAAGCATCTCTTAGGGGGATGAAGCCTTCCTGCAGTGCTTGCTCAATCCTTGGTCATAGAAGACCTTGACCAACTTCAGCACAGAGCCGTCAGACAGTGAGCTCCACTTGGCCTCATCAGACTTTTACCTGTTTTCTAGATTTTTACCCAGAATAGCGTCTTAGGGACCAGAGGTTTTCCACGTTGTCACTGGATAGGAGGTAAGGATGGCCGTCGTCTTTTCTCTTCTGACAAACAACCTCCTCTACCTGACTTTCCCATTCGTCTTTACGTTTCTCTTGCCCAATCCCCAAATGTCTTGATCGTCAAGGGGGGTCTTTCTTTCTTTCCTGTTTCCTTTATGAACTTTTAGGGAGAGGAAAGAAAGCATATTTGATGGGTCCCAGGTAGACAGAAATCCATCAGCAGAGATGTTGGTGGCTGGATTTTCATATGTGAATCTGCCTTAAAGAACTCAGGCCTGACTGTGAAAATGGAGTATCCACCCTGAGTGACATAGCCCAGAGTCTCTGGACAATGATGCCATTTGCAGTGGGTGAGGGAGGAGATAGCTGCAGCAAACATTTCAGTTCATGGGGTGATAGTTGTTTTGAAGCAAGACTCATTTCTACCAGCACTGTCATATTCTGGGGCAGATTCCAGCCACCTCCCTTGAAAAGGGGATTGCCATAGGTAACCGAATGTATGCAAGCAGGACTTCCCTGAGGAATTGTACATGGTGCTCTGAGAGTGCATGATAGCACATGACTTTCTTCCGTGCTTATCAAGCTGCTCTCTTCCCATTTGCGCCTCTACGTTCATGGTCTACTCTTCATACCCAGAATTTACCTCCTTGTTGCTTTGACCCTCTTGTGTGAACTGGTTACTTGTTGATGCCCAGATCTTTCAATGGGCCAAACCTTTTGGATGTCAGTTTCTTAAATCTTAAATTGCTTGCAAGTATGATTTGCAAACAGACATCAGGGACTCTGGATGGCTTTTCTTTGCCAACCTCCACTAGTCCTCCCTGGAGCACCCTTCCTTTATACACATTCTCTGACTTTAACACTCAGGTATCTCCTCTGGGATGCTCCAAGTCTTCTCTCTTCTCTGTTCTCATAGCCCCATAGGTGCACCTCTACTTTTACTCATATCACCTTATGTTGTAATGACTTGCTGAAGTTATGATCTGTTTTACAAACCCTGAGCAATCTAAAAATAGGGAAAATTGGAAGTGCCACTTTTAGTTAAGGACATATAGAAAAAGGCTATCAGTTATATGTATCCAATATATGTTTCCTGAATAAATGAGTGAAAACTAAATTTCTTCATCTATGGGCTTTATGTAACTAGGAGTTCCCCTGAAATATTCACATAGCTCCATATCTAATTGGCCAAACACTCGAAAATAAAAGCGGGCTTAAAGGATATCTACCATTTTGGCTAATTTTAGATAATGCTCTTTAAAGTGGATATATGAGTATGTTATAGATATTAATTCCAAATTGTGTTTCTTGGCTTGCTACTGATTGTTAATGTAACCTTGGTCATTGTATTCATTTTGCATTTAACTCAATAGCTGTCTGTTAAGTGGCTGTGCTATATATTTCAATGAACAAATGCATGTGAAAATCCCATTTACTTGTTTACTGCCTCCAAGATGGCTTTCTAGAAGAATTAACTGATAAGTTAGTGTAAGATATAAATTAGATAATAAAATGTATGTATTTAAAATTTTTGATTATTATAAATATTTGATCTGCATAAGCTTTTTTGTTGTTGGAAATAAAACAAATGGGCTCCTTCTTTTTTTTTTTTTTTTTTTTTTTTTTTTTTTTTTTTTTTTTTTTTTTTTTTTTTTGAGACAAGTCTCACTCCATCGCCTAGGCTGGAGTGCAGTGGTGCCATCTTGGCTCACTGCAACCTCCACCTCCCTGGTTCAAGCAATTCTCTGCCTCAGCCTCCCAAGTGGCTGGGATTACAGGCGCCCGCCACCACGCCTGGCTAAGTTTTTTGTATTTTTAATACAGACAGGGTTTCACCATCTTGGCCTGGCTGGTCTTGAACTCCTGACCTCATGACCTACCTGCTTTGGGTTCCCAAAGTGCTGGGATCACAGACGTGAGCCACAGCACCCGGCCACAAATGGGCTCCTTCTGATGCTTGGTGTTAACTGAATTCCTAGGGAAGACTTTGAGGAAACTTGTTTTTGTGGTTGGAGAAATAACATTGAGGTAAAATATTCTTCCAATTTCATAACCCTTTTTGGTTTTTATAACAGAAAACTTCCCCTGTGTCCTCTTTATCCATGTGACTAGACTAGTGGTGTCCTTGGCCAATGCAGGTGGTACCGTAGCCTCACAACCAGGAGGCATGTGTGACGAACTCCTTGTTTCAGAGGGGCTCAGTTTCTCATTGGGTGCTATTCTGCCTAAAAGCAGGTATTACTAGAATCACAGCTGTCAGTCATGGTCATGGTCCAGAACTTTCCAGGTGAGGTGGCTGGAAAAGGCCACCATTGTGAAATTAGCATTATTCTTTACTAGCATTGTCTCTCATACCAAGAACTTTGAAATGGGTATTTCAAAGTACTCTTTGCAGATTCTGTGAGAATCCTAACTCTTTTGTGCTTACTCTACCTTCCATATTCTTGATTGGGGCAGTACTAATAATTTTGCTGTGATCTTGCTTGAGATCATCCTTTTATGAAATAAAAATAATAATATTTTGAATTTAACTCAATAGCTGTCTGTTAAATGGCTGTGCTATATATTTCAATGAAAAAATGTGTGTGAAAATCCCATTTACTTGTTTACTGCCTACAAGATTGGTTTTCTAGAAGAATTAATTGATAAGTTAGTGTAAGATGTAAATTAGATAATAAAATTTATGTATTTAAAATTTTTGATTATTATAAATATTTGATCTGCATAAGCTTTTATGTTGTTGGAAATAAAACAAATGGATTCCTGATGCATAAAGGAGTATTTTCACCAATCACATTCTTTAAAAAGTTATGTAGCTTCACACCTCTTTATTACCTTAGATTTTTGCATGTAATTCGCACTTCATGTATATCCTTCCTGGATCAGAATTTTCAGGTGGAGGATGAGGTGCCCTGAAGTGGGGGGACCTACCCAAGGGTGACACCAACTGTGCATGTCAGAGCAGAGCCTGCAGGCTTTTGATTCTTAGCCCAGTATTTTCCCCCAAATCATTTCTAGTTCACTCCCTGTTTTATTTGTTTATTGCTTAATTCTTAGAGAACACGGACAGAGGCTAAGCAGTTCACATCAGCTCATCCAAAGAAGAGATAAAATTAAGTTCTTTCCTTCCTTCTACTTTTTCCCCCAGGTTCTTATATTCTAAAATAGCTAGCTTTAGCAACATGCACTGTCTTTTTCCCAAGGCACACTACTCCTTCACAAGTGTAAGTGTTAAAAATAGTTTTGCTAAGAAGGATGGATCAGATATGCCATTTGTAAAGGAAGAAACTGAGGCAGAGAGTGACTAAGCAATTTGTTCAGGGACATCAGTGACTAAGCAGAAGCTCACTTGGACTTTGGAACTTAATTTATTCCAGAGAAGGGCCAAGTTCCAGACTATGCAACTTACACATGAAAAGGCAACCCAAACAAGACTACTTCCCTGAATTTTAAATAGAAATCTTAAATTGCTTGCAAGTAAGCACAAAATTCCAAGTTTTACTGTGCAAAATCCTACAGTATAGGCACACAGATGGACAAATAAAGGGGAAAATGATGAATAGAATGAAAATTCAAAACTCACCTTTTTTAAACAGTATTAAAATTACATCGTAGGATGCTTTGTGCATGTTGGGAGCTAATACATTTTTTTTTTAACTTGTGCACACATTTCTGCATTATCAATATGTAATCAAGGTGTAATTAAATATGAATATTCCCCTTTTATGGATTTTAAGTTCAATCATAATTTTTTTTAGCTCTCTGGCTCATCCATGGTTCTTAGAAAATGTTACCTAAACAACAGAGATCTGAACAAGCCAATCGTAATGAGAGTTGACCTTTGTGTCTTACATTATAATGTTTCAAATATGTGGCTGTATGGTATATTTGATCAATACATGTACACTGGACTGCATTTTACATTCCACAATTTTCCGTTGCCAAGCCAAAATATGGGCAACATTCCAACAGGACAGAACACCTGGATGGGACCCCAAGAAGTGGCCCCAGAGATTAAAATCCCAGTGATTGCTAGTAAGCCCCAGCAGACAAACACCAAGAAGCCAGTGGTAAGAAATAACAAAGGTCCACACACCACAGGCTCACCAAGGTGAGCAGAGAGGAATACAGGATGAAAGAGGAAGACCCTCCACACAAAACAAGTCTGACCTTAGGCCAAATACTGTTGCCCTGCAGCCTTTTTCTCTACTCCCTGACAGGGAAGGGTCCTGTGATCATGATGGTGTGTCCTGGCCCAGCAGGTATAATATAAAAATGCTTTGAAGCTGGACACAGTATCCTAACTACAGCTGCAGGTGAAATCTACCCTAGAGATGGCAGGTTTTAGAAAAGCACTTACATCCAGTCACTAGAACCTGCCACATACTAGTGTTTCTTCCTAGTTTTCTGTGTATATGGGTCATATTGTTTCTTGATTTTTGTATTGAACCCCACATGCATGTAAGTATGCTTGTTAGGTCTTACAAATCCGAAGGAAAAAACTTTGAATGTTGGAGTAAACACTGAGAAGGTGAAAAATTGCAAGGATTCTTTAAGTTGGACACATTACCACAAGAAAACACCCCCCAAATAACTGTGTTATTATTTACATACAAAGTAACCTTCCGACCTCCATTGTAACCTCCTTAGGCTTGACTTTACATGATCCCAGATTCTGAGTTGGTTTATAAATTTTATATCATCACAGAGAAAAGAAAAAATTGTGAAAAATAGAAAATAAGTAGCATGAAAAGACCAATATTCCACAAAACATTGTACAGAAGAAACATAACTTAAAACCGGGTGACTATTTAAAATGAATATGAATGAAAATTCTAAGTTTGTGTGTTTGTGTGTTCTATTTATATATCTACTTTCCCTCAAAGTAAGGGAAGAAATGAAAGATGTTTTTAACAGCAAGCTATCTATAAATTCAAAAGTCTCAGGGTTTAACAGAACTTCCTACTATATTATGTCTTGGGATGAATTAAATATATTTATAGGTAAATTTCCCAAAACAAATGATTCCAGGCAATATTAGAAATGGAAAGATCCTCTACCACGAATTGTTTTTCCAGAAAGATATGAATGAATTAACACCATAAGCTTGAAATGATAATTTTATGTTAATCATCTTCTACATTTCAGAGCACATCAATACTTTTGTGCATTGGGTATGTGCTCTTGTGTGTCTGTGTGTGTGTGTGTATACACATATAGATGTTAATTATGGGCCTGCTTTTCCTATACAGGCTGGGTTCATCTTAGCAAATTCCAAATGAAGAAATAAATGTCCTTGATATTCCATTTAATAGACAGTGGGTGGCACCATCTTAAGGAGCAGATGATGTAAGGGTGCATTTGGCACTATTTTCCTTATTTAGGCTACAAACTCTATCCAAATTGTGAAGGACTTTCCACATTAGTAATTAATAAGGCCCATTATGCTAACTATCATCCAACTTAGGACATCTTAGAGGAAAGATAAGAGATGAATAATTTGAAGTAATTTTCTTGTAATCATGCCAATCACTTGAGCAAAGTAGTTATTAAAGGAAACAGTATTATGATGAATTATAGGACATCTAACACTGAATACCTTTTCTTATCAGCTGCTTATAGTTTCTGGTTCTTAAAAAAAAAGGCAAACAAGTAGAAGTCTATTCCGAATATCACTCTTCTTACTGTAAATAATAGTTTGTTTAGCAAACCCTGAATTTTAATGAGGCTTGAAAGACAGACTTTACCTTATTTCTGTTCATCTCCTTGAAAAGAGCTGAAGTTTGTCAGCTTTACCTTCCCTTAGAAGGTAGATGTAACAAGCGTGAGTCACCTTTGATGACAAGGGATTCTTCCAGTTCAGATTTGCTGAAGTGATTAGACATTATTTATCTAATTAAATGTTCAAAACACATCATTATTGAAAGGAATAAATTTAGTACATTTGTTGAGCAGTGTTAACTGAAATGTAACTGCACATCATTTGACTTTTTAACATTTTATTATATCTATTAAGTCTTTCTTGCTTAATTAAATCAACTTATTTTTTACAGTTAATTTAACGTGATTTCATTTTCGTTACAGATTCTGAGTCAGATATTATAGAGAAAGCCAACTGTATACGCAAATTAAGCTTCGACTCCTCAGGTGCTCTGTTGCATTTCATTCAAGTCTGGCATCTTCTGGGGATTACCATGGTTTGAAATGGTTGTTATTTTTCACACAGTGGAAGGCTTACTCTTCATCTTTATTATGATTTTTCAAAATGCAACCATTTTTAAGGCTACAGCGTCATCTGATTTGTACTATTCAGATCCTAGATCACAGCCAGTATTTGGAAGAAACTGTGCTTTTAACGCTTGGAGAAAAAGTAAATAAGAATGTGAAAGTAGGAGCATTCGTTACTTTGCCCGGGAGCTGTACTTTATTAATTACCCTTTAGGAACAAAGGTGTCGAAATAATAACGCTCCATTTCCCGAGAAGGAGCAAAGTATTTGAGTAGCAATAACCGCAGGGTGGGCTCCATGGAAGAAGTTATTTCATTATGATTATTATATTCAAATGAGTGTGTCTCAGTGATCAAGTTAGCAGTATTCTTTTCTTCACAAGAACCCCAAACTATAAAATGGGGTTGGGGGAGGAGCAGGGTTGAAGCAACAAATGTTTGGTGCCAATCAACTGCAATGAATTGTGAGATGCCAGGATGAAGGCAGCGATTTGGTACATTCAAATCTACCCTGAAAAGTGTTAAAATGGAGAGCGTGGCTGGAAACAAATGGGAAAGGAAGATTCAAAGGTTGCAAGTGGTGGTGGTGGAAAATTCTAATTAGACATTTACGTCAGCTTGCAAAGCTCCTTATTTTCCCCAAATGTTGGAGTGTTTCATGTTCTGTCAGCCTTCCACTGAAAGTACTAAAAGGGGAGGTTTCTGAAAGTGGCCTCGAACTATCAGGATGGTGTTAAAAAGGTGGTAACAAAGGCATTTGCTCAAGCTTCCTCATCCTACACCACAGAATAAAATGAAACAAAAAAGATGTAAAAAAGAAAACAGAAAAAGAAAGTGAATTTATGTGTGCCTATGCATCCTCCCCGCTCCTCCAGGGGCCTGTGAGGTTGATAAGAAATGCCTCACTCCTTTCACTAGAGGTACCCATTTCTGGCTACTCTGTGGCCACTTGCGCTGGCTTTCATTCCCTGGGGTAAGTGTTCATGATCGCAAATTTGGCCAAAAGATTTTTTCATTACCCTCCAACATTTCCTTTCACCTCCAACCTCCAGGCAGGGCCCTGGCTTTCCCTTTGGAGCCGGGAATATAAAGACGTGGGGCCATCGGGCTG